>NC_138771.1:242328558-242928558 GCF_965119305.1 Pelophylax lessonae | reverse complement strand
AGACATTTCGGCATGGCATCAAGCAGTGAGCATCTCGTTTAGATTCTCCAGCTGCCTCAACCATTGGGAAAAGGCACAGAAACTTTTGCACCACTGGTACCAAACAGCAGCGAAACTCGCCTGGTTCTCTCCATCACACTCTGCTGCCTGCTGCTGGAGATGGTAAAGCAACCTAGGGTCAACTATACACATCTGGTGGTCTTGCCGATTGCTCATCTCTTTTTGGAAGAACGTGCAAACCCTTATTGTGAGAGAGACTGACAAACCTTATACAATTACTCCCCAGCAAGTGCTCCTGGGACTGGTTCAGGACACATGGCCTACTCAATATCACTCCATCCTCATGCATATTTTCACAGCATCCAGACTCTTAATTGCACACAACTGCAACAGCAGCCTCCCCATATCTCTTCAACAACTTTACATTTTACTCAATGAGCATCTACACCTGGAACAAAAGTACACTTAACTGTACCCAAATTTTAGAAACTATTGGCCCCATGGATTTATTACTCTCAAAATATCACAATTCCCTGACGGGTTCCGTTTAAAACTTCTGATGTAAAGATATCATTCCATGTAAGCATTTTTTGTGTCCTCCCCCCCCCCCCCCCCAGAACTTCTACTTAGCTACTTTTCTGAGTACCAACTGCTACTCTTTCCTTCCCTTCCTCTCCTTTCCTCTCCTACCTCTGTTAGCTGGTAAAAGTTGAACCATTGGATTTCTGTTTAACTTGTTACCTAAGCACCTGGGTCAACTGTTCTGAATGACCCATGGTTGCCATTTTTTCTGTTGCTCTATCTCTGTATACTGAAAATCTTTGAATAAAATCTTAAGTGAAAAAAAAAAAAAATCCAGGTCATTAAATATCCCTTGGAGTACAGTTAAAGCGGAGTTCCGGGCACAAAATCGATCTTTTTTTTTTGTGCCCGTCCGCTAGTTCTCCATCACCTGAAAAGGAATTAGATAGTTAGGTTCTTTTTTTTTTTTTTTTTTTACTCACCTTGTAATTGAAGATCGAAAATACTCACCTCAGGGTACTTCCTCCCTCAGCGCCGCGGCTCCGCCGTCACTGTCTGTCTCGCGATGATTCCTGGGAGCTGAACGTCATCACTCCCAGGAATCAATGCGACGGCACCGGCCCCGCTCGTCACTTCCGGGGCGACGCCGCATTCCCCTGCTAAACAGCTTCTGGGCATGCCCAGAACCTGTGGAGGAATGCGGCGCCACACCGGAAGTGACGAGAGGGGCCAGTGCAGGCGCATTCTGGGAGAAGAGGACGCGGAAGAAGACGCAGAAGAGGACCGCGCCGGCTTCAGCTGCCCACAAGAGAGATGGCAACGCTGTGGAAGAAATTTTATAAGTGAGTATTTCATCTTGCAGGTAAGTGCGAACCGGGACAGATCAGATGCTAGCCATTGTGGAATGTGCTAGCCCTGACTGTCCCGGGGGTATTTTTATTGAAAAATGGTTTCTGTGCCCGGAACTCCGCTTTAAATCAGCTATTAAAAAAGTCGGACCTTGCTATAAACCTGCGAAGACTAGGTCATCCAAAAAAGAGTATCTGTACAAGAAGGAAACTAGGGAGGGAGACCACCAAAAGACCTATGGCAACCCTAAAGGAATTACAGGCTCAGTAGCTGAACAGGGGAGACTGTGCATACAGCTGTTACACGGGTGTTTTACCAGCCACAGCTCTATGGAAGAGTGGTGAAAGTGAGTGTGATAACAAAAAAGTAAATAGCATCTCACATACAGTTTTCCAGAAGGCAAGGAGGAGTCTCTTTACTCAGCTGGCAGGAGACCAGATGAAGCCAAAATTAAGCTTCTTGGCTATCTGATCAAAACCGTTTGTTTGACATAGGCTAAACTGCAGATCATCATTATTGCACCATCCCCACCGTGAAGCATATTGGTGTCAGTATCATGCTGTGGAGGTGTTTCTCAACACTAGCCCCTGGAAAACTCATGAGGATATAGGGAACAAAAAATAGAGCAATGCACAGGATAATTCTGCAGGGAAATCTGATGTCATCTGCAGGAAACCCAAACCTTGAAAGATAATTTGTCTGCCAGCAGGATGATGAGCCCAAACATAAAGCCAAAATGACACAAAAAGTGCTTAAAGATTGTTATAATTTAGAATGGCTAAATCAGAATAAAAATCTCAATCCAATACAGAGTTTAAGGCTGGAATTAAAAATTAAAAATGGGGGGAAAACGATAGAGTCCAGATGGGTAAAGCGGATTCACCCATATAGTATCAAAGTTGTAATTTCTGTCAAAAGGTGCATTTAGTGAATACTGACATAAAGAGGAATCTCACTCACCCTTCTGTTATTTTTTCTTAATCCTTACTTGATCCAGGGTTGTCCTCTATTCAGATGACATATGTCAGCTCCACTCACTGGCTGCTGTGTATCCCTGCTGTTGTAGTTTAATAGGATATCTTAGGATACTGCTGAAGCAGAGACACCTCATTCTTTCTTAGGACAAAAATAGTAAAAAATAGCAAACAAACAACAAAAATTGACTGTTTCTTTTGTATAATAGGAAGGGAACTAAAATGGATCTGGAGGTCTGCTGTAAGGGAGTGTGAAATACATTTTCTGAAATCTTTTTTTCACTTTGATATAAATGAACCTTCTCTTAATCAATGAAAATAAAAGTAATCCACTATGATTTAAAGTTCTTTGGCATTAAAACTTGAACAATTTCAAGAAGGTAAATCATTTTTCATGGAGACTATATTTACATTATGGGAAACTTGGAATACTGAGCACAGGATTGTAACATTTTATTTCCTATTTTAACACCTATCTGAGCAAATCAAGATAATTTGGGAGTATAATACTTAGACTTAAAAAGAAACAATTGAAACCCAGGGTTCATCTACGTGAATACCCATCTATACTGCATTGTCATTCAACTGCTGTGAATGAAATTTGAGCATCTGATGAAAGAGTACTCTGGATGGTTGTCAAAAGCCTGTCTGCTTGGCTGTGTATTTATTGTGTCTTTTCAGCTATCATCAGTAGGCTGTCTGTTTACTGAATGAAACTTTCAAGTCATGTTAATCTTTTATTAGAAAGAACCAAGGTAAAGCTAAGCCAGCTGTATTCTGGTCCTGAGATTCTAATGCATATGATAGCCCAGTGCAGTATTCCCAGCAGGATACACTCTGTTTCTTTTGTTATATCTATGCTAAATATAATGAATGAAAAAATATCACCTTAAATTGTCCTCTTTGGACTAGTCGAAGACTAGGAGTCTTATTCAACAAATTGTTTTAGCTAATAATTGTCTTTAGTTTTGTATAGCAGATTATTAAGATTAAAACAATCCAGTTTTTCTAAATATCATTTTTCAGAGCAGGGTTTTTCAGATGCTTTAATAGGTGAAGCCAGAATGACAGATTGTAGGGCCCTTGAAGAGTACTGCCTCAGTTGTTACCATGGGAATGCTTTTGTCGCTCTACATATATATATATATATATATACAAGGGGCTACAAAAAGTTTCTGCACTTTTATATTTTCAGTGGAAACTGTGAGGGTGGGAGGAGTAGTAATTGGTCATGTCTGAGAGTGTCATGTGACTAGTCTGTCTAGCAAGCCAGCTGAGCTTGCAGTTTAGTATAAGAGTTGTCACGCTGTGGTGATGGCTGGCAAAACGTATATACTATATATATATATATATATATATATATATATATATATATATATATATATATATATATATATACTGTATATATATACTGTATATAACATAAATAAATATATATATATATATATATATATATATATATATACACACACTGCTCAAAAAAATTAAAGGAATACTTTGAAAACACAGAAGTCAGATCTCAATTGGGAAGAATATCATGCTGGATATCTATACTGATATGGACTGGGTAAACTGTTAGGAACAAAAGGATGCCAAAAGGATAAAACAAAAGAATGCCACATCATTTGATGGAAATAATCAATTATCAATGAATTCAAAGTGACCCCAAAAATCAAAGTGAAAAACTGATGCAGCAGGCTAGTTCATATTGCTCAAATTTCATTGCAGCAACTCAAAATGGTGTTCAATAGTTTGTATCACCCCCACATGCTTGTTTACATGCCTGTCAATGTTGGGGCATGCTCCTAATGATACGGCGGATGGTTTCCTTGTGTATTTCCTCCCAGATCTGGACCAGGGCATCACTGAGCTCCTGAACTGACTGAGGTGCAACCTGGCAGGGTCGAATGGACCGAAACATAATGCCCTAGAGGTGTTCTATTGGATTTAGGCCAGACGAGTGTGGGGGCCTATTCAATAGTATCAATTTCTTTATCCTCCAGAAACTGGCTGCATACTCTCGCCACATGAGGCCGGACATTGTCTTGCACCAGAAGGAACCCAGGACCCACTGCACCAGCTCAGGGTCTGACAATGGATCCAAGGATTTCATCCCGATACCTAATGGCAGTCCCACCACCAAACCGGTCATGCTGAACGATGTTACAGGCAGCATAATATTCTCCATGGCTTCTGCAGACCCTTTCACGTCTGTCACATGTGCTCAGAGTGAACCTGCTCATATCTGTGAAAAGCACAGGGCTCCAGTGGTGGACCTTTCAATTCTGGTGTTTAATGGCAAATGGCAATCGAGCTCCATGGTGCCGGATAGTGAGCACAGGGCCCACTAGAGGACATTGGGCCCTCAGGCCACCCTCATGAAATCTGTTTCTGATTGTTTTGTTAGAGACATTCACACCAGGGGCCTGCTGGAGGTTATTTTGTAGGGCTCTGGCAGTGCTTATCCTGTTCCTCTTTGCACAAAGGAGCAGATACTGGTCCTGCTGATGGGTTAAGGACCTTCTACAGCCCTGTCCAGCTCTCCTAGAGAAACTGCCTGTTTCTGGAATCTCCTCCATGCTCTTGAGACTGCGCTGGGAGACACAGCAAACCTTCTGGCAATGACATGTTTTGATGTGCCATCCTGGAACAGTTGGACTGCCTTTGCAACCTCTATAGGGTCCAGGTATCGCCCCATGCTACCAGTAGTGACACTGACCCTAGCCAAATGCAAAAGTGTTCCTTTAATTTTTTTGAGTAGTGTATATATACCTGCCATGGTTGGGTATGACGTAAAAATCACAGGGGATCTCAAGAATACAGTTTCCAGAATATGGGTTCTTAGTGAAGAAGACTGGCTTTTCAGTTTTCTCTGGGTTTTGTAATTCTCGGAGTGGGCTCTCCTTTGTCCAGGTTTTACCAGAAATCAGCAGGCTGTGTGTGCAGGTGTGCACAACCTATATAATCAAAGGCCTAACAGCAGTTCGGGGCTCCACCCACTCCATAAGTCTGTGAGGCTGCAAGGAAGCAGCCAGAGGTGTATGCACAGTCCAGGTGAAGTCTGTGAGGGAGCAGACAGAGGCCCTAAGTTGCAGGCCCAGCGCAGCAGGGAGCTGCAAGAAACAGAGAGCTGAGAGAGACATACAGTGGTTGTATGAGAGCACAGGGGTGCTGAAAGATGGTCTGGAGGACCAGACAAAAGGGCTAGGCCTGGGGCCTGAGCAGTGATACTGCAAGAAGAGACCAGGGGGCACCACATTTGAGCAATACCCATCCCATATCACAATATATATCTATGTATGCACATCCTGTATTTCTGCCCTTAGCTCTGCATGGAGGGTTCCGGTTTTCAGCTTGAGCCTGATTTCCTGCGACCTAACCTGTTGGTTCTGCATCTCTGTGTATGACCCAGATTGCCACCTTCTGCCTTAAACTTTGTTTGCCTGGCTGTTACTGACTTCGGCTTGTTTCCTGGACTCTGTTTTACCTTCCCAATCTGGTACTACGCTGGTCTGTTTTTTCTGACCTCAGTTTTTGCCCCAACTCTGCTTCTGTCTACTGGTCTGGAACCCTGATGCCTGGGCATGTTGAGCCTTGGCAAGGACCTCAACCTACTTCTTGTCACCAGTTCTAGCACCTCAGTGTTTCTTTGCTTGGTTCCTGCTCTGTGATCTTCAGTCCTCTGCTCCATCCGGCAGCAACACAGATCTGGTACTTACACTCCATGCCCTCACACTCTTTGTCACCACCTTCAGGAGTGCTGGGGAGGAGGTTCAAGAGTATCTCATCTACTTGATCTCTACCAGGTACTTGATACCCCAGCTGAGTGCAAGGGTTAGGAGGAGAGAAATATTACTTCCAAATAAAGAGCATAGTGATAATTAAAGAAACTGTGGGGGCATTCATTTTCTCTGATGGAAAACCATTTAACTTTATGGTTGGATGTACATCCTTGTTCGTATTGAAGAAATTTTGCATTGTAAAGATTTTAAATCAGACAACCAAGTGTGACTTATCTTTGATAGAGGGAACTGAAGCTGAGATGACTGTATCGTATCTCTGTTCTGTGGATGTGTTAAATATATCTCAAGAAGTATGGACCAGGACAGGTCTTTGAGAGGATGGTCCCCAGAGCTTCCCTGTGTCAGTTGGACACAGCTTGTTGCTGCAATTTTGCATACTCACCGGATGACTCTGCATGACTTGGAACAATTGGTCTGTGTCTAAAGAAATGAATTGGAATGATAGAACCCCCTTTGCTTCTGTGGAAGCTGAGGTGTGGAGAAAAATTCATGTGGCAGAAAAGTATAAAACTTGGTTAACCTGGGAAGGTGCAGGCTCCCAAAGACTAAAGAAACTTCTGGGCCTTATGTACCATGATAGGTTTCTGATGTCATAGTGCTGAAATAAGAGGAGACCAACTGTAATGTGGAGTAGGGTTGGAGGTTCCCTATACAGCCACAGCTAATCACATGGTACAGATGTTCTGTGATAGGCCCTGTCTGTACCTTGTGATCAGTGTGACCAACACACACGTACACAATGAATCGCATGAAAGGAAGTCGTCCATTGTGTACGATTGTCATGTGATCTGCTGTGATTGGTCACAGCGATCACATGGTACTGACAATGGGCCAGTACACTAATCTGTCCAGACACAGTGGGTGACAGGTCGCGATGCAGGTGAGGCACGTTCTGGGGAGGATGTCATATGACATCCACCCAGAACAGCAAATGTCCCGCCAGGCCATCATTTTACTATAGGTCGGGTGGGAAAGTGTTAAATCAATGAAAAGCATTTTTCCAGCACAGGAATAGCCTAAAAACATTTGGCTTTTTTTGCCCCATGTGAATTTTTACAGAAAAATACAAAGGGACACAGTAACGCAGGAAATTTGATGGGGTTCAGCTGCATTAAAACATACATACATTTTAGAGCTCCACAGCATACCATCTCTGCCTTGTGGTAAAAAAACAAAAGGTGCATGTCTTTTAAAATATGTGAGGTGGTGCATGGGCGGCCCATTCGAAGTTATATCATTTTGGTTAGGCTGCCTTACCACAATGCACATAAATAAATGTAATATTTGTAAAATATTACAAGTTATAGTATCCAGATTTTGGGTGTATAATTGCATTCATTCAGTGATGGAATATTCGTAGATCCCTGGAATTAGCCCTTTTTCCAGAAACTACTGGCAGAAGTGACCGGTAGTGCCACTTGACTATGTTAAAAACAAATTGAACTGGATCATGGTTAACAACAAGCTTACCTGTATCCTTCATAATAACACTGCAAAATTTGATAAAATGTGGGACCCATGAATTCAATACCTGTCCGTCCCTTAGAGAGTCCATGGTTGACCCTCTTCTACTCCATTTTCTTTCTTCTAGTTTCTTGCTTCTAACTTTCAATTCTCTGTCTTATTCTTACTTCTAGGTGTATTTGTCTTTCTCTACTCAGCCACTTCTATTGTCGTATTTCTCAGGTGTTTAGACAGTGGTCATCTTGGAGGTGTGTTTGGGGTCGTTATCATGTTGGAATACTGCCCTGCTGCCCCGTCTCCGAAGGGAGGGAATCATACTCTGCTTCAGTATGTCACAGTACATGTTGGTATTCATGGTTCCCTCAATGAACTGTAGCTCCCCAGTGCCGGAAGCACTCATGCAGCCCTAGACCATGACACTCTCACCACCATGCTTAACTGTAGGCAAGACACACTTGTCTTTGTACTCCTCACCTGGTTGCCGCTGCATAGGCTTGACACCATCTGAACCAAATATGTTTATCTTGGTCTCATAAGACCACAGGACATGGTTCCAGTAATCCATGTCCTTAGTCAGCTTTTTTTTAGCAAACTGTTTGCAGGCTTTCTTGTGCATCATCTTTAGAAGAGGCTTCCTTCTGGGACGACAGCCATGCAGACCAATTTGATGCAGTGTGCGGCGTATGGTCTGAGCACTAACAGGCGGATCCCCCACCCTTTCAACCTCTGCAGCAATGCTGGCAGCACTTATACGTCTATAAGTAACCTGTCCTGTTAAACCTTTGTATGGTCTTGGCCACCGTGCTGCAGCTCAGTTTCAGGGTCTTGGCAATCTTCTTATAGTTTACGCCATCTTTATGTGGAGCAGCAATTCTCTTTTTCAGATCCTTAGAGAGTTCTTTGCCATGAGGTGCCATGTTCAACTTCCAGTGACCAGTATGAGAGAGTGAGAGCGATAACACCAAATTTAACACACCTGCTCCCCATTCACCCCTTAGACCTTGTAACACTCAGTCACATGACACCGGGGAGGGAAAATGGCTAATTGGGCCAAATTTGGACATTTTCACTTAGGGGTGTACTCACTTTTGTTGCCAGCGGTTTAGACATTAATGGCTGTGTGTTGAGTGGCTAATGGAGTCTTTGTAGCATATCTCCCCACCTGATCCCCTCTCTGAGGCTGCGGGGCCCTCCGGGTCCTGACCATCCATTCCATGCACTGACAGCGGTCTGCCGGAGTTTTGAGCGTCATTGCGTCACTTCCAGCATTTTCTGGTTACCGGCCGTGTAATGCATGCATATCCTGGATGGAATATAGATACTGAATACCACGGTCTGTATAGTAAGGGGATATGTTATTTTAATAAGTTATATTTTAATGGTACACTATGGGCTATTGGTATTGTCTTTCCATGCTAATGAGACAAACCCGATGAGAGCGGACCCCAGGTAACAGATCCGGACACCTCCTATTGTTGAAAGGCCTGAGACCCCCTTGAGGGGACTGCTTTTTGGTGAGTGCGGGACCATCAGGGGGATCACTTTTTGAGCACTGGGAAACACTGAAGTCCCTTGAAGAGCACCGGTCACTATACATTGTCAACTTAGGAGAACTTACTATCACTTCTAATTATACTGATTGATATTCTGCTATTGACATTCTGGGACTGAATGTTTATTGGAAGCACAGAATTAATGAGGCACTGTGGAAAGCACTTGTCATTTTATGGTTGATGGAATCCTAGGAGCACTTGTCACTTATAATTGATGAATTTTGATTATATTTATTTTTATCTTTGTGTGCAATATTTTTATACACATTAATATTTGCTATTCATATATTTATACTGCATGGTTGATTGAATCCTAAGAGCACTTGCCACTTATAATTGATGAATTTTTATTATATTTATTTTTATCTTTGTGTGCAATATTTTTATACACGTTAACTATTTGCTATTCATATATTTATACTGCATATTTGCACTGTGAATTTAGGATTTTCTAGAGTACTCCCTCTAGTGGCGGGATCTCAAAACCCCTTTTTTTTTTTTTAGATAATGAACCAACATTTAGCACGTAGTCGCTTTATATAGTTCAATGCTATAGTTTTGTATGTATAGTACATTGGAGCACAAGTCTGCTTTTTCCCAAGGAAGGAATTTTGGGTTTATTATCTAAAACACACACGGATCATTCTTTTGTCAAGAAGTATTTGCATACTCACATTATGGAATAACTATAATAAGGTGCAGGGATATATACTATTAGTTTAGAGCAGCGCCATAACCCAATTAATTCTTATATCACTATCAACTTCCTCTAGGGAGAGGAGACGGGTAGGCAGCAGCTCTATTAATATATTTATATATTTTTTCATACCTTTTGCGCGGAATTAAAATATAATTGTTTATCGTCATATTTACGCCTTCCCTTCTCTCAAGCTTCTGCCAAGACTACAGGCTCAAGACAGAAGGGATTCTGGTCATTTTAGTGGCCCTGGACTGGCCCCGACGGGCCTGGTATGCCAACCTGGTGCGGCTGGTTCCTGAGGTTTCTGTGGAGGCTTCCTCTCAGGGAGCATCTGCTGTCCTAAGGGCCAATCTTCCAGCCTGCTTTACATTCACTGACTTTGACGGCTTGGCCGCTGAAAGCCAGGTGCTGAAGGATAGAGGATTGTCTGAATCAGTGATTCCTACGCTGTTAAAAGTCATGAAGTCTACTTCTTGGAAGATCCACCATCGTACGTGGAAGACGTACTGTACATTGCGTGGTGTGAATCCTTTCTTTCCTCCTCGCTTTTTTTGGTAGCTTGGATTTTGACCTTCCTTCAACGGGGGGTTGAACAGAAGTTGGCCTTGAGTTCTATCAAGGGCCAGGTGTAGGCCTTGGCATTTTTTCTTCCAAGGACCCTTGGCTACATCTCTGGTGCGTGCCTCTCTTCAGGGTGTTATTGCACTTGGTCCCTCGGATGTGGTCTCCTTTGCCGCTTTGGGACCTCAATTTTGTTCTTTCAGTTCTAAAGAAGTCTCCTTTTGAGAATCTTCGGGAGTTTCCCCTGCTTACGCTGTACCAGATGGTGGCCTTTTTGGTGGCTATCACATCTCCGCGCAGGGTGTCGGACCTGGTGGCCTTACAGTATCTTGTCGTTCACCTTATCTGTGGATTCACAGGGATAAGGTGGGGCTTTGCTCCTGTCCGTCATTTATTTCTAGGGTGGTCTCTGATTTTCATTTGAATATAGACATTGTGTTACCTTCCTTGTTTCCTAAACCAAAACATCTGAAGGAAATTGCCTTGCATGCCTTGGATGTCGTCCGGGCAGTTAGGGTGTACCTGGCAGCTACAGAGTCTTTCAGGAAGTCAGACTCTCTATTTGTGCTCACGGATGGCCTCATAAAGGGTTATCTGCTTCCTCTGCAACCATTTTTAGATGGCTCAGAGAGAGATTGTTCAGGCTATTCCATCAAGGGTCAGGCTCTTCCTTTCCCTGTCCAGGTGCACTCTACTAGGGTGATTAGTGCCTCCTGGGCTTTCCGTCATCAGGCGTCAGTGACGCAGGAATGCACATTGTTACAAAGTTTTATAAAGTGGATGTGTTGGCATCTGCGGATGCTTCTCTTGGCCTCAAGGTTTTGCTGGCAGCTATTTAAGAAGACCTGATCCTCTTTGAGGGTGTATTGTTTTTTCAGCTGGGCTCCAGTTGTTTGGTTGAGACACTGTTGCCTGCTTGGCTAATGTTTAGCCTTGGGAATTTTTAGCTGTTTTCCACCCCTCATGTTTAACACTGCTTTTGGACATCCCAATAGTTAAGAATACCAGAAGCTGTGCCCATCAATGAACGAAAGAGAAAATGGGATTTTTGACTTAACGTAAAATCCATTTCTCTGATGTTCTTTGATGGACACAGCACCCACCCTCCTGTGGAGTTATAATTCTCCTGACACTGCTTGTAACAAAACGGAGTGGCTATAGCAGAGAGAGGGAGTATACCCCCTGGGACTGCCCATGGGTGTAGCCAAATTTTTTTTCTACCTAGTCTCCTACTCAGTGGCGGCCGGTGTGTTGGGGGCGCAGGGGCGCTGCCCCCCATATCTATGCGTCTGGCCCCCTAATCTGCATGCAGGGGCGCCGGACACATGGAGTTCAATGGGGATTTTTTTTTTTTTGCATCACCTGATTAGAGCCAGAGGCTCTAATAGGCTGCAGCAAAGGGTGGAACCGGGGCGCAGAGCAGTGCACCCTGACTCCACCTATTGTGTGACAATAGCGAATTAAAATTCGCTATTGTCACACGGATCCTCCTCCTGGCCAATCAGGGAGCGGGTCTAATACCTAATTCCTGATTGGCCGCAAGGCAAACCCCATGCCATTGGCCGAGGAGGAGGCGGGAGCGGGAGGACTCGAGGAGACGCACCGTCGGGACTGAGGAGAAGCAGCCGCCGGGACTGAGGAGAAGCCGCCCGCCGCCGCTGCTGCTCCAGGTAAGTAAGGGGGCACGCATGCTGATCTCTGCATTGAAGGGGGCATGTACGCTGGTAACTGCATTGAAGGGGGCACGCACGCTGATCTCTGCATTGAAGGGGGCATGTATGCTGGTCACTGCATTGAAGGGGGCATGTACGCTGGTCTCTGCATTGAAGGGGGCATGTACGCTGGTCACTGCATTGAAGTGGGCACGCACGCTGGTCTCTGCATTGAAGGGGGCATGTACGCTGGTCACTGCATTGAAGGGGGCATGTACGCTGGTCTCTGCATTGAAGGGGGCATGTACGCTGGTCACTGCATTGAAGGGGGCATGTACGCTGGTCACTGCATTGAAGGGGGCATGTACACTGGTCTCTGCATTGAAGGGGGCATGTACGCTGATCTCTGCATTGAAGGGGGCATGTACGCTGGTCTCTGCATTGAAGGGGGCATGTACGCTGGTCATTCCTTTGAAGGGGGCAAGCACGCTGGTCACTGCATTGAAGGGGGCATGTACGCTGGTCACTGCATTGAAGGGGGCACGCACGCTGGTCACTGCATTGAAAGGGGGCACGCTGGTCACTGTGTATTGAAAGGGGGCACGCTGGTCACTGTGCATTGAAAGGGGGCACACTGGTCTCTCTGCTTTGAAAGGGGGCACGCTGGTCTCTGTGCATTGAAAGAGGGCACACTGGTCTCTGTGCATTGAAAAGGGCACGTTGGTCTCTGTGCATTGAAAAGGGGCATGCTGGTCTCTTTGCATTGAAAGGAGGCACGCTGGTCTCTCTGCATTGAAAGGGGGAACGCTGGTCACACTGCATTGAAAGGGGGCACGCTGGTCTCTCTGCATTGAAAGGGGGCACACTATACCTTAATTACTGAAGGCCCCTTTCAAATTTTTGCGACCTCAAAGACCCGCAATTTTTTACAGTGTTTAAGCAATGCCTATTACTTTTTTCTGTTTGCTCCCCCCAAAAAATTTTGAGCACCAGCCGCCACTGCTCCTACTCCTGTAGGGGTCAGTATAACCCAATGGTTAAGAATACCAGAAACTGTGTCCGTCAATAAAAACATAATAGATATCAAAAATCCCATTTTTACTTGTATGACAACCTGAGAGAAACTTGTTACTCACTACACTATGTTTTCTATTATTATACTCTTGCTACTTTAAAAAAAAAGATTTAAAATACAGAATATCGCACATTATTGTGCATGCAGTAACACACCCCAGCGTATTGGCAGAATCTGAATGGACCCACAGTGTAATTTTTTTCAGATACTAAATGTAGTCCTGCCATGCTTTTAGACTGCCTAATGCTCTGTAGTAGCTTGAACTATTTCTATATCTCTAGTCTTGATCTTGTGCCTGCACGCGTCCTGTTACAGAATACCTTGCAATTGGCAGGAAACTGAGACCACTGCTCATCATACCAGCATGTCAGCCACACATTTGTCATTTCAATCTGTAACTTAGAGATAGTTCATGTGACCAACATTCAGCGCTGCTAAAACAAAAGACTTGCTTATCACATTTAATTATAGGTATATTGCGTATAATTAGTTTAGTATGTCGTTTCTCTTGAATTGAACCTTATTTAAAACTTTCTCCTTTTGCTTAGCTTTCTAGTCTATTCACAAAATGAACACTGGCTTATGTCACATGAGTACAAAGGCTGCTAATAATGGCTTGTGATCTATCAAGCAATTTAATGAAAATTACATGTACAGCATAGAAGTTAAAAGCAAGCAATTATTATTTTTATTCTTATTATTTAGAAACAAAGATCATTTTAATACATACGTTCCAAATTACTAACTTTTAGTTTTTTTTCCACATTATTTTATTGTCTCTTTTGGTTACATTTCATGTAGCCACTGCTAAGGGTATTTTAAAAATTCTGACACTGCACAGCTGATGACAAAGTATGGTTCTGTTTAAAACTGACAGCTGGTTCCATGCCAGACATGTATGCTTTTTATTCTTTATAGTACACATGATGTAATGTTCTAAAAACTGTGCTGTGGGAAAGGCTGCAGCTTCTAATGAACTTCATGTATTCCATCTGTTGACTATAGCAGGACTGCAGCATATTTCTGAATATGTTTCTTCTGCTCAGATTTATGTTTCCCACATCTCCTACCAGAATAACAGGTGAAACAGTAAATTGTACCAAGTTACTGGTAATGATTTTGGGTTGTGATTTTTTTTTCTAAAATACATAAAACATTAAGTTCCCTTAAGGCAGGGTTGGAACCACTGTCCTTATTAACCAGTTCTGGACTGCCCACCACATATATACTGTGGCACGGTGGCCCTGCTGAGCTAAATCACGTATGGGTATGTGATGCACTGGCGTGCGCGCATGCATGCCCGCTGTTCCCGCAATTACCTGATTTGGTTCAGAACCGATCAGTCATCAGGTCCAGGCCAATAATTTATGGCCTGGACCTGCTGATCAGTTCTGATCAATGGAAGAACCTCCTGTGCCTGTGTAATGTAAACACAGGCACAGAAAATTATGCAATCTCCTCTCCTGGAGCCCTTTTCGGTTCCAGCATGGGAGGAGAGAGCATCACAGTGAGTACTCAAGCACTACACTGGCAGCAGTACACATAGGCACACATTTAACCCCCTGATCACCCCCCAGTAAACCCTTTCACTCCCTGTCAGAGTGTCACTATATTACAGTATACGTACAGGTAATTTACTGATCACTGTATTAGTGTCACTTGTGATGCAAGCTAGCGCTAGTAGAACTCCCAGAAAGGTTTAGGGTATCGGCCACATATCACCTATAAAGGTTTAACCCCTTGATCACCCCCAGTTATACCCTTCACTGCCCTGTCACAGTGTCACTATATTACAGTATACAGATACATTAAGTTACTGATCACTGTATTAGTGTCACTTGTGACGCAAGTTAGCGCTATCAGAAGTCCCAGATAGGTTTAGGGCACCAGCCATATATTCCCTATAAAGATTGAACCCCTTGCTCACCCCCCAGTTAACCCCTTCACTGCCTTGTCACAATGTCACTATATACCGTATACAGATAAAGGCACTTATCACTGTATAATGTCACGGCTGACGCTAGTTTGCTAGTTAGCATCAGTGTCAGTTTTATTATAGTGTCAGGGTCCCGCCACATATTTTCCAAGAAGTTTTAACTCCCTGATCGCTCCCCCCCCCCTCAGTTAACAGTCAGCATCAGCGTCAGTTAGGGTCAATCCCAGATAGCATCAGATTTTAACCCTTTGATTGCCAGTAATACTAAAAAACACACACACTATATACCTCCATTACTAGTATAGTGTCTGAACGGATCAATATCTTTGATCTGATCAGAACTATCCTGGCACCCCCAGTAGTTAAGTGTTCCCAAACACCCGGTGTTAGCAGGATTAGCCCTGACACCTGCCCGCATCTGCGTTTAGTCCCTCCGCCCAGCCCACCCAAACAAGCGCAGTATCAATAGATCACTGTCACTTCCAATGCACAGCACACAAAACCACAGCGTTAGCAGTCAGGCCTGATCTCTGCTAGCATTAGCAGTTATTTTTTTATCTGTGAGTCACACTAGGTACCTGTAAATTTATTGGTCAAAACGTTAAACGAAAGCTACACTAATGAAGAGGCCTACAGGATACTGAGAATGACAGATGAGAGCGATGGGGAGTCCTCACTGTCAGAATCAGGCTTAGTATGCAAACCTGTAGAGAGCAGTGGCACCCTGATAGATAGCTCTGACGATGAAGTAGAGGTCCCTGCTAAGGTCAGGCATACCTGATCCCATTCTTCTGTTGCTAAGGTGCAGCAACCGCACGATTCTCGTATGCAGCAGAGTGTCGGTACTAGTGCCACTCAACCTTCTGGTAAACTGGCAAGCACCAGTGACCTAGTACACCCTGGCCGTAAACAAACCAGCACTGCAGTATCACTTGGTAACAAGGCGAGTCCCATAAGTGCAGTTTAACCTGGTGCAGTGGCTAGCAAAAGTAGTGTCTCACAGCCACCAAGAACTCAAAGACAGGCCCCTAGAACCCATGGTGCCCTTCCTGATGCAACAAGGAAAGGGAATGACCCAAAAGAGAAACGGGTTCTATAGAGGAGGAAGAAGGCATGGCAACCGCGATATATACTCAAAAATTCCATTATTAATGCAAAACTGAAAAAACACACATCAAAAATACACTAAAAGAGCAGACTAAACACAGGGTAAAAGACAATGTTGTCTCTAAAAAGCACCTACCCCCAACATATACCTGCAGCCAAAGTTACAAAGTAATGTGATGCACAGGAACACATGGAATAAATATAGATTGATCCGGCTATACCAAGTTGCAGGTAACTTCGGCGGAGTCAGCTGTATACCAACTGTACAATCACACCAAGGACATCTGCGCTTGTATTTACCATTTATCTAACACATGTAAGTGGCAATATCAGAACAGTGGACAATCATGCCCTAAAGTGTAGGTCCATAGGCATCCTAATTAGGTGATGATCATTAAAAGTGCACTGTTGGAAGCAAGTGAAAAAAGGCAATCATCACTCCTGTCAGGTACAGATGGATAACTGGTGCAATGAGCAGACACTCCTCATAGCACAAAACGTTGCAGTATATGGTACAGCAGAAGCAAGTCATATGGTCAGATGCACTGATGTCCAGATTCCGGGGAGGCACGTGTAATCAACTGAATCATGAGAAACAGGAGAGATCCCAATATGGTGGGATGGATGCCTGAGTCACCACCGCAGCGGGTGACTGCCGTGTATTGCAGTAATGTGATGCCCAGAAACACATGGAATAAATATAGATTGATCTGGCTATACCAAGTTGCAGGTAACTTCGGTGGAGTCAGCTGTATAAAACTGTACAATCACACTGAAAACATCTGCGCTTGTATTTACCATTGGTCTAACACATGTAAGTGGCAATATCAGAACAGCTGACAATCATGCCCTAAAGTGTAGGTCCATAGGCATCCTAATCAGGTGATGATCATTGAAAGTGCATTGAAAGTTCTTCCAAACACTGAAGGGGGAATGGAAGAGAAGAAGAAGTCCACGCCACGCAGTGGACGAAACGTGGCTGTGTGAACCCCAGCACCTCCCCTGACCTATCCCTGCATCTCCACCATTCCCCCTTCAGTGTATGGACCACTCTGTGAAATCCATTTACCAGGCTTTCTTTCATTGGAATCTCGTTGCAGGCCCTGGAGACGATTTGCATCTTTAAAAGACTGTTTAGCCTGTGCCTTGTGGACCCCTGTATGAAAATCTCCATGTGGGTACCCCCAGCAGAAGATAGCCTCCCTGCATGGTGGGTTCCATATGCTAATGGCATTCACAGAGGCTACCATCTGACATTCATGAGGCTACCTGCATTGTCAGCATTACTGACATTCCTTGAGTGAAGAGACTTCGGCTTCAGTACGCACTCTAGGTGTCTCCACTCCCTTTATGGATACTTGAAACTCAGTGACGCCTGGTAACTTCCTGGTATCCACATGCTGGTTTGTGTTGATCTCTCTCCCTGTGGACTATGTGCCCTACAAGCCTCGAGCTGCATTGCCCCACAAAACTGACTCTCCGCTGGGGACTCTCACCCCCCAGGACACATGAGTACCCCGCAGCCAGATTTATCTTTATCCTGCAATACACTGCAGTCACCCGCTGCAGTGCTGACTCAGGTATCCATCCCACCATACTGGGATTTCTCCTGTCTCTCATGATTCAGCTGATTACACGTGCCTCCCCGGATCTGAGTCTGGACATCAGTGCATCTGACTATATGGCTTGCTTCTGCTGTACCACATACTGCAACGTTTTGTGCTAAGAGGAGTGTCTGCTCATTGCACCAATTATCCATCTGTACCTGACAGGAGTGATGATTGCCTTTTTTTTCCTTGCTTCCAACAGTGTTCTTTCAATGATCATCACCTGATTAGGATGCCTATGGACCTACACTTTAGGGCATGATTGTCCACTGTTCTGATATTGCCTCTTACATGTGTTAGATCAATGGTAAATACAAGCCCAGATGTCTTCAGTGTGATTGTACAGTTTTATACAGCTGACTCCACCGAAGTTACCTGCAACTTGGTATAGCCAGATCAATCTATATTTATTCCATGTGTTTCTGGGCATCACATTACTGCAAAACACGGCAGTCACCCGCTGCGGTGGTGACTTAGGCATCCATCCCACCATATTGGGATCTCTCCTCTTTCTCAGGATTCAGTTGAGTACACGTGCCTCCCCGGATCTGAGTCTGGACATCAGTGCATCTGACCATATTACTTGCTTCTGCTGTACCATATACTGCAATGTTTTGTGCTAAGAGGAGTGTCTGCTCATTGCACCAGTTATCCATCGGTGCCTGACAGGAGTGATGATTGCCTTTTTTCCCTTGCTTCCAACAGTGCACTTTCAATGATCATCACCTGATTAGGATGCCTATGGACCTTCACTTTTGGGCATTATTGTCCACTGTTCTGATATTGCCACTTACATGTGCTAGATCAATGGTAAATACAAGTGCAGGTGTGATTGTACAATTGGTATACAGCTGACTCCGCCGAAGTTACATGCAACTTGGTATAGCCGGATCAATCTATATTTATTCCATGTGTTCCTGTGCATCACATTACTTTGTAACTTTGGCTGCAGGTATATGTTGGGGGTAGGTGCTTTTTAGAGACAACGTTGTCTTTTACCCTGTGTTTAGTCTGCTCTTTTAATGTATTTTTGATGTGTGTTTAATTTTTCAGTTTTGCATTAATAAAGGAATTTTTGAGTATATACTGCAGTTGCCATGCCCCCTTCCTCCCCTATAGAACTCCTTTCTCTTTTGGGTCATTCCCTTTCCTTGTTACATGACTTGTGTTCTGGAGTCTGAAGGGGGACGCACCACCAATACGGTGAGTAGGTATCTCATACTTTACTGGTGTGATATTACCCAGTAATTAGAGCGGGCAGGTACCTTTTTCTTCTTTTGTTGTTACTGCGCACTTCCTGATGCGCTTGCAAATCCTGATTGGCAGCCCACAGATTCTGCAGTACTGAATTTCCTCCATTCACTGGCCAACCTAGAATTCAGTTGGAAACAGCCAATTTTATTCCCCTTGATATTTTTGAGCTGTTTTTCCTGAAAGATCTGTACAGATCTATTGTGAACCAAATCAATTTGTATGCTAATCAATTTATCGCCGCAAATCCAAATTTGACCCATGCCAGAAAATTTGTGTGGAAACCTATAACGGTTACCAAATATAAAATTTTTCTGGGCCTACAACATGGGCATTACTAAAAAGAGTGAGTTGCGGTCATATTGGTCCACTGACCCAATTCATCATATGCCCGTGTTCTCTGCTGTCATGGCCAGGGCTCGATACGAGCAAATATTGCGGTTCATGCACTGCAGTGACAATGAACTCTGACGTCTTTGGCATGACCCTGGATACACAAAATTTGGCCCCTCGTAAACCTCTTCAATCAAAGATTTGCAGCATTGTTTATCCCCCAACAAGATGTCTGCGTTGACGAGTCCATGATTAAGCTTTCTGGCCACCTTGCTTTTAAACAGTTTCTCCCCAGCAAGCGTGCCAGATATGAGGTCAAGATGTATAAGCTCTGTGACAGGGCAACAGGCTATACATGTAGTTTTATGGTTTACAAGGAAAAATATTGCAATGTGGAGCCCCCAACTGCCCAGACTACATAGGGAGCTGCTGCAAGATTGTTTGGGACTTGGTGTCCCCCTTTTCAGAAAGGGGCACCATTTATACTTGGACAAATTCTATACAAGCATGCTCATTTTTAGACACCTCTTTCATTTTTTCATTTAGGAATTGGTGCATGTGACACCGTGCTATCTAATCGCCGGGGGTTCCCCCAAAGGCTTGTAAATGCCCCACTTAGTCAGGGGGAGAGCCTGCTTGAGGTGCAAATAATTGCTTGTAGTGAAGTGGAGGGATAAACAGAACATTTTGGTTCTGTCTTCCATTCACGCAAACACGGCAGTCCAAATTACAATGGCCACTGGTGTTGTTGAGAAGCTACTCTGTGTCCACAACTACAACCATAAAATGGAAGGGGTTGACTTCAATGACCAGATGATGGGACCGTACTTAATTGCCGTAAGGCCAGACGCTGGTACAAAAAAGTGCCTTTATACTTATTTTAATTGGCTCTTTTCAATGCTTATGTGCTATACAAAGCGTCTGGACGAAGTGGATCCTTCCTACAATTCCAGGAAGAGATCATCACAGCCCTTCTGTATTCAGGAGGGGCTGTGGCCCAATTTCCCAATCAATATTCAGTGGGCCGGCTGCATGAGAGGCATTTTCCAGATGTCCTTCCTGGTACCCCTACCCAAAGAACACCCCAAAAAATATGCAATGTCTGTAGCATGCGCTTATATAGGCATGACACCAGTTATTTTTGTCCCTCCTGTCCTGGCGAACCTGGTCTCTGAATCGGTGACTGTTTCCATTGCTACCACACATTAGTGGAGTATTAGTATAGGGTACAGCACGGCACAGTCTAGAGCATACTTATACACAGAGTCTCAAAGATGTTAGATGGCTATTGCATTTTGAGAGACCCTAACCTGGAACATTTATAGTTGCAATAAAAGTGTAAAAAAAAAAAAAAGACAAAGAAACTCCCAAAAATTGTAAAATAAATAAATAAATAAAAAATAAAACAGTTTTACTGTATTTTATGCTATACTGTAATGTTTTATTGTTACTGTGTTTTATTGTTAACCATTGTTTGCTTTGCAGGTACACCATTCAGCTGCAGCACTGATTTGCTTATTTTGACAGCAACATGGTTTGCATTCACAGTAGGTAAAATCAGTGACTCCAGTGCTGTAATAGGTGATTTCACCACCACAGTAAAAAAAAAAGAGCATATATGATGAATTATTGGGGCAGGTGTGGACATGGGGGCAGATTGCTTCACCAAATCATTTTGTTGTTTTAATGAGTTAATGTTTGATTGATGCTGTGCTTTATCGTTAACCATTTTTTGCAGGTATGCCATTCAGCTGCAGCACTGATTTATTTATTTTGACAGCAACAGGGTTTGCTCTCATGATACATAAATCCGTGACTCCAGCGCTGTAGAAGGTGATTTCACAGTTAAAAAAAAAACATATATGCTGAAGCATAGGGGATGGGGTGGACACAGAAGGTGGATCTCTCCTATGCTTTGGCATATATTTTTATTCACTTTTCTTGGCAGAGATTTCTTCATCCACATCGATCGATGTGAATGGAGGAATCTGTTAGGTTCAAAGGGTAAACAAAAAAAGAACAGTGCATGTTTGCCCATCATAAGATGTGGGTGGATGCAGGGCAGTATTCCAATGATGGGCATACCACCAATTGATCAATGTGAATGGAGGAATCTGTTAAGTTCTCTGTTTTTGTTCAGCCCACAGGCTGCATGAAAAAAGAACATTACAATATATGCCCAACAAGGACCAGCAGCATACTGGTATGTTGCTGGACTTTGAGTGGTTATACATAAATGATGCCTGCAGGTTTAGACATCATCATCATATTGTTTTTTCAGCCAAGGTCAGCTTTCATGTAAAAGCAATCCCAGCAGCTAATTAGTTGGTTTTCTCAGGCTTTCCTGTCCCGCTGGGGAACCAGAGAATGCAGCTGGTGGTTACGCTAGGTGACCATAGAGCTGATCGGAGACCAGAACAGCTCCACTTATCTCTATGGTCTAAGAAACAGGAAGCTACGTGCATTTCATGACTTTGGTTTCCCTGGATATAAACAGCACCATTGAAAAATTGGGAAAGCATCTTATCACACCGTTCTTGGAAAAATAAATGAAAAAACAAAAATGAAAGCACTCCTGTCGCCCCATTTTTGCGTGCAAAGGCCAACGCAGGCATCAGTCTCGTGTCATATTTAAACAGCAGTTGCACCATGCATGTGAGGTATCACCGCAAACATCAGATTAAGGGCAGTAATTCTAGCAGTAGACCTCTTCTGTAAATCTAAAGTGGTAATCTGTAAAAGCTTTTAAAAATGCATGTAGTTTGGTGCCGCTGCATGGGCGTGAGCAATTTTAAAGCATGCTGTGTTTGACATCTACAGTGCTTTGCGAAAGTATTCAGCCCCCTTGAACTTTGCAACCTTTTGCCACATTTCAGGCTTCAAACATAAAGATATAAAACTGTAGTTTTTTGTGAAGAATCAACAAGTGGGACACAATCATGAAGTGGAACGAAATTTATTGGATATTTCAAACTTTGTTAACAAATAAAAAACTGAAAAATTGGGCGTGCAAAATTATTCAGCCCCTCTACTTTCAGTGCAGCAAACTCTCTCCAGAAGTTCAGTGAGGATCTCTGAATGATCCAATGTTGACCTAAATGACTAATGATGATAAATAGAATCCACCTGTGTGTAATCAAGTCTCCGTATAAATGCACCTGCACTGTGATAGACTCAGAGGTCCGTTTAAAGCGCAGAGAGCATCATGAAGAACAAGGAACACACCAGGCAGGTCCGAGATACTGTTGTGGAGAAGTTTAAAGCCGGATTTGGATACAAAAAGATTTCCCAAGCTTTAAACATCCCAAGGAGCACTGTGCAAGCGATAATATTGAAATGGAAGCAGTATCAGACCACTGCAAATCTACGAAGACCTGGCCGTCCCTCTAAACTTTCAGCTCATACAAGGAGAAGACTTATCAGAGATGCAGCCAAGAGGCCCATGATCAATCTGGATGAACTGCAGAGATCTACAGCTGAGGTGGGAGACTCTGTCCATAGGACAACAATCAGTCGTATACTGCACAAATCTGGCGTTTATGGAAGAATGCCAAGAAGAAAGCCATTTCTTAAAGATATCCATAAAAAGTGTTGTTTAAAGTTTGCGACAAGCCACCTGGGAGACACACCAAACATGTGGAAGAAGGTGCTCTGGTCAGATGAAACCAAAATCGAACTTTTTGGCAACAATGCAAAACGTTATGTTTGGCGTAAGAGCCGGTTCACACTGCCGCGACCTCTAAGTCGCCTCATAAGGGGCGACTTGTTAGCGCGACTTGTTAGCGCGACTTTTAGTGCGACTTCAGCGCGACTTGTATGATAGACAACTTTGTATGACTTTGTATTTGGCCAATCAGAATATGATGGTTCTGGGTCATGCTCAATCACACAAAAAAAAGTCCTTAAAAATTGTCGTTTTTGAGAGCCAATTATTGAAAAAATTATTGAAAAAATAAAAAAATTAGATTTAGTGTCTGGGGGGTCTAAAAAGTGTACCTGTGAAGTTTCAGCTCTGTAGCATGTCCAGAACCAGAATTATAGCATGCCAAACCTTCAAAAATGACTTTTTTGCGTAACCGCACCTTTCTTGAAGCCCTAAAACCCAATAAATGCCCCTAAAAAGTGCCTAGGGTTCTGGGTCATGCCCCAGGGACTATTAATCACACAAAAAAGTTTTTAGAAATTGTCGTTTTTGATAGAGATACAATTATTGAAAAAAATATTGAAAAAAAAAAAGAGATTTCTTTGGATTTAGTGTCTGGGGGGTCTAAAAAGTGTACCTATGAAGTTTCAGCTCTGTAGCATGTCCAGAACCAGAAAAAAAGATAATTTTTCTTATAATTATTAATAGAGCAAGGTAGTGGCTTCTCTCCACCTGGGCGTTTTTTTTTTTTGCTGGCATTTATCGGGCATTTTTTGGGCGTCTTATATATATATACACACCGATCAACCATATATTATCCTCCCACCTAGCATTGAGTAGTGAATCCACCACCACCACCACCACCACGAAGAACATGCAAAGATCTAATGGGCAATCCTGATCATGCTCTTCACAATTCCTTCCCCAATTAAATATTTTGGTTGGCCAAGAAGAAAGAAACCTCCATATAGCGTAACACTGTAAGGTTCAAACGTTTTATAAAACATGCATATACTCAAATAGAGGGCAATAAAACAAGCCACAGTAAATCAAAGATGGCGTCACGCTGTAAAATGCCATTGTAACAGGATGATCAATGGTATTCACTTAACCTGTAAGTGGTCATAAAGTTATGGCTAATCAGTGTGTGCAAACAGTATGCATGTTTCTCTTATACATTATGTATTTCTCTAATAACCTACTTTCTGTGTGATCCTGCACTTTACCCCTCTAGTCGTGTCTTGCCTAAATCTTGTTTGCCCTGTAATACTCTTTCTCTGTATATTGAATATATCCTATTTGCTCTATATCAGGGGTAGGCAACCTCGGGGAGGTGGAGATCTACCTGAACAACATGAAATAGATTAAAGATCACCAGGGTTTGGCTCCCTTTTTTACTCACTAGTAGTAGTGGTACTACACATCACACATGCTTGCTATTGGGGTACACGTGCGCATTTGCTCCTGAGCTGTGTGTGTCTATGGATCTGTGCAAGGAGCAGGGAATGCATGGGTAATGCAAGGTAAAAAACATTTTGCTTTTAAAACCACATTTAGAAAGTGGGGGCGGGGAGCTCATATCACGCACAGCAGGGAGTGTAATCTGAGATGTGAACGGAGAGAATGAATACCCACCTCTCTACAAGGAGGTCTCATGCACAGCTGAGACTGTCAATCACCTGCTGTGTGCCTGGAAAGGGGGGACATAGCCATCTACCAGGATTGTCTAAAGTTGGCATAGACTGTCAGAAGAGCAATGAGAGAAAAAGAGACAGATTTAAACTAGGTGATTTGGACAGAGTCAAACACACCCTATAGAAGGAAATGTTTTGTTCATTTTATATTTTAGAGTTTTAGAACCCCTTTGAAGTGTAACTTTAGTTAGAAAATAAAGTCCTGCTAGATCCCTTCAGGCTGGCCCCATTTGCAGGTATAGCTATGTAAAACATTAAAAATAAGTGCCTATACTGTTTAAAATCCAGTAACACACTGCCTCACCATGCTCTGCACATGCTCAGTTGCTCTCCATTTTTAGACACTGCTGAGTTTGTAGAGGCCAATCTTTTGACAGTCTTAAAGTGGAATTAAACCCTCCTATCCTTTACAGCCAAGGAAACTGCTTCTGTTTGAACTGCAACTGCCATATTGCTGCACATGTGATCAGTTATGCCTCCATGCCATTTGATGGTTTAACACTTTGGTTGAGGCCACAAGCAAATGTGACAGTTTGCATTTCCAACATTCTAGGAATGTAACTGTTTTTTGAAAATGGTAAATTGATGGGTTTAGTTTCGCAATATGATTTACTGCTGGGGCTTTGAGCTTCAGCAAAATGGCAGCCTCCAGAAAGAAAAAACAGGAGCAACGCTGGAGGCAATTTACACAGTACACATTCATTTTTTGTAGCTTGATTATTAATGTGGAATGTATGTTCCTTGCTAAAGAACATTCTTTTTAATCAAGTTGGTATGGGTAAAGTTCTGCTTTAAGGTACAGAATTATTTGGACACTTCCCATACATTTAACACAGCATTTCTTTTCTTCTACTCTTCTTTATGTTCTTTTAACCATTCACTGTCTCACATACAAACATTCTGCTGATATACAGTGCCTTGCGAAAGTATTCAGCCCCCTTGAACTTTGCGACCTTTTGCCACATTTTAGGCTTCAAACATAAAGATATAAAACTGTAATTTTTTGTGAAGAATCAACAACAAGTGGGACACAATCATGAAGTAGAACGAAATTTATTGGATATTTCAAACTTTTTTAACAAATAAAAAACTGAAAAATTGGGCGTGCAAAATTATTCAGCTTCCTTAAGTTAATACTTTGTAGCACCACCTTTTGCTGCGATTACAGCTGTAAGTCGCTTGGGGTATGTCTCTATCAGTTTTGCACATCGAGAGACTGAAATTTTTGCCCATTCCTCCTTGCAAAACAGCTCGAGCTCAGTGAGGTTGGATGGAGAGAGTTTGTGAACATCAGTTTTCAGTTCTTTCCACAGATTCTCGATTGGATTCAGGTCTTGACTTTGACTTGGCCATTCTAACACCTGGATATGTTTATTTGTGAACCATTCCATTGTAGATTTTGCTTTATGTTTTGGATCTTTGTCTTGTTGGAAGACAAATCTCCGTCTCAGTCTCAGGTCTTTTGCAGACTCTATCAGGTTTTCTTCCAGAATGGTCCTGTATTTGGCTCCATCCATCTTCCCATCAATTTTAACCACCATCCCTGTCCCTGCTGAAGAAAAGCAGGCCCACACCATGATGCTGCCACCACCATGTTTGACAGTGGGGATGGTGTGTTTAGGGTGATAAGCTATGTTGCTTTTACGCCAAACATAACGTTTTGCATTGTATATGTATGGGTATAAGTCTCGCGCTGTCCTAAGAGGTATGGATGTAAATATAGTTTATAAAAGGCTAGCGCTCAGGATTAAAATAGCTCTTATAATACAATAAAGTGGGCTGCTGCTTGGTATAAGAAAGGGATGTGCCTTAAAAAGTGTAAAATATGAAATTACCCGCGCTGCTCTACAAAACAAATAAATATATATATATATATATATATATATAATACATACAGTGCTCGTGCTTAACTTAATGTGCACAATAAAAATTGCCAATCAATATACATAAATAATGAACGTGAATGAATAAAATAAATCAATAAATATAAACTGTTGTCTTAATCTTTCAATTAATGATGTGCTCAAAAAACATTGTGCCGTGACAGTCTTTGTGCAAAAATATAAGGACGAATATATACTACGCCCGTCTGCATCCTACTTCCGGCAACGGGGATACGGGGAGTGAGTATAGCCATTTGAAGTGGCGACCCGTGGGATGATTTTCAGGCGTTTGAACCTCTGCTAAATTGTAAGTGTAACCTGTATTGTGTGCATCGAATAAAGTGTTTACATACTTCACGATGCCAGCATCTCTTTCTTTTTTGAGCATTACCTGGATGTTGTGATCTACAAAACACCTATAAAGCTGTTGAAAGGCTCGCTCAATAAGGCATTTATCTTCAAAGGATATTCTGAAAGCGCTGTAATATTTGGCTTCTGGTGAGTGGGGGACCAAGAGGGGAGCACCTACTCGTGTACAGATAGCACCAGCATTTTTTGTATGAGCATGCAGCACTTTGAACTTATATTTTTGCACAAAGACTGTCACGGCACAATGTTTTTTGAGCACATCATTAATTGAAAGATTAAGACAAAAATATGTGAGTGATAAATAATTAAAATGTTCAAAACTTGATAATAAATATAAAAAGAAATCTATATAAACCACTCCTCTATGTCTTCAAATAACCGATATCAAATACATTCCATATATCAATAATAATTATAGTGCTCAAGTAGTGATGTACAATATTCAATAAAGGAAAAAATAAATATCTGACTGTAAATAAATAAATACATCTTCCAAATATATATTAAAAGCTATGTCCTGTGAGCTACCCCCCTATCCTAGATTTTTAAACTGCTGCAAACACCTCACTCCTCAAAAAGTGCACTGTGCTAATAGTTAAATAAATAGTGTTGGGCAAAATTAAAAATCACTCTGTGTATATTGATCAAACAATATTGGTGGCAATCCCAAATTGTACCATGTATGGTATGACTAAAAATCCAATTGTTTAATGCAAGGATGATGTAGTGTACACCATACTCTATTCAATCCAAAACAATAATTGATGTGTACTCAGTGCTAAATAAATAATTAACATTAATGATAAAACAGTCCATCAAACTATAAAGTGCTGTGTGTTGATTCGATATTAATATGTCGATATTCCTTAAATACTGCAATATTGTGCTTAATATGTCCTCTCATGCAAAAAAAAATAATAATGTGGTCAATATCAAATATAGTCCATAAAGTGCTTATACATATTAGAATTATCAGTCCTTAGTGCATAAAAAGTGCCAAGTGCTTGTAGATTATCCTCTGTTTGTGCTCAATCCACCAAGTGTGTGGATGTGTTCCCAACCAGTGTGTGTGACCGATATGTCACAAAGCCTTCTCCCCCTGAGGAAGACATGAGGTCCCTGTGTCGTCACGCGTAGGAGAGGGTCTAGGACGGACGGAGCGTTGCACCGAGTGTAGGTGAGACTGTCAGGCAGACCAGAGAGGACGGTCGTATAGCCGAGGTGGTTCCCAGCTTATCAGGAAGGCATCCGGTGGCTACCCAGCAGACGGCTCACAGCGGTTCATAGGTGCATGTATGCACCTTATAATGTGAGTGTTTATTCTTTTATTCTACATAAAACAAAGTTTCAAAAGGATATAAGCACTATTTGGAGCTCTTTTTTCTACATGACATCGCCCCCTCTGGAGAGTCGGAGGAATATGTAGGAAGGTGCTGCCAGCGAAATATCAGGGTCTGAGTGGGAGTGAGGAGAAGTGTCCTAGAGGAGAAACCACTGACCACAATTTGGGGCCTATATATCTCTTATCTAAGGTGAGCGCCCAATCACAAGGGGGTGCACAGAGTGAGAAGGCTTTGTGACATATCGGTCACACACACTGGTTGGGAACACATCCACACACTTGGTGGATTGAGCACAAACAGAGGATAATCTACAAGTACTTGGCACTTTTTATGCACTAAGGAAAGATAATTCTAATATGTATAAGCACTTTATGGACTATATTTGACATTGACCATGTTATTTATTTTTTTTGCATGAGAGGACATATTAAGCACAATATTGCAGTATTTAAGGAATATCGACATATTAATATCAAATCAACACACAGCACTTTATAGTTTGATGGACTGTTTTATCATTAGTGTTAATTATTTATTTAGCACTGAGTACACATCAACTATTGTTTTGGTTTGAATAGAGTATGGTGTACACTACATGATCCTTGCATTAAACAATTGGATTTTTAGTCATACCATACATGGTACAATTTGGGATTGCCACCAATATTGTTTGATCAATATACACAGAGTGATTTTTAATTTTGCGCAACACTATTTATTTAACTATTTCCAAATATATATTAAAGTGCTTAACGTGATATTGTGTGCAGTAGAAAATATATAAATATATAAATGTGCCAATAAAGTGTTCAGTGCAATTTTAAACCAAAATATTCTATAGCTGTATTTCACAACATCGAATAAGGTGCCAAATGTAATATAAAGTGCTCAAGTGTCCCAAAATATCAGAAAAACATAGAGCGCTGATTATCCTCTTCCAGGTATCTCTATGAACTTTCTTCCACCTTTACACCTTAGTGATAGTAGAGGGTGCTCTGTGATGTCCTTCACCTGTGGGTGTGCTAAATGCTCACCTTAAATATTCAGGTATGGCGCTTTTAGATCTATAAAAGATCTGTTCTCTCCTCCTCTCCTTCTTAGGGTGTATGTGGTGGAGGGATGTTGGTATACTTCTCCTGATCTGGACCTAGTTGAGGGCCCTTCGGTACTACCTCGGATCTCAAAATAAGGGGCCAATATAGTGTAGTATATTCAATCCAATCAATTTATTTAATAAAAATCATAACAACTCACATAAAGATTGCCATTCTAAGCGGTTTGCATTCAGCTGCGGGTCTAACTTCCGCGTTCAGTACGTCACTTCCAGTGCTATGCCCTACGCGTTACATCACGATCGCTCACATGACTTCTTCAGGGGATGATTTGCATACGGGAATGACGTGCATTTGTAGTCCTATAGCCGGATATGTGTATATCGCCATTTTCTTTGTATAATATGTGTATGGGGCATCTAATGGGAACCGGATATGCCGACTCCGCCATATTTGATTATCTAATTGTGGGAAAATCTTGGTAAATAAAAACATGCTGATCGCATATAAACGAATCCATCTATATTGGATACCCGATTTATATGGGATGAACTGTAATTGAATATTCATATATTTTAATTATATTATTAAAACCGGAAGTGAGGTATAGTCGCTAATTATAAAACCATTTTTCGCAAGTGTACAATCAATACATAATACTGTGATATGGGATACATATAGTCTATCTATAAAATAACATCTTGTTGTACCTAAATAAAACAATATATTCATACAATATTATATCTTGTATCATAAAAAAATGTGTCAATGTGTGACTAATGGTATATATATGTAGTGGACGGACCTACATCGTAGTGGTAGTGAATGTAATAAATGAAAAATTACAGTAGGTGTAAACTGAGTATAAATATATGTTACAAATATAACGTATGTTTCATTCAATTGTACTGTCTATATAAAGTAGATGTAGGACTAAAATACTACTGAAGAAGAAATTGTTGATAGAAAAAAGTGAATAATTATTTTGTATATTCATAGTGTGAAAGGTAAATATTAAAAAAATGTTTTAATTATTTCAAAGTCATAAAATGAGCGTAGATATGTAGATATATGTAAAAGCTGATGGTCTGTGAATAATTTTAATCTAGGCTATAGAAAAAGATCAAGCAAGAAAAACTATAAATAATATACATTATCTGTTTCTTGTATATTGAGATTAAAAATAAAATAATGATAAACTGGTAAAATCAAGTCAGATAAAAAATGTTTAAAAGATGTTAAATATTACTAATGAAACAGTTAAGATCAAATTCTATGTTTAGGCCATAATGCGTAAGAGAGTCCAATGTGTGAATCCAATATGATTCACGTTGAGTGAGGGATCGTATTTTGTGGCTGCCTCTCCAGTGTCTTTTATATGGCTCAATTGCCCAAAATTTGAGTTGGAAGGGGTCTCTCTGATGATGTCGGTCAAAATGTCTGGATACGCTATGTTTATTGTAACCCTTTTCTATATTTTTTATATGCTCCTTAATTCTAATTCTTAAAAGTCTTTTCGTTCTGCCAACGTATTGTAGACCACAATCACATTCAAGGCCATAAACTACTCCTTCAGTATTACAACTGATAAAATCTCTTATTTTGTGGGTAGTTCTATTGCTTGTTGATTTGAATTCATAAATTTTTCCCTTTGGATATTTAGTTTTCAAACACGCATAGCATCTCTTACATGGGAAGAAGCCCTTTCCTGTAAAAAATGGAAAGTTATTTTTGGGCGGGTCGACTACTGTTTTAATGACCATATTCCTGATTGTTGGAGCTTTTCTGTATACAAATAGAGGTTTTTCTGGTAAACTATTGCTTAGACGTTTATCCATTTTTAAAATTTCCCAGTGTTTTTTAATTATTTTTTCAACTTTTTTATGTTGCATATTGTAGTCAAGTATAATGGGTAATTTGCCCACAAATTTTCCTTTTGTATTCTGTTTATCTTTTATTAAAGTCGCTCTGTCTGTATCTTTGACCTCCTTTATTTTATCTGCAATAAATCCTGTAGCATATCCTTTCTCGATGAATCTTTCTCTGATAATATTTGCCTGTTCCTCAAAGTCTTCACTTCTGGTGCAGTTTCTCTTTAACTTTAATTTTGACCTTTTGGGATATTATATATCCAATTCATATGGTGACAACTATCAGCTGGCAGGTAACTATTTTTGTCTACCTCCTTGAAGTGGGACTTTGTAATAATTTTTCTTTCATTTTGTATAATAGATAAATCCAGGTAAGTAACTTGTTTATTGCTGATGTCCCATGTAAGCTTGATATTTTTTTCATTTGTATATAATTTATTTCAAAAGTTTTCCAGTGATTCTATAGTTCCATTCCATAATATAAATACATCATCAATAAATCTTTTGTATAAAAATAATTCTTCTGTGGTTTCATTAAAAATAGTTTCTTCTTCCCATTGGGACATAAAAATATTTGCTACACTTGGTGCAAATTTCGAGCCTATAGCAACCCCTACTTTTTGATGATAATAAGACTTATTATACCAGAAGTAGTTTTTTTTAAGACAAAACTCTAAACATTTTATTAAAAATTTCCTTTGTTTGCAGATAAGTTGTGTATATTTTCTTAAAGCCCATTTTACTGACTCACAAGCCTCCTGATGATTTATTATCGTGTATAATGCTGCTACATCCACCCGCACCATGTAAATGTTATTTTCAAATTCCGGTAATTCATCTATTATTTGTAATATATGTTTTGTATCTTTAACAAACGCTGTTGTTAATAGTATTATGGGTTGTAGGTATGAGTCAATATATTGACCCAACCTCGCCGTCAAAGAGTCTATACCATTAACTATTGGTCTTGGTGGTGGATTTTCTTTATTCTTATGTATTTTCGGTAGTATGTAAATCATTGGAGTACGGCATGCTTCAAGTGATAAATATTTTGCTTCTTTCTTATTCAATATATTTTTCTTTAGGCATAAATGTAATAGTTGTTCTAATTCTTTTTTGTGTCTTAACAATGGGTTACTCATTAGTTTTTCATATGTATATGAATCTTCCAGCATTCCTTTTATCATTTCTTCATGTTTCTCTTTGTTCAGGATTACGATACCTCCTCCTTTATCTGCGGGTCTTATTATTATATCTTTTCTCTTTTTCAGCTTTTTCAATACTGTTTGTATTGCAATTGGCTCATCATACTTTTTGATCTTGAGATTTTTTATATCTTCTAAAACCAAATCTTTAAAAACTCCTATGTGTCTGTTATCGTTGATTTGTGGATTAAAAATAGATGTGTTTCTTAATCGTTGATCTTGATCGTTTCTGTATTTGAGGTAGTGCTTGTATATTTCATAGGGTTACTTAGTATATATTTTTTAATACTCAGTTGTCTAACATATTTTAGATGTTATTTTATAGATAGACTATATGTATCCCATATCACAGTATTATGTATTGATTGTACACTTGCGATATATGGTTTTATAATTAGCGACTATACCTCACTTCCGGTTTTAATAATATAATTAAAATATATGAATATTCAATTACGGTTCATCCCATATAAATTGGGTATCCAATATAGATGGATTCGTTTATATGCGATCAGCATGTTTTTATTTACCAAGATTTTCCCACAATTAGATAATCAAATGTGGCGGAGTCGGCATATCCGGTTCCCATTAGATGCCCCATACACATATTATACAAAGAAAATGGCGATATACACATATCCGGCTCTAGGACTACAAATGCACGTCACTCCCGTATGCAAATCATCCCCTGAATAAGTCACGCGAGCGATCGTGACGTAACGCGTAGGGCATAGCACCGGAAGTGACGTACGGAACTCGGAAGTTAGACCCGCAGCTGAATACAAACCGCTTAGAACGGCAATCTTTATGTGAGTTGTTATGATTTTTATTAAATAAATTGATTGGATTGAATATACTACACTTGTCAGGATCTGTGTCATTACATGGGTCACCTGCTGGTGGCACTGTTGTTCCTGGAACTGAGGGGCGCAGTTCCAGGGCCCACCAGCGGGTGTCTCCCAGCAGCTGGACTGTTCTTTTAATTAAGCTGCACCTGAGGAGGACTGCTGAGGGAATATAAGCCCGCCCTTCACTGAGGCTCAGTGCTTCAGTATTTTCTCTGCTAGCCGTGTCCCTGTATCCTGAAACCTGTATCCTGAAACCTGTATCCTGAAACCTGTATCCTGATCCTGAGTCCTGTTCCCTGCATCCTGCTTCCTGTACCTGGCTCCCTGCTTTCCTTGTCTCCTGTCCCTGTCCTGTCCTGCTATTGTTTGCTCCATCCCTTTGTATATAGTTTGTTAGGTTCTATTGGGGTTTTGTACTGTTATCATTTATATTTTGTTTACTTGTTTATGGTCACTGGTGTTGGTATTGGAGTGTGTCATTTTGCTTAATAAACTCATTTACATCTTTATCCATCTGGGTCCTGATTCCTTGGTGCAGCCAACTGATCTGATCACCCTTGCTGGATGCCTGCATGTGGTATCCCTGACAGAATACTGAAGCCACTAACGATCAGATCGGTTGCACCTGGGAATTAGGAATTTTCTGGTTGTTGCAAGATGCAGTCAGAGGAGGTCTTTTATTTTTCTTTGCTTGTAACAGAAGACAGGGAATATTGTCGCCAAATTTTGAAAACTTACACTAGCGAGCAGTTGTTGGAATGCATCCGTCTGGCCCACTCGTTTGTTGACAAAGGCAGAGTTTTGTTCAAAGAGATTCAGCCACTTATTCAGCTCTGTGCAGAGTTGGCTTTATCTAATACCCCTAAGGGTGGTGATGATTATTCTCCTCCTTTTAGTGTCTCTCAGGTGGTATCTCTTGTGTGGCTCTTGGAAGATGATAAACCCTATTTTATTGAACATTATTCAGTGTATTCTCCAGAGGCCCTGTTGGATTGCATGAATGCTGTATATTCTCTAATCAGACAAGGGGGTTGTAAATTGAGTTTTGTTCAGGCCTTATTGCAAACCTGGTCAGATCTTTCCAATTTAGCATCAGCTAACTCACACCAATCCACTTCTGCCTCTGGACACCAGTTTTCTCAAAGTTTATCCTCTCCGTTACCCATAGCAACCACAGCTGCAGTTAGGTATGGTTTGCTTTCCACTGCTTGTTCATATCCTGGCTTAACGAGTTGCACTTTTCCTGCATTTAACTCTGTGAAAACTTCCTCTACTACTCTGTTGCCTCTAGCAACCTCTCAGAAATTCTCCTCTGTAACTGTCTCTCCTTTTCCACCATCTCCCAATACTGCCATTTCGCTTCCATCTACTTCACAATCTATTCATAGCCCTGCAACCACTAGCAAGATTTCTGTATCTAAACCTAAAAAGAAAAGGAGATTTTTCCCAACACATACAATTATACCTGTTACCCAGCCTGCTGATCCAGTGCCCGCTGATCTGGTGCCTCCTACTGAGCCTGTTGATCCAGTGCCCACTGATCCGGTGCCTCCTACTGAGCCTGCTGATCCAGTGCCCGCTGTTCTGATGCCTGTTGTTCCAGTGCCTGCTGATCCAGTGCCCACTGATCCGGTGCCTCCTACTGAGCCTGCTGATCCAGTGCCCACTGTTCTGATGCCTGCTGTTCCAGTGCCCGCTGATCTGGTGCCTCCTACTGAGCCCGCTGATCCAGTACCTGCTGTTCCGGTGCCCGCTGATCCGGTGCCTCCTACTGAGCCTGCTGATCCAGTGCCCACTGATCCGTTGCCTTCTACTGAGCCTGCTGATCCAGTGCCCGCTGTTCTGATGCCTGTTGTTCCAGTGCCCGCTGATCCAGTGCCCACTGATCTGGTGCCTCCTACTGAGCCTGCTGATCCAGTGCCCACTGTTCTGATGCCTGCTGTTACAGTGCCCGCTGATCTGGTGCCTCCTACTGAGCCTGCTGATCCAGTGCCTGCTGTTCTGATGCCTTCTGATCCAGTGCCCGCTGATCTGGTGCCTCTTACTGAGCCTGTTGATCCAGTGCCTGCTGTTCTGATGCCTGCTGATCCAGTGCCCGCTGATCTGGTGCCTCTTACTGAGCCTGTTGATCCAGTGCCCACTGATCCGGTGCCTCCTACTGAGCCTGCTGATCCAGTGCCCGCTGTTCTGATGCCTGTTGTTCCAGTGCCTGCTGATCCAGTGCCCACTGATCCGGTGCCTCTTACTGAGCCTGCTGATCCAGTGCCCACTGTTCTGATGCCTGCTGTTCCAGTGCCCGCTGATCTGGTGCCTCCTACTGAGCCCGCTGATCCAGTGCCTGCTGTTCCGGTGCCCGCTGATCCAGTGCCTCCTACTGAGCCTGCTGACCCAGTGCCCACTGATCCGGTACCTTCTACTGAGCCTGCTGATCCAGTGCCCGCTGTTCTGACGCCTGTTGTTCCAGTGCCCACTGATCCGGTGCCTCCTACTGAGCCTGCTGATCCAGTGCCCACTGTTCTGATGCCTGCTGTTACAGTGCCCGCTTGTCTGGTGCCTCCGACTGAGCCTGCTGATCCAGTGCCTGCTGTTCTGATGCCTGCTGATCCAGTGCCCGCTGATCTGGTGCCTCTTAATGAGCCTGTTGATCCAGTGCCCACTGATCCGGTGCCTCCTACTGAGCCTGCTGATCCAGTGCTCGCTGTTCTGATGCCTGTTGTTCCAGTGCCCGCTGATCCAGTGCCCACTGATCCGGTGCCTCCTACTGAGCCTACTGATCCAGTGCCTGCTGTTACATTGCCCGCTGATCTGGTGCCTTCTACTGAGCCTGCTGATCCAGTGCCCACTGATCCGGTGCCTCCTACTGAGCCTGCTGTTCTAATGCCTGCTGTTCTAATGCCTGCTGGTTCAGTGCCCGCTGATCCGGTGCCTCCTACTGAGCCTGCTGATCCAGTGCCCGCTGTTCTGGTGCCCGCTGTTCTGGTGACCACTACCCAGTCTGCTGACCCAGTGCTTGCTGTTCCAGTGCCCGCTGACCCAGTGCCTGCTGTTCCGGTGCCTGCTGATCCGGTGTCTCTTACTCAGCCCGCTGATCCGGTGCCAGCTGATCCCGTGCCCGCTGTTCTGGTGACCACTACTGTGCCTGCTGATCCTGTGCCTGCTGATCATGTGTCTGCTGATCCTGTGCCTGCTGATCCTTTGCCTGCTGACCCAGTGCTTGCTGTTCCAGTGCCCGCTGACCCAGTGCTTGCTGTTCCGGTGCCTGCTGACCCAGTGTTTGCTGATCCAGTGCCTGCTGAGCCACGGTCTGCCGCCCTGTTTGATGTGCCACTGTCTGTTGCCCAGCCTGGTGTGCCACTGCCGGATATCCTGCATGCCGCTGGCGCTCCCCTGCTTGATGTCCAGCTTGCCTTCAGTCCCAGTGTTGGGACATGTGTTGCAATGAGGGCAGGTGTATCCCTAATGTTACGCCTCTTCAGGAACTTGACCTGTGGGGTGCCAAGACGGCTTCCAGACCCTGGTGGTGGGGCGCATGATCAATTGCTGGACTCTGGTGGCACGCCTTCCGGCAAGTTAAAGGACTTTGGCCTAGAGAGTGCTAGAAGACCCGCAGACATGGAGGGGAGACCTTTTTGGACTTTTGGGGTAGAAGCACAATGGAGCGTCCGGAGGCCGCTCCTTAAAGGGGGGGAACTGTCAGGATCTGTGTCATTACATGGGTCACCTGCTGGTGGCACTGTTGTTCCTGGAACTGAGGGGCGCAGTTCCAGGGCCCACCAGCGGGTGTCTCCCAGCAGCTGGACTGTTCTTTTAATTAAGCTGCACCTGAGGAGGACTGCTGAGGGAATATAAGCCCGCCCTTCACTGAGGCTCAGTGCTTCAGTATTTTCTCTGCTAGCCGTGTCCCTGTATCCTGAAACCTGTATCCTGAAACCTGTATCCTGAAACCTGTATCCTGATCCTGGCTCCCTGCTTTCCTTGTCTCCTGTCCCTGTCCTGTCCTGCTATTGTTTGCTCCATCCCTTTGTATATAGTTTGTTAGGTTCTATTGGGGTTTTGTACTGTTATCATTTATATTTTGTTTACTTGTTTATGGTCACTGGTGTTGGTATTGGAGTGTGTCATTTTGCTTAATAAACTCATTTACATCTTTATCCATCTGGGTCCTGATTCCTTGGTGCAGCCAACTGATCTGATCACCCTTGCTGGATGCCTGCATGTGGTATCCCTGACAACACTATATTGGCCCCTTATTTTGAGATCCGAGGTAGTACCGGAGGGCCCTCAACTCGGTCTAGGAGAGAACAGATCTTTTATAGATCTAAAGGCGCCATACCTGAATATTTAAGGTGAGCATTTAGCACACCCACAGGTGAAGAGCATCACAGAGCACCCTCTACTATCACTAAGGTGTAAAGGTGGAAGAAAGTTCATAGAGATACCTGGAAGAGGATAATCAGCGCTCTATGTTTTTCTGATATTTTGGGACACTTGAGCACTTTATATTACATTTGGCACCTTATTCGATGTTGTGAAATACAGCAATAGAATATTTTCGTTTAAAATTACACTGATCACTTTATTGGCACATTTATATTTTTATACATTTTCTACTGCACACAATATCACGTTAAGCACTTTAATATATATTTGGAAGATTTATTTATTTATTTACAGTCAGATATTTATTTTTTCCTTTATTGAATATTGTACATCACTACTTGAGCACTATAATTATTATTGATATATGGAATGTATTTGATATCGGTTATTTGAAAACATACAGTATAGGAATGGTTTATATAGATTTCTTTTTATATCTATATCAAGTTTTGAACATTTTAATTATTTATCACTCACATATTTTTATTAACACATTTTTTCACTACTACTGTACACAATACAATTATCCTTTGAAGCACGGTAGCTCCCCCCATTTTCTCTATAACGTTTTGCATTGTTGCCAAAAAGTTCAATTTTGGTTTCATCTGACCAGAGGACGTTCTTGCACATGTTTGGTGTGTCTCCCAGGTGGCTTGTGGCAAACTTTAAACGACACTTTTTATGGATATCTTTAAGAAATGGCTTTCTTCTTGCCACTCTTCCATAAAGGCCAGATTTGTGCAATATATGACTGATTGTTGTCCTGTGAACAGAGTCTCCCACCTCAGCTGTAGATCTCTGCAGTTCATTCAGAGTGATTATGGGCCTCTTGGCTGCATCTCTGATCAGTCTTCTCCTTGTATGAGCTGAAAGTTTAGAGGGACGGCCAGGTCTTCGTAGATTTGCAGTGGTCTGATACTCCTTCCATTTCAATATTATCCCTTGCACAGTGCTCCTTGGGATGTTTAAAGCTTGGGAAATCTTTATGTATCCAAATCCGGCTTTAAACTTCTCCACAACAGTATCTCGGACCTGCCTGGTGTGTTCCTTGTTCTTCATGATTCTCTCTGCACTTTAAACGGACCTCTGAAACTATCACAGTGCAGGTGCATTTATACGGAGACTTGATTACACACAGGTGGATTCTATTTATCATCATTAGTCATTTAGGTCAACATTGGATCATTCAGAGATCCTCACTGAACTTCTGGAGAGAGTTTGCTGCACTGAAAGTAAAGGGGCTGAATAATTTTTGCACGCCCAATTTTTCAGTTTTTTATTTGTTAACAAAGTTTGAAATATCCAATAAATTTCGTTCCACTTCATGATTGTGTCCCACTTGTTGTTGATTCTTCACAAAAAACTACAGTTTTATATCTTTATGTTTGAAGCCTGAAATGTGGCAAAAGGTCGCAAAGTTCAAGGGGGCCGAATACTTTCGCAAGGCACTGTAATGCATTCAAGGGGGTCTTATCCTGCCTTAACATATGAATAATGATTGTAATGAGCCAAAGGATTTAAGAAACACTTTGGTTGTATAGTTGGACTAAGAACCATAAACAAAAGTTCTGCCAAGCTATTAAATATGGTTTTTGTTAATAGTTTGGCTTGTTTAGAACTTTTACATGAACGTATATAAAAATCCCAGCTCGAAGAAAAGTATGCCTTTGCTTTGTGAAAAATGTGGTGGAGTGTAAAGCTTCCCTCCTACACATGGGAGTTTAATCCAAGTAATACAGGGGATTTAAGATACAAACCAGTGTGATAGTTTGCCAACTTATTTGTGTATGGTGTTTATGAAAACAGGTCATGTTTTAATCTCCATATAAAGAACATTTTAAATTATTTGCAACTTTTCTTTTTTGCAAACAAGGCACCCAAGTTTTTTAAATTTTTTTTGGTAAACAAAAAGGCGGAATATCATAATATTATCTTATGATTTATTTTCAGAATTCGACATGAAGAATGATGTGGTGCCTGTTCATATTTCAAATAACTTAGGACAAGATATTGCCATGTTTACAAATTTGGAACATTCTCTGTCATTACTACAAAATTCCACAACAGAAGAGGATGTAAACAGGATTCACATCAGAAGAAAACGCTTTATATCTTATCCCAGATATGTAGAACTCATGGTTACAGCAGATGTAAAAATGGTGCGACATCACGGCCGAAATTTACAGCACTACATTTTAACTCTGATGTCAATAGTAAGTGACTGGGAGAAATGGTTACAAAGCTAAGTTGTGTAAAAGAAAATTAATATTAATAAAGACACATACTGATGTATACAGTACATATTGCTTGACATATAAATGAGGGGCATATTTATCAAGTGGAAAGCCACCAGTTAAGCAGTCATTTGCTGGCAAATGCCCTAGGAATTGTCCCTGTAGTTATAAATTGCATTCTCCTGGCCAGATCTACTCCAACCCTTTCTGAACTGAGAATCATTTACCTCTGTTTTCTTTATGTGTAAATTTTTATTCTTGAAACTGGTAGTTAAAGTCTCAGAAACATTACTCTTTTTAGGTGGTAAATCATGAATTCTACCAGTAATGCACCATTGAATCCTGTGGAAGACCAAATGTGATTAATCCCACTCCCCCATCAACTCACACAATTGCCTTACAATTGATTCCATATAACTGAGGTGTTTAACCCCAAACCCTCAAGTACATATGTTGGTATTCACTATTTTCTTGGAAAATGAATAAATGCGGTGAGAATCAGTGATAAATATGCCCTATAAGTTTGTCTTGTATGGTTTTACGTTTTGATTTAAAATGGTTTTACATGTGTTTATAACCAATGAGAGTTACTTGTTAACTGCAATATAGCCTATGTTTAGTCAAAGCTTAAAAAAAATTAGCACAATGGTCAGAACTTAAAGTCAATGCAAAGTGCTCTTTTTGCTGCCGGCTGTGGTTGCTGCTGGCTGTGATTTTACTTAAAATTTAACGTCCTCTGATCCCCTGCTATCTGTACAGCTATTATCTTCTAGTGCTGCATTAATACGGGTTAATACGAGCCAAGCACAGGCACGTGTCAAGAGTGCAAACTATGCCTCTTTTTTCAGCCCCCCTCTTCTATTCATTTAAGCTGCACTTTAGCTTTAATGAACTAGAATCACTCTGTGAATGAAGGAGGAGGACCTTCCATTCATCTGCCCATTTTCCATTCATAGAAAGCTATGGTACAGCTTTTTTGAATGGAGAAGAGAGAAAGGACATGCATAGTCAACAAGTGCCTGTGACAGGTCCAGCCCTTGCAATAACCACTGCAGCACCATAAGATTACAGCTATGGGGCAGGGGGGATTCAAGAATTTCAGTTTTTAACTAAAATCGCTGTCATCAGCACAAGGAACACTTGCATTGACTATAAAACACTAACCCTAAAAAAAAAAAAAAAAAAAAAAGGTTTTACAGAACTATACATTTTTTTTTAATTCTCATTTCTGTTTTTCTTTTTGTTTTTTGTTTTTTTAATTCCAGTTTTGATTTTTGTATCTTCTAAAATGCATAGTTTAGGCAAGTTGTTAAAGCATATGTAAATCCAATAGCTATTTTTCAGTATGTTTCGCAAAGTTCCTAACTGCGTAAAATTGAATCTGCTGTGAAGTTACTTACTTAAGGATCCTACCAGTAACTGCACTTCCTGTTGAAGGCTGACAACACCAAGCCACTGTCTTTCAAATTAACTGCATTAATTAGCATTTTTAGGCTGCCCAACCACACTTCTTTTTTGACTATTAGGATGTCAAATGGGCGGCCCAATGGCCAACTGAAGAAGCTTTTATAACTGCTGTAACTAGTGAATCTTCAAGAAAGAAACTTTGTTACAGATTCACAAAAAGTAATCTTCTCTATTGTTCATTGACAGACGCAGCTTCATATTCTTCTTGATCATAGGGTTATGCTGCTCCCTACAGGAGTAGGACACTAGGCAGAAAAAAGCTTTACCACGCCTATGGGGCAGTCCCTGCAGGCATACACCCAGACAGTCTGCCATAGCCTTCAGTTTGTTTCTGCCTGGAACTCCGGACTTTGCTGGTTTTTTTTTGGGAACCTTTTTGTAAGACTTTATTTTTTTAGTTAGTGTTATTGAGAGAACTACAAGCAACAGTCGGCGGTGTTTCGGACTGGATATACTAGATCCTTAAGGTCTCCCAGCCTGGCCAGCGAGCGTGAGCAGGTTATAGTCCAGCACTAGGCCTCACCATGACAGAACTCCGATGGACGGGGGCTGGCCCACGAGTGAAGCACCTCGCCGGGACACATGCAACCTAGGATGCTCTAAGTCGCAGCATACCCCCTGGCCGTCAGCACCCCCACCACAGGTGGAGAGGTAGTCTGTTCAGAGTGGCGCCCACCTGATGCTGTGGTATGGTGAGTAAATGTCCCCCCATTTCTCTGGCGGTCTCTGGGTGGACATGGCCCCCTTCCCTGGAAAAGTCAGACCCTCGAGTATTCCTCGGTTCCCCTGGCCTCTCAGTGATATCAGGCCCCCCTTAGGCCTGCCCCCCCCCCCCCACAAGCAGGTTCCTACCTCTGGGGGGCAGATGTATTGTGGCCGCTGTGGCAGTTCTGTGGGGGGGGGGTTGTCCTGGTGGGGTCTCCGCCTGGGGACCCCCCGATGCACTGTCTGATGACCCCCCTGGGGGGGGGATGGAGACCACATGGCGCACCATGGGGCCGCTATATTGCTGTAGTTTTTTTGCCCTGCTTCAATGTAAAAGTTTCTCATTGGAATGCATGGGTGGCCATGTTTTGGTAGTTCCCCAAAGGAATGCATTTTTTTGGAGTCAACGGTTGCTGGACAGCAAGGGAGAAGCTAGGGTGGCTCTAGGCATGACCCAGATTTTTTTCTGTTCCTGTGTCAGATTGTTTCTCATCTTTGCACAGAACGTTTCCGTAGTCTCTAGACCATTTTGGTGGTATGTTCCTGGGGTCCCTGTAGGTATTTCTTACTCACTCTGTGTTAAGGCTGTGTTAAGGCTGGGACTTGTGGTAGCGCTGGTGTAGTGATGAGGATTGCGTTTTTTGCAACTTTTCTTAAAGTGACACTGCTTTTTTTGCATTAAGTGATTATGGAGTCCCAGGACCAAATCTCACCTATAGACCCCCTCAGTGCGGTTCCGGGACCCTCCGGGTCACAGCCCCTGTCTGCTTTTACAGCAGTTTTGGAAAACCTGGTGTCAAAAGTGGAGTTAGTTTTGAAAAATGCCACTAGCAGAAAGCCCTATGCCTTCTCCTGCCTCTCTAGTATCCTCAGATTCTGAGGTAGATGTGGCCGCCGTGGACACATACCATCCTGGTGGATCTGCGTCTTCACATTCTGATGGCGAGGAGGATATATCCTCGTCAGCTGCCACACTGGAAAGATCGCTGGTGGAGGCACTTACTGTGTCGGTGCGGGAAACCTTAAAAATGGTGGATGATTCTACAGTGTCAGGAACGCAGGTGTCTTATGGCACCCGCAAATCCCAGAAGTCGAGCAAGGTTTTTCCCTGTCCGTAACTTTTTGACAACTTTGTCAATGAACAGTATGAGCGCATCAAACAAATGTTTGTGGTGCCTAAACGCTTTAAAAGGCGCTACCCCTTTGCGGATGCGGTTTCCACTAGGTGGACCGTGCCACCAAAAGTCGATCATCGAGTTTCCAGACAAAACAAGTCTACTGTTGTCCCGCTGGAAAAGTCCCCGGTATTTACAGACCTCGTGGTTAGACGGATTGAGTCTATGTCCCGCCATTTGCAAGTGTTAGTGGGCTCAATACTAAATCCGGTCTCTTTGATCACTCTGGTGTCACAGACCATCACAGAATGGCCAAAGTTGCTGAAAGGTGACTACAAAATTGAGCAGCTCTCATTGGGCCTGATAGAGCTACAGTAACAGACTAAATGGTCTAAGCCCTTCTGTATATATGTGATGCGTCGCTGGATGAGGCTCCACTGGTAGCCAGAGTGTCTGCGGTGGGGATTGCTATTAGACGCATGGTGGGGCTAAAAAGCTGGTCTGCAGACCAGGCTTCTAAAAAGGCTCTTTCTGACCTTCCCTTTACGGGGGACAGGTTGTTTGGATCCTCCCTGGATGAGTTAATCAAAGGCCTTATGGGTGGGAGAGTACTTTTCTACCCCAATCCGCCAAGGGCAAGGCACCGCGTAATAGATGGGGGCCTTCATTTACTGCTCATAGGTGGCCCTTTCCTACTTCTGGGTCGCAGGAGAAAGGAGCTAAGCCATTTAGGTCTTCTGGGGGTTCCAAGAAGCCATGGTTCGGATAAGCCGAGAACAGGCTAGTCTGGATCTGCGGACAAATCTTCGTCTGCATGAAGGGACACCCTCACCAGTTTCTGGGATGGGGGGACGTCTTCTCTTCTTTCCAGAACTATGGACTTCCTTGATTCAGGACAAATCGGTCTACAAACGGATCCGATCGGATTACAAGATTGAATTCGGTCTCGACCGTCGGACAGGTTCTTCCTGTCCAATCTACGCCTATCTCCAGACCGGTTAAGGGATCTACGAGAGGCGGTACAAGATCTGCAGTCGCAAGGGGTGATTGTGTCGGTTCCTTCTCGGGAACGCTTTCAGGGGTTCTATTCAAACCTGTTCACTGTGCCCAGGATAGAAGGCAAAGTACGTCCAGTCCTGGACCTCAAGGCTCTGAACCGCTTTGTGCGGGTACAGACGTTTTGAAAAAACTGTCCATTCACATGGTAGTGGCGTCTCTACACCAAGGAGACTTTTTGGCCTCCATAGATATCAAGGAAGCATAGCTACACATTCCTATTTATGCTGGACACCAGCCTTTTATTCACTTCGCTGTAGGAGAAGAGCATTATCAATTTGTGTCATTACACTTTGGTCTCGCCTCCACCCCCAGGGTCTTCACCAAAGGTTTTGCTGTTAGCCAGAAATCTGTCCTCTCTGTGGACTTGCATGGGGGCCTAGGGTCTGATGGTGTCAACCTTCAAGGCGGTTCCGTTTGCTCAGTTTCACACAAGACCCTTACAAAGTGTAAGATTCTGGTACCTTCGGTACCCTTATTGCCCATTTTCCTTTTCATATTGCGTCCCACCTTTTCAGTTAGGTGGAACGCATATACTTTTAAGCCGCATGACATCATCGCTGAGCGCCGCTCTGAGCGGCTATTTCAATCGCCGGCTTTCTCTCACAGGTTGTTCGTTCAAACCGCATGCTTAACAGCCTTGTCTTATGCTGCCGGAGCCTCCAGCTATTCTCTTTACCTGGAACAGACCGGAACCTCGCTACTGATCCCGTATCTCACTACCGGATCACTCCCTTACTACCGGACCCTTCTACTTACTAACCTCACTAGTGATAAGTACCCCACAGGGGATTCCTTCATAACAAACTTACACTATCTACTTCTGCACATTAAGGACTGTTACTATCTATGCATTACTAATCCTATCATCTGCACTGTTACATAGATTGCTAGCTCTTGAGTCTACTACCATCTATCCTTGCACTGGGTTAGTCTCTCCTGTATATGTCATCTGCTGTCCTTACCACCTGTTACTATACATGATTACTAACCTATCTGCATTCTACCTATTACCATCTGCTACTCTCCTGAACATTACTATCAAGTGCTTATCATTGCTATCACTGCTCACGCCTGTCCCTTCAGCACATCACCTCTATACTGTCATATACATCCTATCACTCCAGGAACATCTTATTGAGTGTATGTATATTTGCATGCTGAAGCAGGCGGGTCCACAGTGATGAGTCTGGAGAGTTGAATCTGGTAATTCAACACATCTCTACATGACTACTGAGTGGAGATTCTGCAGCTGCAAATCCAGCTCACTATAACAAAAACGCAGGAGCGTTACACAAAGGGAGATTCTTGTCAAATAGAACAAAGATCCAAACTCATTGGACACTATGATTCGGTTGAGTCACAACACAAGAACTGCTCTATTATGGTGGCTTCACTCGTTAGCACTACGCCAGGGCAAGTCCTTCCTCCCACTGTATTGGACTGTGGTAACCACAAACACCAGCCTGTTCGGCTGGGGAGGAGTGCTGGGGAGGCTCTGTGACCAAGGGTCCTGGACAGTAGGAGAGTCCAGACCTTCGATCAATATTCTGGAACTCAGAACGATAAAGCTTTGCCTGAGTCACTGGACAAATCATTTACAGGGTTGTCCAGTCCGGATTCAATGGGACAATGCCACGGCCATGGCTTACATCAATCATCAAGGGGGCACCAAGAGTATCTTGGCGGCCCGGGAGGTGGCCAAAATCCTGGAATGGGCGAAAAAGTTTGTCCCAGCTCTTTCTGCAGTGCACATCAGTGCGGAAACCTGGCAGGCAGATTACCTGAGTTGACAGGTGTTTGATCAGGGGGAGTGGTCCCTGCTCCCGGAGGTATTTCACCTCCTGTGTGTACGGTGGGGGACACTTGATGTTGACCTGTTTGCTTCTTGACTCAACAGGAAGGTTCAGAGGTTTGTAGCCATGTTGAGGAATCCTATGGCCAACGCCACAGATGCACTATTGGCTCCTTGGGTTCAGCATCGGCTGATCTATGCGTTTCCTCCTCTGAAACTCCTGCCGAGACTTCTGCACAGAATAGAGGTGGAAGGGATTCCAGTCATTCTTGTGGTCCCAGACTGGCCTCACCTGTCTTGGTACACAGATCAGGTAAGGTTGGTCGTCGATGCTCCTTGGAGACTTCCTATCAGGGAAGATCTGCTGTCTCAAGGGCCGATCTTCCATCCTGCTGGCTTAAATGGCATGGCTGTTGAAAGTCAGGTAGTGAAGGATAGAGGTCTTTCTGATTCTGTGATTCCTACACTGTGGAAGGCCAGAAAATCTACTTCCAGGAAGATCTATCATTGTATGTGGAAATCATTCATCTCGTGGTGTGAATCGCTGAAGGTGCATCCTTGCCTTTTTTCAGGGGCTAGGATTTTGACCTTTGTTCAAAAAGGCATTGAACAGCGATTGGCTTTGAGCACTATTAAAGGCCAATTGTCGGCTTTGGCTGTATTTTTCCAATGCTCTTTAGCTATGCATGCCTTGGTTTGCACTTTTATACAAGGGGTTCGCCATATGGCTCCTCCGAGACGATTCCCGCTACCTCTGTGGGATCTTAATTTGGTATTGTCTGTTCTTCTTTTGAGAACATTGGGGAGATTCCTCTGCTCACACTGTCTCAGAAGGTTGCCTTTTTGGTGGCTATTACTTCTGCCCGCAGAGTATCTGAATTGGCGGCACTATCCTGCTGTTCACCTTATCTGGTGGTCCACAGAGATAAAGTGGTACTTCGACCTAATCATTTTTTTTCTAAGGTGGTTTCTGATTTTCATCTGAATGAAGACATTGTGCTGCCTTCACTCTGTCCTAAGCCCATGCATCCCAAGGAAATTGCTTTGCATTCTTTGGATGTGGTTCAGGCAATTAGAGTTTACCTGGCGGCTACAGAATCTTTCAGGAAATCAGACTCTCTTTGTCCTCACTGAAGGACCTCGAAAGGGATTGGCTGCGCCTGCTGCGACCATATCCAAATGGATCAGGTAGATGGTGGTACAGGCTTATTTACTGAAGGGTCAGTTTCCACCTTTCCCTGTGAATTCTACTAGGGCGCTGAGTGCCTCTTGGGCTTTTCGCCATGAGGCGTCGGTAATGCAAGTTTGCAAGGCGGCAACTTGGTCATCGGTGCACACGTTCACAAAATTCTACAAGGTAGATGTGTTGGCATCTTAGGCCTCTTTTGGCCTCAAAGTTTTGCAGGCTTCTGTCTAAAAGAGAAAAGATTCTCTTTGAGGGTGTATGTTGTTTCTAGGTAAGCTTCAGTTGTTCCTGGTTGAGCTCCATGTTACCTGGTTGGCTAAGTTTAGCCTTTGGGGAATTACGTTCTTTCTTTGCGTTTTTTTTCCTATCCCTCATGCAAATACTGCTTTGGGATGCCCCAAAGGTCAAGAAGAATATGGAGCTGCGCCTGTCAATGAACGATAGAGAAAGCTGGATTTTTGACTTACCATAAAATCCTTTTCTCTGAAGTTCATTGACAGATGCAGCACCCGCCTTTCTATTTATGAGTGGGATGGGGTTGTTTTCTTCTAAACACTGCTTGCAACAAAACTGGAGGCTATAGCAGAGTGTGTGGGTGTATGCCTGCAGGGACTGCCCCATAGGCGTGGTAAAGCTTTTTCCTGCTTGATGTCCTACTCCTGTAGTGAGCAGCATAACCCAATGGTCAAGAAGAATATGGAGCTGCGTCTGTCAATGAACTTCAGAGAAAAGGATTTTACGGTACGTCAAAAATCAATTTTTTTTTTAAAGAAGAACTCCGGGAAAACATTTTTTATTCCCTCCATGTAGTGGGGCTGTGCCTGCACTGCATGGGTTAATTGCTCATTTTTAGACAAAAAGAGGAAAAAAAAACCACTAGGGCCTAACTGTGAAGCATCGTAAAGTGGCCGACCCTATACCCAGATACAGAGTACAGCAAAGCTCAAAATAAAAAAAGTGCAGTGCTAAAATAATGTACATTAACCACTTGCCGACCGCCGCACGACTATCTACGTCGGCGGTCAGCCCCTCACAGGCAAACTAACGTAGGGCTACGTTGCTTGCTTGTGAGGGTCTAGGGAGCGAGCGCACGCCCCCGGGGGCGCGCTCCCGCTCCCGCGTGGTCACGGACCCCCCCGCGCGTGTGACCAGCGGACCCGATGTCCGCCGGTCACTCGGCGATCGGCGGGGGAGAGGGAGAATGTCAGGCAGCTTGTGTAAACAAACTGCCTGTCATTCTCCTCGCTGCAAAGACACTGATAAAACGGATCTGGTATGTAGATCCGTTGATCAGTGTCCTTACAGCTAGAGCCACAGCCAATCACAGTAGAAACCACGCCCCTAGGGACACACACAGCCCCTCCCTTCCAAATAAAGTTAACCCCTTCACTACCAGTGTATTTTTACAGTAACAGTGCATATGTATAGCACTGATTACTGTAGAAATGTCACTGGTAACCCCAAAAGTGTCAAAAATGTCAGTCAAGGGTCCGATCTGTCCGCCGCAATGTCGCAGTACCGCAAAAAAAATCGCAGATCGCCGCCATTACGCGTTAAAAAAAAAACAACAAAAATGACAAAAATCTTTCCCTTTGTTAGTAAACGCGATAACTTTTGCGCAAACCAATCAAAATACGCTTTTTGCGATTTTTTTTACCAAACATAGGTAGCATAAAACAAATTGGCCAAGAATTTTTAAAAATTTTGATTTTTACATTTTTTTTTGGGGGAATTTCATATAAAAAAATGTGAAAAATATTGCTATTTTTGCAAAATTGACGCTTTTTTTTGTTTATAGCGCGTGATCAAAAAATCGCACAGGTGATCAAATACCACCAAGAGAAAGCTCTGTTTGTGGGAAAAAAAGGACGTCAAATTCGTTTAGGTACAGCGTCGCACGACCGCGCAATTGTGCGTTAAAGTCACGCAGTGCCGAATCGCAAAATACCCCCTGGTCGGAATGGGGGTAAAATCTTCCGGGGCTTAAGTGGTTAAAAACGGATATACAATAAAGGTGAAAGCATGAAATATATACAACACCTCAAAACTTCAAATAGTGATCAATATATATCACATAAAAAATATATATATATACATCTCCACAAAAAGATATGTGCATAAATAATAAAATAACAAAAAAGTGAAAATCTCATAAATATTGATATAAGTCAATGGAGAGTCAAAAGGAAGAAAATAATCTTATCAGAAACCGATGGATGTCAGCAGCAGATCACAGAGAGCCCTCTAATGCCAGAAAGTCAGCAGATCCCACCACCCAAGTGCAGCAGGTGGGGGGCTTGCCAGAATATAATGACCCCGAATAAAGTGTGATCAAACAATGCTCGAGAAGACGCGTGGGTCTGTCACATCACCGCAGCAGTAACCCAATTTGCAGGTAGCTACAATACTGTTCCACTGGCCGTCACTCCCGCAGCAGACACCACTTCCACAAGTAGGCAATGCTCAATGCACAAAGTATGTCAACATCATACAAAAGAAGAGAGAATAGCACAGCTTTCTATCTCAGCAGTCAAGTTTGTATTTTGAATATGAGATTACCAAAATTGCATCTTGTATCAGTAAGTCCTATGTATCTTCATTTCATCTCCAGTGTAATCTTCCCACAACTTCATGTATGCCACACAGTAAAACATCTCCACAATGAAAATTGTGCTAAAAGGCAAGATTAGTGGAAGTAGCTGTGGACATTATGGGAGATATTTGTATGTCTATAGACTACCCAGAACTTTGCAAACACCCCTAAGCTGATACATCACAGAGGAAGAATTAGTTGGTTGGAATGGACTTTTCACTTTTTTTTGTCCAAGAAAAGTCAACATTGGAGGTATCTCCACTGTGCATAAATAAGCCAGTACAAGCATGTAAATTTATGCTATAGTTGTTACTTACAATGATAACTTGGAGGTCGCATCTTCCAATCAGTCAGTCCTATGTATCTTAATTTCATCTCCAGTGTAATCTTCCCTCAACTTCATGTATGCCACACAATAAAACATCTCCACAATGAAAAATGTGCCAAAAGGCACGGTTAGTGGAAGTATCCGTGGACATGATGAGAGATAATTGTATGTCTATAGACTACCCAGAACTCTGCAAACACCCCTAAGCTGATACATCACAGAGGAAGAATTAATTGGTTGGAATGGACTTTTCACTTTTTTTGTCCAAGAAAAGTCAACATTGGAGGTATCTCCACTGTGCATAAATAAGCCAGTACAAGCATGTAAGTTTATGCTATAGTTGTTACTTACAATGATAACTTGGAGGTTGCATCTTCTGAATGTTTATGTCTGTATCTGGAATAAAAATACATCAGGAGGTATACATAATTAGATTTCAAAGTGACTTTGGTAGGCAGAATTGTAGATAACTGGAGAATTGTCTGAGATGGAGCACTCAAGCATGTGTACAAAATCATTGCAGGTATTTTTTTAATCTCCATGCCATTTTTTTTTTTTATTGTTTGATTTCAATGAATGTTTTATTGGCCTACATATGGGAAAGTATATCTGGGAGATATGCGAACTGTACGTCAAAATGTCCCTTTTAGAGCTGTTGGCCCATATGGCTGATGGATATTTGTGATGCAAGTGCTATCAAGGTTTCATACTGCTTTTTCAATTGAAAAGAGAATATTCTAGCATCAGTCCTAAAGAAACATGATATAAAAAAAAAATGTAAAAACTTTTTTTGAACAATAATGATTGCTTTCGATGTTTAGAATTAGTTGACCTCCACTCTGCAAGACTTAGTTGTTGCAGGTTTAAAACAATGACATTGCCAACCCAAGTTTCTCTAGAAATGCTGTGGAATTTAGTGCTCTAAATTCCTCGGATTCAGTAGCATTGCAATGAGATAATTTCTTTTATCTATCAATAGATATTCCAAATATCAAATGTTGGTGAGCTTGTTTTTGGAAAACAATTGCTTTAAAATGTGTAGAATGCATGTATGGTCTGTGGATATGCAATGTAAGGTGTGTCCACATACATGGAATACTTACATTAAAAGAGATTATCCACATAGACACTGGAGCTGATTTATTTAAACTCCGGAAAAAAAGAAAACAAAAGCAAAAGTGGAGCAGCTGTTCTTCTTACCTGGACAATGAAGTTGGTTAAAGCAGTATTCAACCCAAAAGCAAACATTCATTAATATTGCAGCTTACCAATTCTTAGATGTGTTGGCTGTATTCGTTTTCTTTAAGCTTTCTCTCTTCTTTTTTTATCTGGTGATCCAGCCAGTAAGTCTGTTGTTTTTCAAGAGAAAAGCTCTTTTTCAGTTACAGTGATGAGACAGGCCATTTAACACTGTCAGGGGTGCTTACAATGATCAGCTTTTAACTATTTATGTAAAACCTTTTATCCCAAAAAGAAAAAAAAAACAGTTTACTGTAACTGATTATAAAGTATTAGCTGGAGTTCAACTTTAATTTGTTACTGTATTTAAATTTGCTAGTACATTTAACACTACCAAATGTTGCTGTCCAAATCTGACCCCTGTGCTCCTTTATCCCCAGTGGTGTCTGAATAATAAAGGAGGTTTGTTACCCTCCAACTGATTGGGGCAGCAGTGTGGTGGTGCAGGTTATTGGGTTAAAACAGGAGGTGTGGGGGCAACTCTAACACGGAAGGTGTTTTGCTGGCCAGATCACCAAGGGAAAACAGAGGGAAAAGAAAGAAAACAAATGCAGCCACCACATCTAATGATTGGTAAGCTGCAATATACTGTATTCATTTTTTGGTTTTGGGTTTTTAAGTTGACCTGGGCTACTGCTCAGTGTGTTGTTGATCCCTTTCAATGTTATTATCTAATGTACTGTATATAGATGCACCTTATATCAGCTGTCACGTGCACTGAATCACACATATTTGCATATTTTCCATAATTAAGATGACCTAATTAAAATATTTGTAATATATAAAGGTAATTTATGTTTTTAGCAATAATTAACCTTGCTGATTTGAATGCATGTCTTTCAGCTCTGTAGTTAACGAGCAGGCTGCTACTTTTCTCTGCACAGAATAATACGGTTTATTTTTTGTCAGTAGTATGAGTAGATGGTTTCTATATATAAATACTATGTTGTGTGTTACAAGGAACATAGTGTGACATTTGATATGATCACTTCTCCTTGGAAGCTTGCACCCACCCATGATTGAGAGCCTCTGTACTTTACGCACAATGAAATGCAGTGGGCAGCAGTACTAGATAAGGAAATGCATGCTTAAATCAGTACATTTCCAGGCTTTGCATTTTAAAATACCACAGTATTAGTTATTCTTGCTATTTTGATGACCTCTTAAGCCCTTTTTAGCATCAGCATTTTAGGAAAGTTATTTCAATTACTAAGTTACTGAATTAAATGTGTTTTGGTTAGAATGATCAAATATAAAATGTATAATTAAGCAACAATTAGAGAGAGTAGCACTTGTATTTTTTTTTTAAATCAGAAACAAAGTTTCAAGAAGAAAGAGAAGAAAATTACAGACTTCACAGTGTACATGCGTTTCACTAAGAGAGGTATAACCATGTACTAAAAGCATTACATACACTCGGAAATTGTCCCACGCTAAAAAACAGTTGACAGCTCAAACACATTACCAACACACTGGTCTTACCCCCTCCCCCACACCATTAGCAGAAACATTACTGTAGCAATCGATCAAGGACCCAGATCAGCAGGAGCCAAACCCGGGAGAGCACTTGTATTTTGCACTAGAAATTTTTTAGCAGGCATTGTGTTGTGGTGACTTTATAGCAAACTGTTATCTTCTTCTTTACAATTAGGTCTTAAAATTAGCCCATCTCTTTGTACTAGAGATAATTCTGCAAGGGAAAGGGTAAAGAAAGTAGTCATTGCTTTGTTTTTGTTCAGTTTTTTTTTAAGTTTATATATACTTGTTTACAACAGTTTATTTAGTGTGTGTGATATGTATATATACAGTATCTCACAAAAGTGAGTTAACCTCCAACATTTTTGTAAATATTTTATTGTATATTATCATGTGACAACACTGAAGAAATGACACTTTGCTACAATGTAAAGTAGTGAGTGTACAGCTTGTAAAACATTGTAAATTTGCCGGCCTTCAAAATAACTCAACACACAGCCATTATTGTCTAAACTGCTCGTAACAAAAGTGAGTACACCCATAAGTGAAAATGTCCAAATTGGGCCCAAAGTGTCAATATTTTGTGTGGCCACCATTATTTTCCAGCACTGTCTTAACCCTCTTGGGCATGCAGTTCACCAGAGCTTCACAGGTTGCCCCTGGAGTCCTCCTTTACTTTTTCATGACAACATCACAGAGCTGGTGGATTTTAGAGACCTTGCGCTCCTTCACCTTCCCTTTGAGGATTCCCCACAGATGCTCAATAGGGTTTAGGTCTGGAGACATGCTTGGCCAGTCCATCACTTTTACCTTCAGCTTCTTTAGAAAGGCAGTGGTCATCTTGGAGGTGTGTTTGGGGTCATTATCATGTTGGAATAATGCCCTGCGCCCAGTCTCTAAAGGGAGGGGGATCATGCTCTGTTTCTGTATGTCACAGTATATGTTGGTATTCATGGTTCCCCCGATGAACTTTAGCTCCCCAGCACTCATGCAGCCCCAGACCATGACACTCCCATCACCATGCTTGACTGTAGGCAAGACATACTTGTCTTTGTACTCCTCACAACAAAAACATAAAACAGTTTCTAGGGTTACCGAAAAACCATTAAACCCTTAGTTTTGGGGAGCGATTCTTCCTGAAGATATATATATATACACCATACGGTCAAGTATCGACCGGGGAGCCTCAGCAACCAAATTCAAGAACGTACCAAGAAAGGAGGACAAAAGTGCCACTGAGGACACCTTTGTTAGTGATTGCAAAACAAGGCTTAACACTGGTTTAAATGCACAAAAACTATTTTATTGAAGAATACTGATTGGCAAACAGATATCAGTCATTAAAAATCCACAGCTGACTGAAAAACAGACCTGTGGAATCGTTACTGCAAATTAAACCACTTTCACACACACTCACACATAATAGGGCCCAGAGCACCCCACCCCGCACCTCATAAACTTCTGCCCCTAAGCATCCTAATCGGTTGCAGTTTCATATGTATGATTAATTCATAATGAAAATACCAATAACATGCATAGCTGTATGGATGCAGGGCGGTCCAAACTCATCGCCGTAGCATTCTCTGTCTTTGTACTCCTCACCTGGTTGCCACCACACACGCTTGACACCATCTGAACCAAATGAGTTTATCTTGGCCTCATTAGACCACAGGACATGGTTCCAGTAATTCATGTCCTTAGTCTGATTGTCTTCAGCAAACTGTTTACGGTTTTTCATCTGCATCATTGTTAGAAGAGGCTTCTTTCTGGGACGACAACCATGCAGACCATTTTGATGCAGTGTGCGACGTATGGTCTGAGCACTGACAGGCTGACCCCCCCACCCCTTAAACTCCCGCAGCAATGCTGGTAGCACTCATTCATCTATTTCCCAATGACAACCTTTGGATATGATGCTGAGCACGTGCACTCAACTTCTTTGGTCGACAATGGTGAGGCCTGTTCTGAGTGGAACATTTCCTGTTAAACCACTGTATGGTATTGGCCACTGTGCTGCAGCTCAGTTTCAGGGTCTTGGCAATCTTCTTATAGCCCAGGCCATCTTTATGTAAAGCAACAATTCTTTTTTTCAGATCCTCAGAGAATTATTTGCCATGAGGGGCCATGTTGAACTTCCAGTGACCAATATGAGAGAGTGAGAGCGATAATACCAAATATTACACACCTGCTCCCCATTCACCCCTGAAACCTTGTAACACTAACAAGTCACACGACACCAGGGAGGGAAAATGGCTAATTGGGCCAAATTTGCACATTTTCACTTAGGGGTGTACTCACTTTTGTTGCCAGTGGTTTAGACATTAATGGCTGTGTGTTGAGTTATTTTGAGGGGACAGCAAATTTACACTGTTATACAAGCTCTATACTCACTACTTTACATTGTAGCAAAGTGTAATTTCTTCAGTGTTTTCACATGAAAAGATATAATAAAATATTTACAAAAATGTTAGGGGTGTACTCACTTTTGTGAGATACTGTGTATATATATATATATATATATATATATATATATATATATACATACACACACACACACACACACACAGTATATACAGTATATCCTTTTTATATAAGAATTTAATGTTAATCAAATGTATTAAGCATCTCCCTCTACTAAATAGATTGTATTGCATAAAGTGTATCGAACAATTGGTTGTCAGTGTTCATAAAAAGTATTAAGTATTTGATATGGAATTCTAGCAAGTTTAGGGGACCACACCTCTGGCCCACTTAATGTAGGAACAGTGGCCAGACTATGAACATTCAAATATTTACATATTTTTATAAGCAGAACATACATTTTAAAATAAGCCCTCACTGACCTCTGAAGTTGCAGGTACTGTGGAATAGGCTTGTAATCAAAGCTTCTGAATTTTGCTGCCAGAAGTTAATTCACAGTTTGCCAGCCTTCTAATCTCTAATGTATACATAAAGGCGTTCTTTCTTCAAACTTCATTTAGAGTCTTTTGTCAGAGTCAGCTGTCAGAGTCAACAGTTAACGTCAGGAGTCCATAGTCAGTTTCAGGTGTCAGTCACTAGATAGTTGTGTTTCTCTACCTCCTCTTTGCTTTGTCCTGTTTTCCCCTCTCTTGTCATTTTTTAATGGCTCCCTAAATTGTCTCATTATAGGTAATCAAACCTCTACAGTTAAATAAGTCATATTAAAAAGCCATAAATACTGGCAGCTCGTAGAGCAACTCTCAAATTGTGGATTTCACCTACAGCACCATCTGTCATAGTTGTAAAAAAATAATTAAATTCCCTGGTGTACATAAAAAAATTGGATACTATAGTAGGAAATTAAATTATGGGCCAACTAAATGCTTCTTTTCCAGATGGAAGCTTTTTATGGAACAAACTCTATCTGCTTCTGAGATATTGCTCCTTATGGCCTCATTTCAATATACAGAATGGAACAACAAGGCAAATCTAACTAATTACTTGGGCAGGTTGGAAATCTAGTTACTGCTGTTGATTCTTTGGTAGTGTTGTATGCTGTATCTCATTTATATTTTGATGCTGTTAGATTATTAGGTTATTTGTTTATAATTTCTCTTTTTTTTCCATGCTACCTTTGTATTGTTATGACCTACAGTACATTCCCATCCCTCCATTTCGGGCATTGCTGGGCTGTTTGGGTCGGAGGGCCTCTATCATTCATTTTCATCCACATCTCCATTATATGCTTACTACCTTCCAACCTAGAGTAACTGAAGTCTGGGGTCAACAATACTGTACTGTGATGTTTGCTTGGTCTGCTGTAATTCATTATATTGTAATTGCATCACTATGCTGTCCCCAACATTATAACACTAGAGGGTTTTTTTTTATATACATTGGCACCTCCAATGTTTTGTTTTTCTTTGTAACATCTATTGTAAAATGAATAAAACATGTGAAAAATAAGCTATAAAATTCAAATCAAATGCAAAAATCAAGTTTAATTTCAATATGTGATTTCATTTAGTTAGGTATCCAAGGCATGCTATTTAGTTTACCTAAAATGTCTTTAATTCATGAGGTTTATCCTCTGGTGATCATTCATTACCAAAATGGAGGACAGTGCACACAATTTAGGGAAATTATGGTTAAATTAATTACATTCTTTGAAAACTTTACAACATGAAGCTACATATTATTTTTTTTTTGTTCAGTTGGGTTAGGGCTTTTTACTATGACTTACTCAACTGTAGAGATCTGATTACCTATCATTACTATTTTAGGGGCCATTTTAATGGGAAGAAAGACAAAGGAGAGGGGGATGAGGAGTAACAAAAGTATCTAGTACCCCAACTCAACTGTAGAGGTATAATGGCTATAAGGACAAAAGAGAAGGGAAGGCAGGACAAAGTAGATGGGGTGCGAAATAACAAAAGTATCTTGTAACTCTGCCTCAGATTGCTGACTATTGACTCTGACACATGGTGCTTACCATTGACTGTGACACCTTATGTTAACTATTGATTCTGCCACCTGAAACTGACTAGTGATGCTAACCCCTTGACACATACTATTGACTCTGACAACCGACACTGACTAGTGACCCTCATACCCAAAACATACTACTGTAGTGATTTTGACACCTGACTGTTTACTCTAGCCCCAGACACTTTACTCTGACATCTGACTCTGAGAAGTGATTCTAATATCTGTCAAACGACAAGTGACTCCGACACCTGAGAATGACTGTGATTGTAATTTGATGGAATATTGTTGGAGCCAACCAATGTTTGCTGGATATCTGACAAAAGTTTGAAGGAAGTAGATAGAGCTTTGTATGAAAAAACTTAGACTAAACTGAGGTATGTCCTCAAATATAAAAATGACTTCTCTGCTTTTATTGTAAAGTTTGAGGATGCATTGCTTCACAATGGCTTCAACTATAGTCAGTATAGTCAGTAAATGTATATTTTAGAGCTTAGCTTTAGTGATTTAAAAGAAAAAAAAATCAGCATAAGGGATGGTACTTACAATGAATATAAAGTGTTCCTTGTGCTGGTGGCTGCTGTTTTGGTGAAGTCCTCAGTCCTCTTCCCCCTGGATATCCCCTCAGCTATGGTCTTCTGGTGCCATGGGGGTTAATATTAAGGACTGAAGCTGTCACAGGCAATCATCCAGTGCCACCCTTTCATTCATAGAAGCTGTACTATTGGTCCCCCACAATGAAAAGCACTGTATGAATGAAGGATTGGTGGATTAATGAAAAGTTCACCTCCTCCGTTCACAGAGTGATTCACTTAATCTTTTAAGAGGGTAGCAGTAGTAGAATAAGGATGGAGTGGTTTAAAGAAAACGGGTTGCAGATGTTAGCATTTTGTGGAGCAGGTGTGCAGTGGATTTATGGGAGTGGAGCGGTGTAACAGGGTGCAGAGGTGAGCAGTGGGGGTGCAGTGGTGTAATGGGGTGCATTGGTAGAAAAGAGATGCAGAGGTAAATGGTGGATGAGAGGTACATAAGTGAGCAGATGGTAAGGGGTACAGAGGTAAGTGGTGGATGAAGGGTGCAGAGGTGAATGATGGGCAAGGGGGCAAAGTTTGGATAAGTGCAGTGGATAAGCAGTGTGGATGTGAGTAGTGGAAGGGGGCACAGGGAGAATTTTCAGAGTGTTAATTGCTAGTCACAGATCTATTTTGCAGGCTGTGCAGTAAGTAGAATTTTCCTAGCTGTCTTTTTGTGTAAATTTAATGCCCTTAGAGATTCTGGTAATCACTGCCAGCACAAAAATGAACTCTGTATGCCTTACACAGTCTTTTTGAGGCTGTAAAAAATAGTAGAGTGTCCCCACTGCTAAAAACTGACAGCTGTTTTAGTTCTACAAAAAAAACACATTTAAAATAATTATTTTTTTTGGTTTTTAGAGTAGTTGTGTTAATAATTATTATTGCTGCTGCTTCTTAGCTTTTACCTGTCCTTGATTTAGACATACTCTATGTTATCATTAATGGCAGTAGGAAGGGTGCTGGAGGCGGCCAATCAAAATTTTTCTATGGTGCTCCATGATCTGCAGTTACACCTCTGATCTAGAAAACTTAAGCTCATAAAATGTCAGATTGTTAGTTCTGAGAAAGCATATTCTCTATCTGATTACTTTGAGGGTGTATTTCTTCAGTTGCCAAGCACTTAACCTAAGAATTTTATAGAGTAATCCAAAGCCTCTGCTGTGTTCCTTGAACTGCAGTTAATGTTACATTATTAGATGCTGTGCAGTCTAGCACAGGGAAGAAGATGGAACTTTAAACTTTTGTTTTACGTCAGTGATTTATTCACTCTCGGCTTTATAATCAAAATATTGTTTTTTGTGTGACATATTGTAACATTTTAAACAGATTGAAAATTACCACCAGTTGCTTCTCCACTAAGTTTTGTGCACGCTTGTGCACTTTTGATAACCCTTTCAAATTCCTCATCTGACTGGTATTTTTGTAGATATGCTGTAGATTATTTTCCAGCTGTTCCAATGCCCTAGAATATCAAACACTATTCCCTGGCACCTTACATGATACATTTATATTTGTGCCAAATAACAGAACTAACTAAGAATTGGAAGTCACATTTATTTGTCTGGAAGCCTTTTTCTTTTACAATGTTTTTAGAATGTGCTGCTCTTGTGAAGGTATAATCATTCAGAGTGGCATTACTTATTTTGCCTATTTGGTTGTAAACAGCTGAATTAAGTTAGCTTTACAACTTAGCCATGCCTAATGGTTTCTGTGTAAAACACTATTGTGATACTTCTAGGGGTTGTTTCAAAATGCTTTAACCATGTCTAGAGGCAGACAAAAATAATTTTATTTCTACTCAAAAAAATCGACTGCTTCCATAGTGGCAGATGTAGCATCACTGACCATCAAATGTAAAGAATGAGAATTTCTTGGACAAATTACTGTAGGATTTTATTGCCAAATGCAAGCCTATACACCTTATTTGATAAACCACAATTTCTCTTTATAGGACTTTGAAGGCAACTTCTAACCCAAAAATAAGATTGAAATAATATTTATTTTCTTTATTTAAAAGGTTTGAACCACATATATTACATCACATATTACAAAGTATAAAATATTGTACAACATTGGGTTACAACATCAACATTGTGAGCCAAATGGTATCCCCCACAGCTGATGATTTGGCTTGCAGTTACAGTATTGGAATACTGGGTTGCCCACTCAGTTTAGGGACTCCGACGTGTTTAAAATTTATATAACAATTATCTTCTTCAGCGATAAGATACCACTCTAGAATATAAATGATATTTTACTGTCCACACAGCACAATTTATATCTAATAGTTCAACCATCATGACACAAAACAAAGAGAAAACTCACATAATTTGTCATACCAGTCCTATATGTAAAAAGGAAAGTCCGGATCCATATAAGTACTTTTGACTCCTAAGTCATCGAGACCCCCATAAATGCATGCAGAGACCACCACTCATATTGCAGGCTGTTAAAGCATATACAATGATAATAAACTCTAATGTCTTCCATTCGATTTCCATGGCATAACAATGGTACTATATTTATGGTGGGAAAAATTACCCAGGCCAACCTCTCTAGTTGAAATACTAAACCCTGTACCATAGGGCAATATTATCCCACATCTGACTGCTGGGACTTACTGTAGATCTATTGTCCTTAAAACTCAGATGTAGAAACCACATTGCATATGCTCAAAAATCCCTCCATTTAAAACATAATCAGAATATGTAAAGCTATAATATAATATCCATAAAAGCATGAAATGCTGTGATTATAGCCTATACACCTTTTTATAATGCATCTACATCAATGAATGACAAAGTTGTTTTTAAATTGCAACAAGATCTATATTTAGATCACTCGCAGAGTATTTTTTACTATATCCAAGTACATCATCAAGTTGAGTTCTTCTATCAGGGGAGCTGCCAAATATAACAGTAATACTTTGCTGCAGTCAGTCATCTCCCTGATCTATAGTGCTTGCAACTAATGATCCCATTCTGTGTTCCACTACTGAAATAATATTTGTGAGTTTGTATACATTAATCGGAAGACAGAAGGTAGAAAAGAGGCACACTGGAACCCAGCCACTATATAGAGATGTAAAAATACGTCTTCAGACTGAAATCTGGCTATCCTTCTCTGAGAATCTCTATGATTAAGCCCTGTAAGCAGAGCGAAACATGACAGAGTGGCAAAGCCAGGAGGAGTTCAGTCTGAAAAAAATTCTTTATATCCTATAGAGGCTGTGTTCTAATGTGTGGCATTTCTACCTGTCTTCCAATCTGGATGAGCTTGTTTGAACGTCAGCACCTGATCTATGCTTTGGAATACAGGGAAAGTTTTGCATGCTTTGAGCTTTGCTTTGATAATTAAAGAAAAAAAATAATAGAGAGCCAACATAGTTGAAAAGTAAGAGACACCAAAGCCAATAGATTGCAGATGTCAATTCCAACAGTGATGCACTAAACTCAGAGAAAGAAAAAGTAAGTGTACTCTCAGTTTGTATTATGCACTTATGTATGACACTTTTTATCAAAAATAGTTTATAAAAAAATGCCTTTGCACAATTGAATATCTAGAAGCATTGTTGTTACCCCTCTATAGTGTATATCAAAAAACTATTAGAAAATATTCTATCAATCTTAGTTTTGAATGCTATGTTATTTCTTACCCCCTATATGAATCTGGACATAAACATTTTAGGTTATTATGTCACTGAGCTGACAAACTCATTTGCATTCGTTTTGGTCCTCCGTGAGACACAAATATTTTAGAATTCGGACATTATTCACAACCTCAATATTTTTCATGGAGTAAAATTGTTTTACCTGTATTTAGATATTAAAAAAAATATTTAAAAGTCTATTTTTCTCATAGTAGAATAGTATTGTTTCCTCTGAGGCCACAAGTATAACCAGACATTATGCCAAAGAAATTTGAGTCACAGTCAGTCATGTGCTCAACCTTATAATCCAAACACCATACCAGAAGATACAGTAAATAGCTGCTACTAATTAAAAATAGAGAGTGACCCAGATGAGCTTGCATAGACTGAGGGATTCCCTCTTTGATCTCCTCTGGGAATGCTGGACCTGCAGTTAACTGAGGCCTAACTATTTTAGTCTTTTCATGTGCTGCAAAGGTATACCTCACTATTCATGCTGCTTTTAGGAGCACATAATTAAATGGGCCACCTCTGCCTATTGTTTTTTCAGTGCAGGTTTCAGCAGAATATGTAATACATGTTATATAATGTGATGGTTAAGTGTTCCCAGAGTGGCATATGGGTAGGAGCAACCAATGTCCCAAAACTTGTTTTTGAGTTTCATGGTTATTCATTTTAGGAGATTTCCTTGTATAGCATAGTACATGGTAGGGTTAGGTGTTTTACTTTTCCAAAACACATAAATCAAAAAGGTCCTTACTAATCTAAATTGCTCATTTTTCAGAATGTAAAAAGACAATGTGTATGTTCCAGAGGCCAGATGTGGTTTTCTGTTTTTACTACAATTAGCAATAGGAAGAACCTGGAGCCTTGAGAACGCTGAGTACCATATTGGAGCATTCTAAAAATGGAATGACCTGAAGGGAGAGCAAAAACAAGACCAACCATCGAAGATAGCATAATGTAATTCACTGAATTAAAAATGCGACACTGGAAAAAGCTTTAAAAGCAGGGGTTGCCAGATCCCTAAATCCTCAGGACCTGTCTTACTATGGGAGAGATTTACTGCTCAGCAATGCTGCCTTTTTAAAATTTGAGGAGGAGATAATGTGAGTTGGACACCAGTAATAAATACCAAGTCATCCCAAAACTAGATTTATTTTTTGGTAGATTGTGCAAAATTCAATCACCTAGCAGTTTCTTATATCTCTCAGATACCCAATTGGTAAGGTTACTGCATTATTGAATCTGTATAACTGTTGTGCCCATTATTTTGGGCTCCTACTCTCCTGGCTAGAGATGCTGAGATAGTCAAATATGGGCAAGAACACTCAAAACTCCCAGATGGACAATAACAATGGTATGGAGATCTTTCAGTTGGAATATGCAGACAGCATAAGAAATCACGTGCCACCTAAAACAAAAATTACTTTTGGCTGGGCTGACTCTTCAGCGTCTTTCAGTTCAGCACGAAATGCTGAATTGTGGGAGATACTGAAAAGTGTCATATGTACATACATATACATAGAAGTATTTTGTGTTTTTCAGAGTTCTGACTATGAACGAGGCAGTGAGAAGAAGTATAGGGAAGGTAATTACAGCCTGCTTATAGTAGCTCCTGTGCAGTGAACCTGCTGTTTTATGAGGTTTGGGCAAAGGTTTTCTTTAAATATGTTATTTATGTGGCTTTAACAGTATATTTTCCAACAGCTGTATTGCAGCATCCTATGTTCTCAATTACCTTAAATCCAGATTACACTTCTCTACTGTATACGTTACTGCATTGTGGTGCCATTCATATTTAATGGAATCCCAGAGCAAAAGGCAACACATATGTGTTGTGGTAAGTTTAATTAGAAAAAAGGGTCATGCACAATTTTAAGCATGTTAGGGTGTGTTGGATTGGCTTGTCTATATTTCTGTCGCACACATTCTTGGCAACAAGGCTTATCAGTAATGGGTGCTGCAGCGAATACCAGCTGGATTCTGGAAACACCAAGTCAATTTACATATTCGCCAGCACACCAGGGATCTTCAGTTATTGTCCAAAGGTTTTTATTGCAGAAAGATACTATCACAAAGACATATGCAATGTTTCAGAGCCACGCAGGACTCATCAATGCCTAATGAAGGGGTCCTGCGTGTCTCCGAAGTGTTGCACTTGTCCTTGTGATGTAATCTTTTTGCAATAAAAACCTTTGGACGATAACTTAAGATCCCTGGTGTGCTGGCGACCATGTGCATTGACTAGATATCTTGACTGCCCGTTCATTTTGAATGAGATGCCTTAATGCAACATGTTAATTTGACAAAAAATGTGTCTTAATGTGCATGTGTTAACACACCACAAAGGTGTAAATGACCCTAACAGAAACAACAATTTACATCTAGAATACAGCTAGAATAGTGTAAAAGTATTGGGGAAATTTTGGGGTGTTTTCTTGTTAACCAATGCAATACAATTTGCATTTACCAAATCAGATGTTGAGTTTTTAGATCAGTAATCGATTTTTGCATGTTTTTTGCCAGGTTGCTGCTATTTATAAAGATCCAAGCATTGGGAATCTCATTAATATCTTGATTGTAAAGCTTATAGTAATTCACAGCGAACAGGTATGGTATTAGTACTTGATTGCTTACTTTCTTACAAGTTCAGACTTTGGTTTCAATAGGCATCAGAATCTAACTAAATGCAAGCATTTGATATTTTCTCAAAAAAAAACTAAACTTTCTTTTCATGCTATCAGTTTCTTTTTTTTTTTTGTCATACTTTAAGGTGTTTAGATTTTGACATTGGCCTTGAAGACTAAGCTTTTGTTGTAGCATTGACTTACAAATGTATATCAGTTACTTAGCAACATGTTATGTCTTTAAAGGATAACTTTATTTTCAGGAAAAGTACAGTAATCCTTTTTACATAGCCTTCCCTTTAACAAAATGAAGCCACTCACTCCTGCCCCAGATACATAATTACCTGCACCTGACAGACACAGCCTGCAGTAATCTTCCCAGCCTTCGGCTAAAATCTTCTTGCCACTGGCCGCGACTACAAAGTCTATCCCTATAGACCTCTATGAAACTGTCTCCCAATACAAGAGATGCTCAGGAGATGGTCTATAAACGTCTATGGGGATTAACTGTGCTTAAGCATGCAGTGGCTAGATGGTTTTGGCTGGAGGCAGGAGAGATTGCTACAGGCTACTCTTTTTGGATTCATTAAAGTATGCATCTAGGGTGGGGAAGGGTGGGTTAATTATATTTAGGGGAGGCTAGGGAACACAAGATAATTGTTGTTTCTTTGAAAGTACAGTTATCCTTCAAATACTTGGTGCCTGCACTCTGTATGTTAATGTTTCCCAGCATGATGTCCAAAAATACAATAATATACAGTACTGTGCAAAAGTTTTTGGCTGTGAAGAAATGCCATAAAGTAAGAATTCTTTCAAATGTATGTAATTGAATTGTTTATTTTTATCAGTTTACAAAATGCAAAGTGCGCAAACAGAAGAATCTAAATCACATCAATATTTGGTGTAACTACCCTTTGACTTCAAACCCACATCAGTTATTTCAGGTACACACAGTGCTTGTGCACACAGCAGTTTTTGAGGGAACTTGGAAGGTTGGTTGTTCCAAACATCTTGGAGAACTGCTGTCCAGCAGTTGCATTAGCACAGAACAGGCTGAAACCAGTGGGACCCAGGTACACTCATCTCCTGTCCAGAGAAGCCAGAAAGGGTCTTCATGAAAGAATTACAGCCAAAAAGCCATACCTCTGACTTGGAAACAAGGCTGAGAGACTCAACTATGCACGAAAACCTAGGAACTGGGGTGCAGAAACATGGCAGCAGGTGCTCTAGACTGATGAGCCAAAATTTGAAATAGTTAGCTGTAGCAGGAAGTGGAGGTGTCTTGCAATAAACAATTTAAATATATATACTTTTAAGCATTCTTACTTTACATAATTTCTTCACGCCTACTTAAAACTTTTTACACTTTTTACACTTCATGCGGCTGCTGGCTTTAAGACAGCCACTGACCTGGCCACAAGCAGAGTGATGACTCAGTTCGAAAAAAAGGAAAGTCTATAGCCGGCAGATAAAACTACCACCTTTATGCCTAGTACACGTTAAAAAGTATGGCTTCTGAAGCGATCGTACGATAATCTGATCAATCTGATCAATAGTACACAGCATTTGAGGACTGATCATGACAGTCCACCTGAAATTATCCGAAGAGACAAACACGAAAAATTTTCTCGTATGATACCAAATTGTACGGTTTTCGTTTAATCAGTACAGAAGTTGTTCAAAAAAAAAATTGAAGAGCAAGACCATGCATGCTCAGGAAAATAAAGAATACCTTACAATACAATACAACACATTACATCACTTCCAAAGTTATATTCTGTTGTACGAGAATTTTCGAAAGTTTAGTAACCTCTTAAATTTTGATATGAGACTAGCATGCAAAAAAACAGACGATCATTTGTCCAATATTCTCATCATGTGTACGAGGCTTCAGACTGTGCCTTTTATTTAACAGTTCAACTGAGAGATACATGTAAATAATACATACACATATAAATATATATCTATATGCAGTATCTCACAAAAGTTAGTACACCCCTCACATTTTTGTAAATATTTTATTTTAGTTTATATTTTCATGTGACAACACTGAAGAAATGACACATTGCTACAATGTAAAGTAGTGAATTTACAACACTGCTGGCTACATCTGCTGGCAACAAAAGTGAGTACACCCCTAAGTTAAAATGTCCAAATTGGGCCCAAAGTTTCAATATTTTGTGTGGCCACCATTATTTTCCAGCCCTGCCTTAACCCTCTTGGGCATGGAGTTCACCAGAGCTTTACAGGTTGCCACTGGAGTCCTCTTCCACTCCTCCATGACAGCATCAAGGAGCTGGTGGATGTAAGAGATCTTGCGCTCCTCCACCTTCCATTTAAAGATACCCCACAGATGCTTAATAAGGTTTAGGTCTGGTTACATGCTTGGCCAGTCCATCACCTTTACCCTCAGCTTCTTTAGCAAGGCAGTGATCATCTTGGAGGTGTGTTTGGGGTCGTTATCATGTTGGAATACTGCCCTGTGGCCCAGTCTCCGAAGGGAGGGGACCATGCTCTGCTTCAGTATGTCACAGTACATGTTGGCATTCATGGTTCCCTCAATGAACTGTAGCTCCCCAGTGCCGGCAGCACTCATGCATCCCCAGACCATGACACTCCCACCACCATGCTTGACTGTAGGCAATACACACTTGTCTTTGTACTCCTCACCTGGCTGCCGCCACATACGCTTGACACATCTGAACCAAATACGTTTATCTTGGTCTTGTAGGACCACAGGACATGGTTCCAGTAATCCATATCCTTAGTCTGATTGTCTTCAGCAAACTGTTTGCGGCTTTTCTTGTGCATCATCTTTAGAAGAGGCTTCCTTCTGGGACGACAGCCATGCAGACCAAATTGATGCAGTGTGCGGCGTATAGTCGGAGCACTGACAGGCTGACCCCCCACCCTTTCAACCTCTGAAAAATTGGTATCAGCACTCATATGTCTATTTCCCAAAGATAACCTCTGTATATGACGCTGAGCATGTGCACTCAACTTATTTGGTCGACCATGGCAAGGCCTGTTTAACCTCTCCTGTTAAACCACTGTATGGTTTTGGCTACCGTGCTGCAGCTCAGTTTAAGGGTCTTGGCAACTTCTTATAGCCTAGGCAATCCTCAGAGAGTTCTTTGCCATGAGGTGCTATATTGAACTTCCAGTGACCAGTATGAGAGGGAGAGCAATAACACCAAATTTAACACACCTGCTCCCATTCACACCTGAGACCTTGTAACACTAACAAGCCACCTGACAACGGGGAGGGAAAAATTGCCAAATGGGCCCAATTTGGACATTTTCAAATAGGGCTGTACTCACTTTTGTTGCCAGCAATAATTGCTGTGGGCTGAGTTATTTTGAGGGCACAGCAAACTGTATGCTCACTACTTTACATTGTATCAAAGTGTCATTTCTTCAGTGTTGTCACATAAAAAGATATATTAAAATATTTACAAAAATGTAAGGAGTGTACTCACTTTTGTGAGATACTGTGTATATGCAGTATTTTTCTTGTTTTTTAGCTAGAAAATTACTTAGAACACCCAAACATTATATATATATTTTTAGCAATGACTCTGGAGAATAAAATGGTGGTCGATGCACTATTTTTTGTCACGCAGTATTTGCGCAGTGGTCTTTCAAACACCATTTTCTTTTGGGGAAAAAATACATTTCAGTGCATTAAAAAAAAAAACTTAACAGTTAAGTTAGCCCATTTTTTTGTATATTGTGAAAGATGATGTCACGCCTAGTAAATAGATACCTAACATGTTATGGTTTAAAATTGAGCATACCCGCGGAGTGACGACAAATTACGGTCAATAAAAAAATCTCCATAGGCGACATTTTAAAATTTCTTACCAGTTACCAGTTTAGAGTTACAGCATAGCTCTTTTTTTAGAAGTATTGCTCTCGCTCTGGCGATCGCTGCAATACCTCACTTGTGTGGTTTGAACAGCGCTTTCATTTGCAGGCGCGACTTCCGTATGCGTTTTTTTTCGTGAGCGAGCTCACGGCGACGGGGGCGCTTTCAATTTTTTTTCTCCTATTTATTTTATTTAATTTTTTTAATTTTAGCACAGTTTTTTAAAAAAAATATAAAAGTCTGATTACTTTTTTTGCTGTCACAAGCAATGTAAACATCCCTTGTGACAGTGATAGGTAGTGACAGGTATTCTTTACGGAGGAATCAGGGGTCTAAAAGACCCCAGACCCCTCCACTGCACTTCAAAGTATTGAAAATGCCGAAATCTGCATTTTCGAATACTGTCACTTTTTTAAATTCGGCACCTTTAGCCGCCGAGTAACCCGAACGTGACGTCACCACGTCGCTAAAGGGTTACTACATCGGAGACCCGATCAAAGTCAAATCCCGTGAGATGGGAGACCCGGGCAGAGCCGCGGAAGGCGGCGGAGGGGGGGGGCCTCCTGAGTCACATCCGCCTTAACCACCTGAAAGCCAACCGCCGGCTCTAAAAAATGGTGCTTGGATGATGCCTCTAGCTGCAGGCATTACCCCCCCGATACAATCACTTCTCCGAGCCGACATAGAACTCCGTCGGTTTGTACTAATGCAGAGCATAATCCCCTCCCTTCAGAGACTGGGCAGCAGGACAGTATTCCAACATGATAACGACCCCAAACACACCTCCAAGACGACCACTGCCTTGCTAAAGAAGCTGAGGGTAAAGGTGATGGACTGACCAAGCATGTCTCCAGACCTAAACTTTATTGAGCATCTGTGGGGGATCTTCAAACGGAGGGTGGAGGAGCGCAAGATCTCTTACATCCACCAGCTCCGTGATGTCATCATGGAGGAGTGGAAGAGGACTCCAGTAGCAACCTGTAAAGCTCTAGTGAACTCCATGCCCAAGAGGGTTAAGGCAGTGCTGGAAAATAATGGTGGCCACGCAAAATATTGACTCTATGGGCCCAATTTGGACTGTTTCATTTAGGGGTGTACTCACTTTTGTTGCCAGCAGTTTAGACATTAATGGCTGTGTGTTGAGTTATTATGAGGGGACAGCAAACTTACACTGTTATACACTCACTACTTTACATTGTAGCAAAGTGTAATTTCTTCAGTGTTGTCACATGAAAAGATATAATAAAATATTTACAAAAATGTGGGGGGTGAACTCACTTTTGTGAGATACTGTAAATATATATATATACACAGTGATGGAAAAAAGTGTTCGATCCCCTGCTGATTTTGTACATTTTCCCACTGACAAAGTAATGATTAGTCTATAATTTTAATGGTAAAGGTTTATTTTAGCAGTGATAGACAGAATAACAACAAAAATATCCAGAAAAACGCATTTCAAAAAAATTATAAATTAATTCTCATTTTAATGAGTGAAGTAAAAATTTGATCCCCTATCAATCAGCAAGATTTCTGGCTCCCAGGTGTCTTCTATACAGGTAATGAACTGGGACTAGGAGCATTCTCTTAAAGGGAGTGCTGCTAATCTCAGCTTGTTACCTGTACAAAAGATGTCTGTCCACAGAAGCAATCAATCAGATTCCTATCTCTCCAATATGGCCAAGACCAAAGAGCTGTCCAAGGATGTCAGGGAAAATATTGTAGACCTACATAAGGCTGGAATGGGCTACAAGACCATCGCAAGACCATCGCCAAGCAGCTTGGTGAGAGGGTGACAACAGTTGGTGCGATTATTCTCAAATAGAAGAAACACAAAATAACTGTCAATCTCCCTCGGTCTGGGGCTCCATGCAATATCTCACCTCGTGGAATTTTAATGATCATGAAAACAGTGAGGAATCAGCCTAGAACTACACGGGAGAATTTTTGTCAATGATCTCAAGGCAGCTGGGACCATAGTCATCAAGAAAACAATTGGTAACACACTACGTTGTGAAGGAATGAAATCCTGCAGTGCCCACAAAGTCCTCTTGCTGAAGAAAGCATATGTAAAGGTCCGTCTGAAGTTCGCTAATGAAAATCTTAATGATTCAGAGGAGAACTGGGTGAAAGTGTTGTGGTCAGAGGAAACCAAAATAGAGCTTTTTGACTCAACTCACTGTGTTTGGAGAAGGAGGTATGTTGCCTATGACCCCAAAAACACCATCCCCGCCATCAAACATAGAGGTGGAAACATTATGCTTTGGGGATGTTTTTCTGCTAAGGGGACAGGACAACTTCACCACATCGATGGGATGATAGATGGGGCCATGAATCGTCAAATCTTTGGTGAGAACCTCCTTCCCTCAGCCATGGTATTGAAAATGGGTCTTGGATGGGTATTCGAGCATGACAATGACCCAAAATGCACGGCCAAGGCAACAAAGGAGTGGCTCAAGAAGAAGCACATTGGGGTTCTGGAGTGGCCTAGCCAGTCTCCAGAACTTAATTCCATAGAAAATGAAAGTTCGAGTTACTAAATATCAACCTTGAAACCTTAATGACTTGGAGAGGATCTGCAAGTCAGTGGGACAAAATCCCTCCTGAGATGTGTGCAAACCTGGTGACCAACTACAAGAAACGTCTGACCTCTGTATTTGCCAACAAGGGTTTTGCCACCAAGTGCTAAGTTATGTTTTGCAATGGGGTCAAATACTTATTTCACTCATTAAAATGCAAATCAATTCATAACTTTTTTTAAATGCGTTTTCCTGGATATTTTTGTTGTTATTCAGTCTCTCATTGTTAAAATAAATCTATTATTAAAATTATAGACTAATAATTTCTTTGCCAGTGGGCAAATGCTCAAAACCAGCAGGGGATCAAATGCTTTTATATATACAGTATATATGTATATTAACCCAGGCAGTGGGTTAATATTTGGTGTGCTGAAGTATATAGAAATGTAACTTCCTTTCTTTTTTGCTTTTTTTTTTTAAGGAAGGACCAGTAATCAGCTATAATGCAGCTACAACTCTTCACAACTTTTGTGTTTGGCAAAGAACGCAAAATGTGCCTGATGATTCTCACCCCTCTCATTATGATACAGCTGTCCTCCTTACAAGGTATCATTAGCCTTTTGATGTCTACAGAAGACAATGAACATGTCAGAAAACAGCTGTTCAGTGTGCATATTTTGTAGTTATTTTTTTGCACAAGGTTGAATTATACTGATTCCTAGGAAGTTCAGTTGCTAAAATTAAAGGCGGCGCAGCGGGGTGCTATTTGTGAGGTGGAGGTGGAACATTCTCCCTGACCTGGTAGCTCAGTTTAGATCTGGAATTGAATGGCCTGATTGGGCTGGGCAACTTGTGAGGCCCACTGCTGCGCTTTCTTGGTCCTTGATTTCTGTTGTCAGTACCCTTTGGGTCACCCACTACCTGACATTGACAGTTTTTAATGTCATTGCATTCTACTGTTTTTTTTTTTTTTTACCCCAGCTATCTCTTGTTTCTTTTAATACCACCTGCTTATTAGTTCTGTATAGTGGTCATAAACCGCAGCTTAAAAAAAAAAAAAATCTTTTCAAGGCAATGTCCTAATGTGCTGGTAAAACTATGCCCTCCAGTGGTGTGCTGTCATCGCTGACAGGGCTTCCATCTACCCCCGGTCTTTCTTCCAGGTTCGCAGCCTACGGGGCTGCGATTACGTCAAAGGTATGCCAGACCTTCACAGCACACATGTCATCGACTGCATGCAGTGTGAATGATCAATCCCAGCATAGATCATACCTCTGTACCATGTTGCACTGTTGTCTGCAGATCCCTGATATTCTGGGTTAGGTTTTGGCTTTATATCATGTGACATTTTACATGTCCTGCTGATAGACTCTTTCCGTTCCACACCCACTTCCTGCAGCTAGAACACACTCCTTTGTAGTCTTTCTGATTCTGCAAATGATGTAATATCCTTCACATCTCTAATTGTGGATGGGCTGTAATAAATCCAAATTAGCATTCAATGCCACCCAGTCACACCTACAGGAAGAGTCCAAACCTACTAAGTCCGGCCTCACAGATCACAGCATTATTCAAGAAGGAAACACCTTCATACACAGCCTGTCCTGCAAGCTAACTGTGCTGCTGCTGGGCAAGATTGAATGGATCAAAATTCAATCCTGCCCAGTTATATATGCCGACCAGTGTGAACAGGGAGAGTCTCACCTCCCCACCCCCCTCCCAGAGCCCTGCTCTCTGTGAAGTGATTAATTTACAGATAAGAGAAACACTTTCATAATAACTTCCCATAGCCCTCCCTCTGTAGTCTTGCAGTAAGCCAATATTCTTTGTCATGAGCAAGACAGGAATGACACAGGAGTAGGTATGACACATTTACACCTTTCACCACCCACATGAAGGCCCAGAAACACCCACAGTAACCCTAGAATTGACAGCGGTGTTGTAATTCATTTACATAAACAGTGCATCTGTTGTTTTGTGAAGGAAAAGTTCTTCATTAAACTACTTCTCTGAGATCAACTGCTTAATGATTTTGCGTGGGATGTTTGCCTGCAGTGTGCCTCCTCATTACTGATTGTTGCCTACTTACCCCCACATAGGCCACAGCCACTCTGCCTCAGAGAGTGAGTTCCTACACCCTCTGAAAAGTATTTCCTATTACCTATCTTCTGTCTCCCTTGTCAGTTTCACTCTCCTCGCACCCACTTTTCCTTCCCTCTCCTAGTACCCTTCTTTTTTTTTCTCTTTTTACTTTGTCCTCCTCACCCTCCCTATCCTGACTTTTTTTGCACGTTACAGTACCCTTTTTCCATTTAGCCTTTTTTCTGGCTTTCTAACCTCCTATTGAATCTCTCTTTTAGCCCCTCTTCTTTTTCTACGTCCCTACTATGCTCCCCTGCACTTCAATATTGTCGACCTCCATCTTAGCACACTATAAATAAACATTCTGCAGTAAACTATTTGTTAAAATTCTTACTCCAGCATTTGCAGTTTAAAACTTTCAATGCTACTCTCCCAATGCTTCTTTCCTGAACTTTGGGTCTTTACAGGAAAGAGTTAACAGTGGACAGCACAGTCTTGAGCTGGTCTGTAAACTTGGAGAAGGTAGGAGGGAGAAGAAGGGAGGAGCAGAGAAGTGCCTTGCCATCTTAGGTTATAAGGCTATGTGTTTTTATTGATTCTCAAAGTGTAGGGAGATACAACTCTAGTCCCTACATGCAAGGGTGACTCAATAGAATGCTGCAAGAAAAATGAGCCACTCTGAAACAGGAAACCTGGGGCAGTGGTCATGGCATCAGCTTAACCTGGTATATAGACAAATATTAAAAAATAATCTGCATGCTCAGAAAATAATTAAATCAGTTGCTGAAAAAACTGAAGGTGTAGTGTCACTTTATCTCCTCTGAAAAGCAGAGTATTCTTCTCTATAACCTGAAACAATTGGGCACCTTTTGCCCTCTCTATTTCTTATCATGATTATAACACAAAAATCTAAATATATTGGCTGTTGTGATATCAAGACTGGTCCATTGAACCTTTTTAGATCCCTACAGTGAGGGAAATGACTGGTCGCATCTCTTAAAGTCCCTCTAGTAGTTCTGTACTGCCCAAATGCAAATCAAGATATTCACACTCGATAATTTCTCTGCATTTATGGAAAGTACTCTTATTGTGGTTGGGGATTTCAATATCGCCCTTGTACCCAGATTGGGTACCTCATCAAGTGCTCCCTCTGTTACCTTTTCCTTTCGTAAACATATCTTACAAACCCTACACTAGTTGACGTTTGGCGACTCCATCACCCTGTCACCAGAAATGTTATCTTTTACTGTCCCCTTTCACATGGGGGTATATAGTCACCAAATCAGACATAGGGAATTTAATCTAGTCAGGCCTCTCACCCACAACTATCAGTTTATTCCTCTTACAACTTAGAACCCCTGAAATGTGGCTATGGAAACAAAATGATAGTTTTCTCCAAGACCCTCAAATTGTACCAGATATAGTCAAAGAATTTCTCTTTTACTTAGACATAAACACCATGACAGATTACCATGCTATCTTTGTCTGAGAAGTCCCCAAGGCTTACAATTTGGGGTGTTCTGTTTAAACATGGATCCCAGCTTAAATGTGACTGTGATGCTAATCTTGCTGATTCATTTAATGAGCTTTACCTTCTGGAAACTACACACAAGGCTCACTTGGACCCCAGATGGAAAATAAGCTTGTAGAACCAATTCACGTAATCAGTTTAAAGTCAAGGCAGCCATTAAACATTTTAGCCTCAATTAGTAACATGACAATAAATGAGGCCAACCTCCAGGTCCGAATGTCCAAGACAAATGGACTTTGTCCTTTGTTCCCCACATTGTTACAGCCAAGGGCGCAGGAAAGTTCATCACCCCAAAGAGATAGCTAACGCATTTGAGGGATTCTTTTTTTAGGTATATAACCTTTAATCCCTCGCCCCATCTGTAATACGCCAGACAGAAGTCAAGAAAGTCATACCTATCTCAAATATTGAACTTGTAAAAAATTGAATGATTCAGGTGGCTAGGGGTGTGATTGCAATCACACCTAATAAATCATCAAAGAATATTTTAAACCTCATTATGTAGGATTTTAGAGGCAATCTAAAGAAAAATTTGTATAAAACAAGTATTTTATTCAAAACATTGTTTTAAAAGACAAATAAAGACAGTTTGAGTAAAGAGACGTGGTGTTTATAGACATTGAGAGCAAAAATAATCAAGAAAAAATAATTGTGTATAGGGTCAGTTACAAAGTGGCATTCCCCAACTGACTGCTGTATAGATCCATATGAGGTAACTGCATAGATGTTACCACAGAGAGGGAAAATATCCAACGCGTTTCAAAATATATAACAGATTCTTCTTCTGGGATTTTTCTGCCACTTCTGCAATATATGATAATTATTACATTAAATTTGCGTGCTATGAGAATATAATAACCAAAATTACATGAACATTATATAGTTAAAAAAAAAAAAGAAAAAAAAAGAGCTTACGTAGTATATATATGACCTTTTGGTTTGAAAGTTCCATAGGTCAACAAGGGTTGTATATACTGTATATATATATATATATATATATATATATATATATATACGAGGAGGTTCAAGGCTAGGGATGTAGGGCTGGGTTGCAGAGGGAAAACAAAATGCACCCAGTACTTACAATAACATACAATAATAAAGTCTTATGGGAAACCATAATGGCAGCGTCTCTTGAATCCTTCTATTCCTGCCAAGGGGTGGCAGCTAACTCGCAGATTGTTCAGATAGTGAAGAGTGAATTTCCCTTATCTGCGTATGGAGGGGAGAGGAAATGGCATCGGAAGTGATCCCCAGCGTCTCCATATACGCAGCGCGCATGCATCCGGAGACCAGATCGCGGTCGTATTGGAGACAAAAACCACCAACACAGGAGACTTCTCTGGTAACTGAAGGCAAGAAGAAAAGACAAAAGTTTCTCTACTCAACCAGAGAATAGAAAAAGCCCCCATCATCGCAATGTGGGGACCTTCCTGTGTCGGGTGCAATTACTAGTTGCCACAGCAAGGGAGGAATTATACTTTTATAAACCCTTGGGTGCACTCATACCAGTACATTTGGCCATAAAGTAAGAGAACAACAAGCATACATTTAGATGCTCAAAATACAAAAATGAAAAACTATAAAATATAAAAAATTCCAGGGTGTATGTTTTATAAAATATAAAAAAAAACCCAGGCTGTATGACCTAGAAAAAAAGGTAAGTGAAATGGGGAGAAAACAACCACCACAGGGAAGAGAGATGGGGGGTTTTAGTACTGTTGTGAAGTCCTACCCAATACCCCAGAGATAAGTTGAAACCTTCAAGAAAAGGTCTTAAACTTCCATTCTCATTGAGGCCCGAGGGGGTTGTATCATTTAAGTACCTAATCCAGTGCATTTCGCGCTGGAGAAGGATCTTGTTCCAGTCATCCCCTCTGATTGTAATATGGACTCGATCTTGTACCATAAACCTAACATCTGGCATTCTATATTTATGATGTTTGGCAACATGTTGACCCAAAGGTAGGTAAAGATTACCAATTCTCATGCTTTGCAGATGTTTGCTGACTCTTTGTCTCAGTTCTTGTCGTGTCTTCCCTATATAAAAGGAGCCACATTGGCATTGTATTAAGTATACCACACCCTCAGTTTTACATTTTACGAAATGTTTTGCATATAATCGTTTACCATTAGGGAGAGTTGTATGTTTAATACTTCCAATTACTGGATAGAAGGAGCATGACCCACATGGAAAGGTCCCCTTTGTTTTGCAGGGATCTTTTCTTGATTCTCCTTTTGTATTCACTTTGGATAAGATATTCTCCAATGGATCCTGCCTTTTTATATGTAATGAGGGTTTTTTTGTAACCAAACTCACCAGGGTGGGGTCCTCGGTGAGGATGGACCAATGTTTTTCAAGAATTTTCCTTACCCTCTCATGTTGATTTAAATATCTCATAATAATTCTTGTAGCATTGTCCTGTTTGTTTGTTTTTTTAGATTTAGTCCCGGTTCACACATATGCGATGCGGGAGCCCCACAAATCCACTGCAGGTTCCCGCATTGCATTCAACTCACAGGCAGTTCACACTGTCATATGCGAATCGCTGGGGGTGTCAATACAGAGTTAACAACACCCCAAGATCAGTTCGCATAGCGCAGTTTTTACCAAAAATATGTAGCAGAATACAAATTGGCGTAAAATGATAAAAAATTTTAAATTTTACATTTTTTGGGGGAAAGTTATTTTTGTTTAATATATTTTTATTGAAAAAAGTAACAAATAGGTACAACACAGTCCGACACAACATATCGAATAGAAACTATGAAGGCAACACAACACAAATACAAAGGGTCAGCATTTGTCATGCAGCATTCGAGAAATGCAGTAGAACATAAATGCATAAATCACAGCCTGCAGAGCATTGGTTCAAGACAAGTAATCATCCTTTTAATAACACGAGCATGAAAACTAAAGCCATGTCAGAGGAAAGACAGAGAAAAGAAAAAAGGAGGGAAAAAGAAAAGAAAAGAAAAAGAAAAAAAAGGGGGGGAGGAGAGGGAGGGATGGGTAGACCTCGGGCTGTCAAAGGTACAACAAGTACATGTACATATTAATCGGGTGTAGCGGCGTCAGAAGCACCATCAGTGATTAGAGAAACATAGGTCGGGGTGGTTTTGAAAGTCGACCAGGAGTACCAGGTCGAATGGAAGCGGTCCAATTTATCTCGAGAAATAAAGGTGAGTTCCTCTAGCTGACACATTGCTTCCACCTTTAACAACCATTGCCGTATTGTGGGGATGGTGGAAGAGCCCCAGTGAACAGGTACCAAGGCTTTAGCAGCATTTAGCATGTGGGGTATGACTGAACGTTTATATTTGGAAAGAGGCAAGGTAGTGCCATGTAACAAGACCACCCATGGGTCAACCGGAAGTCTTACCTCCGTAATATCCTGAATTAGTTGTAGTATTTCCAACCAATAAGGCCGGATAGCAGGGCAGTACCACCAGATGTGCGCATGTGAAGCAACTTCTCCGCAGCTCCTCCAACATAACGGGGAGATGGCCGGAGAAATACAATGCAGTTTCCTGGGGGTGTAGTACCACCTAGCGAGCAACTTATAATTGGATTCAGCCACTTTGGATGAGATGGAGGAGATATGAGTTAAGGCAAGTACCTTGTCCTTCTTAGCGTCTGATATCCGGGAGTCAAGGTCCCGTTCCCACTGATGGACGAAATCTGGGTAGTGAGGGCATTGCAGGGATAGGAGGGCCTGGTAGAACTGGGACGTAGAGTGGAGAGGGGCGTCCCGGGAGTGAAAGATGGCCTCAATAGGGGTAAGGTCAGTGGAGTCCCTCAAGGGGCGTGGCAGGGAGTTAAGGAATGTACCCAATTGTCTATGTCTCCACCTGTCCATGTGCGTAGCGTTTCTAGGGCCCAGGATCTGGTGTAAGGGTTTCAAAGTATTGGAGTGAAGCACATGATGGAGCAATAACGGAGCCTGCGGGGACCACATTTTAAAACCAGCATCTAGGAGACCAGGGGTGAAGTAGGCATGATCCAAGAGTGGCATGAGGGGGGAATTGTGGGCCCAGGAGAACTTCCTTGGGGGAAAGTTATATAGCAGACTGTGAAAAATATTGTTTTTTTTTTTTTCAGAATTGTCCCTCTTTTTTTGTTTATAGCGCAATGAATAAAAATCATACAGGTGATCAAATACCACCAAAAGAAAGCTCTCTTTGTGGGAAAAACAGGACATCAATTTTATTAGGGTACAGCATTGCATGACCACGCAATTGTCCGTTAAAGTAATGCAGTGCCGAACCGCAAAAAATGGCCTTGGCATTAAGGGGGCAAAAGCTTCTGGGGCTGAAGTGGTTAACTATATATGTTCATGTAATTTTGGCAAATATATTCTCATAGCATGCAACTTTAATGTAATAATTATCATATATTGCAGAAGTGGCAGAAAAATCCAGAATATTGCAGAAATATATTTTGAAATGCATTGGATATTTTCCCTCTCTGTGGTAACATCTATGCTATTTCCTCATATGGATCTATACAGCAGCCAGTTGGGGAATGCCCCTTTGTAACCCACCCTATACACAATAATTTTTTCTTGATTATTTTTGGCTCTGGATGTCTATAAAATACTTGTTTTTTTACAATTTTTTTTCAAATGTTTCTGGATTGCCTCTACAGTAAAATCCCACATATTGAGGTTTAAAGTATTCTTTAATGTCCTATCAAATTTGGATTCCTCCCTAGGGTTGAAGTTTGATTCTCCTATTATGGTGGCTTAAATCTAGGGCTAATTCACATTGTTACAACCAAGGGCGCAGGACAGTCCGTCACCCCAAATCAGGGGTGGGGAACCTTTTTTCTGCCAAGGGCCATTTGTGTATTTATAAAATCATTCAGGGGCCATACAAAATGATCAACTTAAAATTTAGCCTGTTATATTTGGTCAAACATTTAATTAACTCACCCCTAATGTGATGGCTGCAACTGCTTCTCTTTGGTGAGGTGTGTGATGTTAGCTGGTATTGATGATGTTGCTACTCGCAACTGGTTTTCCAGGTTTGCATCGGTCAGTCTGGAGCGCAGTCGACTTTTTGTGGTGGTAAGTTTTGAAAAGAACTGCTGGAGGGTACTGCTGGTGGGTATAGCTGGCTGGTACTGCTGGTGGGTACAGCTGGCTGGTACTGCTGTGGGAACTGCTGGTTCAGGCTGGTACTGCTGGCTTGTACTGTGCTGAGGGTACTGCTGGCTGGTACTGCTGGCTCAGGCTGGTACTGCTGTGGGTAGTTCTGGCTGGTACTGCTGTGGGTACTGCTGGCTCAGGCTGGTACTGTGCTGTAGGTACTGCTGGCTCAGGCTGGCACTGCTGGCTGGCACTGTGCTGTGAGTACTGCTGGCGGGTACTGCTGGCTCAGGTGGGTACTGCTGTGGGTACTGCTGGCTCAGGCTGGTACTGCTGGCTGGTATTGCTGTGGGTACTGCTGGCTGGTACTGTTGTGAGTACTGCTGACTCTGGCTGGTACTGCTGTGGGTTTTGCTGGCTCTGGCTAGTACCTCTAGCTCTGGCTGGTACTGCTGGTTCTGCTGTGGGTACTGCTGGCTCTGGCTGGTACTGCTGTGGGTACTGCTGGTTCTGCTGTGTGTATTGCTGGCACTGGCTGGTACTGCTGGCTCTGGTTGGTGCTGCTATGGGTACTGCTGGTTCTGCTGTGGATACTGCTGGCTCTGGCTGGTACTGCTGTGGGTACTCCTGGTTCTGCTGTAGGTACTGCTGGCTCTGGCTGGTATCACACTTACAAGGTGGCAGGAAGTAACAAACTATCTGGTCTAGTCTCGTGGATGCTGCTCTCGCAGCATGCGTTCCACCGACCGGAAGTAGGGGCTGATGTCACACGTTCTCTGCCACGATAGACGCTGCGTTTCGCCCTCCTGTTGGGCGTTCTCAATAGCAGCGTCCATCAGACTAGACCAGATCGTTTGTTACTTCCTGCAACCTTGTAAGTGTGATTCTTTTACTTCAAATAAACTTTCATGATATACTTCACCATGGCAGGCTCTTTTTGTTCCATCCAAATGAGGTAATATACAGCCAGCGATGTTGCCAACAAACCTATAGAGATACAGGAACAGTGTGCAACCAGCCGGCTACTGCCATTTCCAGATATAAGGCATAATATCCATTTCTTTCTGGTGAGTGGGGTCACCTAAGGGGAGCACCAGCACTTTGTGTCTGAATACTGCACCCAACCACTTTTTTTCATCACCCAAAGAATTGTTGAAAGACTTTTTTAATTGAGAAGCACCTTGTATTTATCACTTTACGAATTGCTGAATAATTGCACATCCATCAAATTTTATTGCATATTTATCAATAATTTATGATCAGCACTTGTATGATATATTATTATATGATTAGCACTTTTGATATGCAATAGAGAGTATTACTTACCCCATTGTAGGTAAACAGGTATTGCACTCCGGCACTTTATAATTTATTACATTATAGTACACAGTATGTTCGAATAAATTAGGGCAGCGCTTATTCAAATATTTTTCAATTATAAAGGCAATACACCTTATTTATCAGCATCAGCCCCTTTGGGAAAAAACTGGCACGGTTTTAATTATTTATTAATGTATTTACTTATTTATTCATTTATTTACTTATTTATTCATTTATTCATTCACACCCCCCTTTTTTTTCATATAACCTTTACTACCTTGTCCCATCTGTAATACACCAGACAGTAGTCAAGAGAATCAAATCTATCTCACCTATCGAAATTGGATTCCTCCCTACGATTGGCGTATGATTCTCCTATTATGGTGGATTAAATCTAGGGCGAATTCACACTATGTGTCCTATTCACACTGCAACACAGCCAGGAGCTCCGCTGCAGCAAGCTGTGATAAAATGCAGACATGCTGTACTTTATCACAGCGCATTGTACAGGATCACTTGTCACTGTAGAGCAGTGCAGCGCATAGCGCTACTGTACAGTGACATAATTGACGCATTACTTTTGTGCACTTCAAATAAAGTTTCTACAAAAAGAAAAAAGGGAGCTGTGTGATGTGCTTAATCTCTCAATGGCACCTGTCTTGAGTGGCCAATTTACTGTGTTCACAATGTTGGAGTGCAGCCCATTGGCACGGGCTTGGAAGCAAGCAGAAATCACTGAAATAGCAGTATCTGCTTCAGTGAATTCCAGCTTCCAACAGCATCATCTCACATCCTGCATCTTACCTTATGAAGTCTCTGAATGCGTTGTCCCAAAATTCCCACTACACGTTGAATACCCTTCGGGCCTATATAACCATTACTCCCAAAGACGGTAAGGACAAGACATCCTGTACTTGTTTCCACCCCATTTCACTTTTGATCATAGATATTAAATGACTCAGAAATGCATTGGTTAATCACCTTCTTCCATTTCTCACCAAAAGAGTGCATTTTGATCAAGTGTCTTTTAACCCAACTGTGACAACATCTTCAAAATACTTGATCTGATCCACACAGCCGCCTCTTCTGCGAACCCCTACCTGCTGCTTGATAGGGTCAAATGGGCCTCCATCACTTCTGTCCTGCAACATATTGTGCTTGAGGAGAATATCTTAAAGTGGATCAATGTGGTCCACTCTATCTCTTCGTCTGAGGTAAAGGTTCCTTTCTGATCCTTAGACCATAGCCAACGGGACAAGACAGGCTTACCTACTCTCCCTTCTCCTTTTAACACTTACCTTTAAACTCTTTCTCTGCAAAATTTTGCTCAATCTAGATATCTCAGGTCTCCGGACTGGTGACACTTTCACAAGGTTCAGACCCTGCTGTTGGGGGGGCCAATAGGAGATGTTCTCCTGGTTTGGCAATCCAGCCTAAGTTTCTATATCTCATACAAGCAATTTCAGTCCACATACTCACAAACGTACTAAAACAGGTCAACACACTTTTCACTAAATTTTAAATGGTCTCTTATATGTTTACCAAAATAAATTCGGGGAATAACCCTTACAGATCTAGTCAAATATCAGTTAGCATCCCACCTAATGCAACTTCTTTACTTGTGCAAGCACTCCGACACTAAACAATGGCTGTGACTGGAAAAAGGCTGCCTTTGACATGCCTCTTCCAAAGTGTCCAGGTGGGGTGTATTCCCCCATCTTTGAGAGTGCACCCCAAGATGATCCCACCCCGAAGGAACCGTGTCTTAGCCTTTCAGACCTTTGGGTTATCTCCTACCAACTCACCTCTTTACCCGATCATAGTCAATCAAACTTCTCTTTGGGTTCAAGAGATGGTCTAGGCTGAGCTTTGATGTCCCTGGGAAAATTTCAAGCATATCCTTTTATATAATCTGGGCACTGGCCCTCCAGGGGTGATGTGACTATCCCAGATGGCACTTATGGTCTAAATTTGTGGAAAGCATTAAAGATGCAACACTTCTTATTTTTTCTCCCACTTTTGATCCCATGCACATTCACTGTTCATCCAGTGGCGGCCGGTGTGTTGGGGGCGCAGGGGCGCCACCCCCCCTATCCATGCATCCGGCCCCCTAATCTACATGCGGGGCGCTGGACACATGGAGTTCAGAGGCTCTAATAGGCTTCAGAAAAGGGTGGACCCGGGGCGCAGAGCACTGCGCCCTAGCCCACCCATTTGTGTGACAATAGCGAATGGAAATTCGCTATTGTCACTTGGATCTTCCTCCTGGCCAATCAGGAAGCGGGTCAGAGACCTGCTTCCTGATTGTCCATAGGGTGAACTCATGCCATTGGCCCAGGAGGAGTCGGGAGGACTGAGGAGAAGCCACCGCTGCAGGTAAGTGCACTGGTCTCTCTGCTTTGAAGGGGGCACAGCACGCTGGTCACTTTGCATTGAAAGGGGACACGCTGGTCACTCTGCATTGAAAGGGGGCATGATGGTCACTCTGCATTGAAAGGGGGCATGATGGTCACTCTGCATTGAAGGGGGCACGCTGTGTTCACTCTGCACTGAAGGGGGCACGCTGTGGTCACTCTGCATTGAAGTGGGCATGCTGTGGTCACTCTGCATTAAAAGGGGCACGCTGTGGTCACTCTGCATTGAAAGGGGGCATGATGGTCACTCTGCATTGAAAGGGGGCACGCTGGTCACTCTGCTTTGAAACGGGGGCACGCTGGTCACTCTGCATTGAAAGGGGGCATGATGGTCACTCTTCATTGAAGGGGGCACGCTGTGGTCACTCTGCATTGAAGGGGGCATGCTGTAGTCACTCTGCATTGAAGGGGGCATGCTGTGGTCACTCTGCATTGAAGGGGGCATGATGGTCACTCTGCATTGAAAGGGGGAACGCTGGTCACTCTGCATTGAAAGGGGGCACGCTGGTCACTCTGCATTGAAAGGGGGCATGATGGTCGCTCTTCATTGAAGGGGGCACGCTGTGGTCACTCTGCATTGAAGGGGGCATGCTGTGGTCACTCTGCATTGAAGGGGGCATGCTGTGGTCACTCTGCATTGAAGGGGGCACGATGGTCACTCTGCATTGAAGGGGGCACGCTGTGGTCACTCTGCATTGAAGGGGGCACGCTGTGGTCACTCTGCATTGAAAGGGGGCATGATGGTCACTCTGCATTGAAGGGGGCACGCTGTGGTCACTCTGCATTGAAGGGGGGCATGATGGTCACTCTGCATTGAAAGGTGGCACGGAACGCTTGTCACTCTGCATTGAAAGGGGGCACGCTGGTAACTCTGCATTGAAAGGGGGGCACGCTGGTCACTCTGCATTGAAAGGGGGGCACACTGGTCACTCTGCATCGAAACGGGGGCACGCTGGTCACTCTGCATTGAAAGGGGGCACGCTGGTCACTCTGCATAGAAGGGGGCACACTATACCTTGATTACTGAAGGCCCCTTTCACACTTTTGTGACCTCACGCAATTGTTTACAGAGTTTTTTGCCGCAAAGCAATGCCTATTACATTTTTCTGTTTGCGCCGCCACCAAAAATTTTGAGCACCAGCCGCCACTGTGTTCATCATGTGTAATGTTTTTTCTTTTCCACAACAGTGATATAGGCTCCTATCTGCAATACTGGGAAGATGGCTTACAACAATCTTTCACTACAGAACAGTGTTAGAAAATGCTGCATTTCTCCATTACATTCTTGACCTGCTCAAATATCAGTCAGAAGACCAACAAGAAAATGTAAAAACAGTAGCACAGGACCCCTACTGTCCTTCACAAACGTTACCCTGGTATATCACACTGCTGTTAGAATTGTGATCAGGAAAAGGGTACCATCATCCAAAGATTTTGGTCTTGTTTAAAATTGCCGCCTTTTTGAGAATAGTCAGGATCATCCCATACTCTTGTTTCTTTTTTGTTTTACACAACTCTCGCATCCCTGTAAGAAGATCGGTCCTCTGCCACCTCTTTAATGCAGCTAAACCCTGCATCCCCCTAAAGTGGAGGCATCATTTACTTCACTCAGGGTAAGCAAAAAACCTATATGAAAATGTGGTTTAATTGGGTTGACTTCTTCTAAGAAGAGAGGGAGGTCCTAATAGGTTCTCTACCTAATCCCCCCCATCTGTTGTCTCTCGCCTCCCTTTTTTCCTCAACTTCCTCTAGTCTTTTGCTCACTCTTCCCTTTTCCCCAATCAGTACTCACTGACTAAGTAAGGAACCTATCACTTTGTTCAAGCACAAAGTTAGTGTTTTCATAACATTATTAAAGGGTTTTAGTGGGGGACTGGGAGGACAAGTGGTGCTAGCAGAGTAGAACAGGATCCTTTTGGCCTTGTTCAAAGTTTGCCTTGTGTAACATTGCTACAGGTTCACTTTAAATAGTTACTAATAATTTTGTCTTCATTTCATTTCTTTATTTCTTAACCTAAACCTGGCAATGTGCATTTTAACTGATTGACCAACGCAAACAGAATCGTTTTTGTATATATTGTTTGCCTGCCCTGCTTTAAAGGTGAGCCCCACAGCTATCAGTTAAGTCAAAGCATTCTATTCTGGGCTGGATCACACTAGACACCAAACACCACAGGCAAAGGTACATTAAGGCGCTTTATGGTGCAATGTGTTGTAGCCCATTCAAAATTAATAGGCTGGAACACAGCATGCATTGTGGTTATGAGTAAGCGACCTACAGCGTTGTGAAACGCGTCAACCTGGCACATCTGTCTGCACACTGTCTGTCCATTTAATTTATGAAGAATAAAGGATACCTTTTGATTTCAACATACAGCTCGAGTGCGGTCTCAAATTTTGGATTTCTACAGTTCTTGGATTACGGATCTGACCTGCACCAGGTTTGGAACACACACCTGAGCGGCTTCTGCCCTCCCATTGCTTCGCAATGTGTTGTAGCCCATTCAAAATTAATAGGCTGGAACACAGCATGCATTGTGGTGCATTGCAGTGCAGGTGCTAGTCAGGATGATGTGCATCTTCCCATTTCCCCACAAAAACAGCCTAGTGCAAATGAGCCCTTAGTGTGAAATTATGTCTAAAGGAAGTAGTGCTACTTTTGCCCTTACTAATCAACTCTTTAAGTCGATTTGCTGCTACCAGCTTTTTCCTTGTTTGTCGCAACCTGTCTAGGTGTTGTCATGAAGAGATGACCAGCCCTGAGTAGCATTCGCCTTTGAGCAGCTTGGTGGCTGTATTTAAACAGTTGGTCAGTAGATATACAAGTGGCATCCGCCCCTCCTGTCATTACTGCACAGTGAATTTGTAAATTGTATAATTAGGGAAAAAACCTATTCACTATATTTCTGAAGTATATGCACATTTCTTTACAGAGCAGTACAGTACAGAAAAAAAAACCCTGTTGAATCTGCCAGAAATGAGCACCTTTCTTCCTGTACTGAACTCACAATGCTGCATTTGTTGCACCAAAATCCCAAGGAGTTTACTTGCAGTGGGTTTAAAAATGCAAAAAAAAAATGGCAACATTTTCTTGAATTGCAGAAATTTGTCATTTTTAGAGTGATATATTCACTTTACTAACTGAAGAAAGTACAAATATTGTATCTATCTTTTCTCCAACTTAAGAAAACTTTGAAAAGTGGAGGTGAAGAAGTAGATTATATTGTTTGGAATTCTGGTGTATGGGTAGTATATGCATTAAAACCTCATAAACAATATTTTATGAATTGTGGTTATTTTGGATGCTGATAATTCTTAGCATATTCCATATTAATTTCATTATAACGGGGAATGACATGCTAATGAATGTAGCATGTATACATTGACATTGACATACTGTAAATATAAAAAAGCATTAGATAGAAATTAGGAATTACTTTAACAAACTTTTGTGTCTCTTTTCTGCAGGGAAGACATATGCAGAGCCAGTAATAAATGTGATACTTTAGGTAAGAACCTTTTTGACAAGCATGTTTACAGGAGATGTTGAGTTTATACTTTATGGCCTTAATAAGTATTATAGACTGTAGAAATGCATAATGATAATATTTATGTTCAGGCACAGTTGAATAGTTTCTTAGAAAATGTATTCATAAACTGACCCTGAGGGATTATGCCAAGAACAGTACAATAAATTATTCTGCTTATACTTTTACAGGATTAGCTGAATTAGGAACGATGTGTGATCCTCACCGCAGCTGCTCTATCAGTGAAGAAAATGGTTTAGGTGCTGCATTCACTATAGCTCATGAACTTGGACATGTGTGAGTATTACCTTTTTCATGTCAAGACATTGAATGCAAATAATTTGGCTGGAGTGTAAAAGTTTCAGATAAACCAATTTAAAAAGATACACAAATATAATGGTTATTCGTGTGCAGGTGTGGTCTGTTCCCAAAACTTCACTACAAATCGAGTCCATATTTCACTGTCCTTTAATAATTTAGAGGTAAATTGGATCACAAAAATACGAAGGCTGCTGTAAGTAAACTTTCCTTTTGAAAAAATCTACCTGTTATGCTGATCCAAATGCTTCAATAATTTCTAAGTCAGTGACCTAGGTCAAGTATAAAAATCAGATGTCATCTAACTGCGCTAGCTAAACTTGAGCCAGATCAATTTAAAAAAAAAAAAATAGAAGTTAGGCTGTTTTAGAAGGAGATGAGTAATGGCTGCCTTTATGTTTCTCACATGGCAAGTTTCCTTTAGTATTTCATTACTGATGTTATTTTACGTACTGAATAACTTTTTTTTAGCTTAAAGCTCAACTGATGTTCTAAAGCAGGGTTTCACAACCTTTTTTTAGTCAAGGCACCCTTTAAAATTCTGCACAATCTCAGGGCACCTTTTTGAAAAAAGTAAAAAACTAAATGAATAGTTTTACAAAACACAGCAACATCCACACATGTAGGACACCCAACATCAGAGGTGATTTATTCTTCTCTCCCTCACTCAGCTAATGTGACCCCAGTGTTGATGGAGAGGGACAGGGGAGGGGCAAACAAGGATGCTGTGGAGGTGCTTAACATCCTCCTTATCAACTGATGACTTCATTGGTTGTTAGGATGTCGGTGGCTAGAAGGTTTTAATGGTGCACAATTAAAACCTGTGGCTTTGTGTAATTTAAATTTAGGCTTAATCTATCTGCTGGCATGTATACTATTTGTGGGCAATTTTGTGGGCATTTTGCCAAGGCACCCCTGAATAAACCTGAACGCACCCCAGGGTGCCTGGGCACCCTGGTTGAAAAAGGTTGTTCTAGCGGTACATACCTAGTCAAAGAGACATTGTACTAACAACCAACATATTTAAAGTCTTACCTCCATTTTCCCCCACTTAACAGTTGTGCAATATATCTAAATATGACTGCACAGCCTAATAATTATTATAGTTTGACTGCACTGACCAGTGCACCTTTAGATACCCCCGTCTTCCTCTGTACTACAAGTCTGCAAGAGAAATCTTGCAAGGAGGGTTATGACCAATACATAGAGCACTGGAGTGGATGGGTAAAAAGCAAATTTTCACAAATAAAAAACATATTCTGAGGCACTTCCAAATGAAAATCAGTTATACAATCGTAATATACAGTGGTACAGAACAAGAAATAATCAAATGATTCCCACTGCTGACTATCGTATTCAGTAGCCATGGATGCCTAAATATATTGCCATCTGACAAGATGTAGTCACTGGTTGGTTGATAATTTTCTACTCCACTTTTTTTTTTTTTTAAATGCAGGCTTACCCAAGGCTTGAATTTAGCCCAGAATTTGAGCCTTCTATGGCCAGCTTAAAGAAAATGTAAAGGCAGAAGTTTTTTTATCTTGATGCATTCTGTGCATTAGGATAAAAAAAACCTTCTGTCTGCAGCAGCCCCAATCAGCCCCCCCATAATACTTACCTGAGCCCGTCTTTATCCAAGGATGTTGCAGGAGTTTCTCAGCTGCCCAAGAATCCCCTCCTCATTGGCTGAGACAGCGGTCTGGTGCGATTGGCTCCCGCTGCTGTCAGTCAAAGTCAGTCAGCCAATCGGGAGGGGGCGGGGGTGGGGCCGTGTTGCGGCTCCGTGTCTAAATGGACACAGAGAGCTGTGGCTAGGCTCGGGTGCCCCCATAGCAAGCTGCTTGCTGTGGGGGCACTCAACAGGAGGGAGGGGCCAGGAGCACAGAAGAGGGACCCAAAAAAAGGAGGATCTGGGCCACTCTGTGCAAAACCGACTGCACAGAGCAGGTAAGTATAACATGTTTGCAATTTAAAAAAAAAATTGAGACTTTATCCTTACTTTAAGACTTTAGTTAAAGAAGTTATAAAGGCAGAAGTTTTTTTTAATCTAAATGCATTCTATGTATTAGGATAAAAAGCCTTCTGTGTGCAGCAGCCCCCCTCAGCCCCCCGTAATCCTCACCTGAGGTCCTTCTAGCTCCAGTGATGTTGTAGGCAGTGGCGGCTGGTCTATAGGGGGCACAGGGGGGCCGCCCCCCTAATCTCTGTGGCCAGTAAAAAAAAAGGAAAAAAAATACAATTTTCAGGCCACTAGGGGCACCGGACTAACTGGTGGCTATGGGGGGGGGGGGGTTTGCACCCCACGTGCTTGCAGCAGAGCCGCTGATTGGCAGCCTTCTGGGGGGTCATCGGGGCGCAGAGCAATGCGCCCCGACACTCCCCACTTTCAGGATGTCCTGCCTGTGATTGGTCCAGTCACCAGCCTGGACCAATCATAGCAGACATCCCGGGTGACGTCGCGTGGGGGGCGGTTAGTCATGCACCGTCCTGAAGTCACCTTCCCGCCCGCCGTCAGAGAAGAGGCAGCGGGCGGCGCGCATGGAGGAAGAACAGTCCGGTGTCCGGTCGGAGAACATCGGTCCGACCGAGTCGTGGCGCCATGGAGAAGGAAGAAGTCAACTCCCGAGCAGCACGGTCGCCAGGGAGTCGGGATGGTGATGGGTGGCACGCTGTAACGCTCCTGCGTTTCATGTATGGTGTGGATTTTCAGCTGCAGAAATATTCCACTTCAGTAGTCGTGTAAGAGAGATGCTGAGATACCATTCCCAACTCATCATGTGTGGAAGGTCTTAATTCAGCTAGTAAATACACACACTCAACAAGCTGGTTCCTAGAGTGACTTTATGTATGTAGTAACACAGTGATGAAGATTTAAGAGACAGGTTGAGTGGAGGTGGTAGGTGACAGACACTTGAAGGTAAGACAGTAGCAGATGGATGCAGGTAGGTTTAGCAATCATGTATGGTAGCAGATGACAGAGTAGCAGGTGGACATACAAGAGAGATCAACCCAGTGCAGGAATAAGTAGCAGTAGTCTTAAGAGCTAGCAATCTAGATATGCAGATGTGATAAATAGTCTTTACTATGCAGAGCTAGATAGTGTAAGCTTAGTATAAGTTTATAGAGGGTTCCCCTGCGGGGTACTTAGCACTAATAGCAATACAGCCGAAGGTTGGTTCAGGAGGAGCGGATGATCCGGAAGCGGGATGCAGGGATCAGCGCAGCGAGGTTCCGTCAGCGGGGTATGCTTGCAAGCACGAAAGCTTCAAGCCAAGTTAGCATCCAGGTAAGGGTGTTTGAACGAACACATGTGAGTGAGAACCGGCGATTTAAATAGCCATCTAGTCCGGCGCTGAGTGATGACAGCTTCAGTCTTAAAGGTGTATGCGCACCTTTCCAAAAGAGAATGGTGGGCGCATACACTTGTGAAAAGAGTAATTTAGGGTACCAAAGGTACCGGAACATTACAATACCCCCCCCTTAAGGCCGGCTCCTGAAGGCCTCTGGAGCTGGTTTGTCTGGGTATCTCGCATGAAAATTGCGGATTAATCTAGGGGCATGTATTTCAGAGGTGTTTAGCCAGGTGTCGTCTTGGGGCCCATAGTTCTTCCATCTAACCAAGTACTGAAGTCTTCTTCTGTAGATAAGAGAATCCAGAATCTCTTTTATCTCGTATTCTTCTCCACCTTCAACTTGTACAGGAGGCGGAGGTGGAATATTTGGCCTTATTCCTTGGTCCGGAACATGGGGCTTCAGTAGCGACACATGGAAAATGGGATGGATTTTTAGGTCTATTGGCAATGTAAGCTGTACTGCAGCTTTTCCAATAAGTTTTTTGATTGGGAAAGGTCCCAAGAACAGAGGTCCAAGCTTTTTGCTAGGGATCTTCAGTCTTAAATTTTTTGTTGAGAGCCAAACGAGGTCCCCGATAGTGTACTGTGGAGAAGGTCTTCTGCGAAGATCATAGTACTTCTTTTGTTGACTGTGAGCGTGTGCAATGGTAGTATTTAATAAACCCAGAGAATCCTTTATTTGGGTAAGATAGTCTGAGGCTACTGGGTTGTTTGAAGGAAGGATGCGTGGTGGAAGAATAGAGGGATGAAACCCATAGTTCAAGTAGAACGGACTCTGCTTGGTTGTACTGTGGGTTGCGTTGTTTTAGGCAAATTCTGCCAGAGGGAGAAGATCCACCCAATCATCCTGTTGGTAAGAAGTGTAACAACGTAAATACTGCTCGATGCATTGGTTGACTCTTTCAGTCTGTCCGTTGGTCTGCGGATGGTAAGGAGAAGTGAGCTTCCGCTCGATCCGTAGTATGTGACATAGTTCTTGCCAGAACTTAGAAATAAATTGGGATCCACGGTCAGACAGAAGAGTTTTTGGGATACCATGTAATCTAAAGACATGTTTCATCAGGAGTTCTGCCGTTTGTTTGGACGAAGGTAGTCTGCGAATAGCAATGAAATGTGCCATCTTTGTCAGATGGTCCACTGACACCAAGATGGTATTAAATCCTTTGGAAAGAGGCAATTCTACGATGAAGTCCAAGGACAAAACTTCCCATGGAGTTTGGGGTATTGGTAGACTGCATAGTAGACCGGATGGTCTCGTAGTGTCAATTTTGGACCTGGCACAGTAGAGGAAGCCTTCTGCATCAGTATTTAGTTGTGGTGGGGGTGAATCCAAACTTATACCATGCAAAACCTCTTCCTTCAAGGAACGGACAACTCCAATAATGCGTTTGTGAGGTATTATAGGAACGGAAGGGATTTCAAAGTAGTTTTCTTCAGTTAGTCGTGATAGTGCATCCGCCTTTTTGTTCTTATCTGCAGGTGTGTAGGTCACTAGGAAGTTAAACCTTAGAAAGAATAGTGACCATCATACCTGTCGGTGCGAGAGAGGTTTGCTAGTCTGAAGATATTGGAGGTTTTTATGGTCCGTGTATATAATTATTGGTAATTGGGTGCCTTCGAGTAAATGTCGCCAATTCTCCAGAGCCAATTTTATAGCAAGCAGTTCCTTTTCACCTACGGGGTAATTTATCTCGGGACTGCTTAGGGATTTAGAAAAAAAGGCGACTGGATGAAGTGGTGAAGTGTGGGTTGGTCGTTGGGAGAGTATTGCTCCTACTGCCATGTTTGACGCATCTACCTCCAGAATGTATTGGAGGGATGGGTCTGGATGGCGTAATATGGGAGCGGAAGTAAACCTTGTCTTTAACAAGTGAAAAGCTTTATTGGCTTCTTCTGACCATTTGAATGTTTTTTTTTTATGCTAGTGAGCTGTGTGAGGGGTCTCACAATAGCAGAAAAGTTTTTAATGAACTTCCTGTAGAAATTTGAAAATCCCAGGAATCGCTGTAGCGCCTTGCGTGTGGTTGGTGTAGGCCAATCCTGAATGCAGGATATTTTACTCATGTCCATCTCGATTCCTGTTTTGGATATGATGTAGCCTAGAAAGAGTACCTCGTCTTTATGAAACAAGCATTTCTTTAGTTTCACATAAAGGTTATGTGCAAGCAATCTCGATAGTACAAGTCTTACATGTCTTATGTGTTCAGACAGGGATCGTGAATATATAAGTATATCGTCCAGATATACCACAACACAGACATCTAGTAAGTCTTTAAAAATATCGTTTATAAATCGTTGGAAAACTGCAGGGGCGTTGCATAGCCCGAATGGCACCACAAGATATTCGAACAATCCGTATCTGGTTCTGAATGCAGTCTTCCACTCGTGTCCATCACGGATTCGAATGAGATTGTATGCTCCTTTCAGGTCCAATTTTGAAAAATACGTAGCTCCACGCACCTGCTCAATGAGCTCAGGGATAAGCGGTAGAGGATAGCGATCTTTTATTGTGATAGCATTCAATTTCCTGTAGTCGATGATAGGTCTGAGACTTGAGTCCTTATTGCGAACAAAAAAGAGTCCTGCTGCTGTGGAAGAAGTGGAAGGTCTAATAAAACCTTTTTCCAAATTCTCATCCAAATAGGTTTTGAGATGGGAAAGTTCATCCTGTGAAAGAGGATAAACATGACCGAACGGCAATTTGCTATTTGGGAGTAGATCAATGCTACAATCATAGTCTCGATGAGGAGGTAATGCTTGAGCATTTTTCTCAAGAAAAACCTCAGAAAGATCCTGATAACATAGTGGTGCAATCTCATCTGTCACCATAGACAGAATCTTCCCGGAAGACGGGAGGTTACACGTATCCTCGCAATAGCAAGAGAGGAAGGCCAAGGACCGTTCCTTCCAATCTATGGTTGGTTGGTGTGTGTGTAACCAGGGAAGTCCCAACACAATGGGAAAGTGGGGTGAAGGTATTAAATCGAAGGTAGTAGTCTCCCTATGAGACTCGTTAATAGTGACTAGAAGTGCTTGTGTCTGATCGGTGATCGGACCAGAGGATAACGGAACACCGGTAAAAAGACTTACTGAGACAGGTTTAAGTTTAGAAATAATAGGAATTTTATTTGAAGCAGCAAAACATATATCAATATAATTTCCACAAGATCCTGTGTCAATCATGGCCTTAGTAGTAATCCTGTTCTGGTCCCACTGTAATGTCAAACAAACAAAAATGTAAGGGTTAGTGAATGAAGTTGTCAATCCCCCTAGGAGGACATGTGAACACTCACCCTTCTTTTTGTTGACCAGGGGACAGACATTTATCTTGTGATCCGGGGATGCACAGTACAAGCAGAGATTTTCATATCGTCTTTTGGCTTTTTCCATAGTTGATAGCGGTGGGCGTATGGTTCCCACCTCCATAGGAACGGGGTTAACGGCCGGAATCCGAGAGGAAACGGATAATGGCATTCCCATTTTCTCAGCCTTTCTTTCTCGTAGTCTTCTATCTATGGTAATACTGAGTTGTATTAATGCATCCAGGGTTTTTGGTAGATCCGCTCGGGCGAGCTCGTCCTTAACGGCTTCTGATAGGCCAAGCCTAAATTGGGTTTTCAGAGATGCATCATTCCATTCTGAATCAAGGGTCCATCTCTTGAATTCCGCGACAAAGTCTTCTACAGGCCTCCTTCCTTGTTTCAAGGATCTTAATTGAAGATCGGCAGTACTCTGCCTATTGGGGTCATCATATAGGCTAGTGAGTTCTGCTAGGAACAAGGCATAGGAGTTGAGAAGCTGGTCGTTTTTCTCAAAAAGAGAGTCTGCCCAGGCTCAAGGATCGCCTGTTAGGTAAGAAATAATAGTACAAACCTTAATGTGATCAGTAAGGTAGGTACGAGGTTTTAGCAAAAAAAGTAACTCACATGCGTTTTTAAATTCGCGAAATTTTTTGCGATCGCCTGTAAATACCAAAGGGGGATTTATCTTGGGTTCAGGGGACTGAGCAGAGGTAAGTTGTGTCAGTCTAATTACCTGCTGCTACAGAGCCTGATTGTCTTCTTTTAATTCAGCAAGTGCGTGTATTAACGCAGTTACTTGCAGTTTTAATTGTGTCACCTGAGTGGTTATTTCTGCTGAATCCATTTGTGGTTCGTTCAATCTGTAACGCTCCTGCGTTTCATGTATGGTGTGGATTTTCAGCTGCAGAAATATTCCACTTCAGTAGTCATGTAAGAGAGATGCTGAGATACCATTCCCAACCTCAATGACTCATCATGTGTGGAAGGTCTTAATTCAGCTAGTAAATACACACACTCAACAAGCTGGTTCCTAGAGTGACTTTATGTATGTAGTAACACAGTGATGAAGATTTAAGAGACAGGTTGAGTGGAGGTGGTAGGTGACAGACACTTGAAGGTAAGACAGTAGCAGATGGATGCAGGTAGGTTTATCAATCATGTATGGTAGCAGATGACAGAGTAGCAGGTGGACATACAAGAGAGATCAACCCAGTGCAGGAATAAGTAGCAGTAGTCTTAAGAGCTAGCAATCTAGATATGCAGATGTGATAAATAGTCTTTACTATGCAGAGCTAGATAGTGTAAGCTTAGTATAAGTTTATAGAGGGTTCCCCTGCGGGGTACTTAGCACTAATAGCAATACAGCCGAAGGTTGGTTCAGGAGGAGCGGATGATCCGGAAGCGGGATGCAGGGATCAGCGCAGCGAGGTTCCGTCAGCGAGGTATGCTTGCAAGCACGAAAGCTTCAAGCCAAGTTAGCATCCAGGTAAGGGTGTTTGAACGAACACATGTGAGTGAGAACCGGCGATTTAAATAGCCATCTAGTCCGGCGCTGAGTGATGACAGCTTCAGTCTTAAAGGTGTATGCGCACCTTTCCAAAAGAGAATGGTGGGCGCATACACTTGTGAAAAGAGTAATTTAGGGTACCAAAGGTACCGGAACATTACACACGCATGCAGGTCGAGATGAGGACTCGGAGGGAGAAGACGACTGACCGAGTCCCGAGCAGCACGCCAGGCACGGTGACGGCAGTGGCACCAGAGGTAAGTGAAGTCCTCAGGGGGGGGAGGCACGCATTGATGGGGACATGCTGGACACTGTGCATTGATGGGAGACATGCTGGTCAGGTCACTGTGCATTGAATGGGGACATGCTGGTCAGGTCACTGTGCATTGAATTGGGACAAGCTGGTCAGGTTACTGCGCATTGAATGGGGACATGCTGGTCAGGTCACTGTGCATTGATGGGGGACATGCTGGTCAGGTCACTGTGCTTTGAATGGGGACATGCTGGACGCTGTGCATTGATGGGGGACATGCTGGACACTGTGCATTGATGGGCGACATGCTGGACACTGTGCATTGAATGGGGACATGCCGGTCACTGTGCATTGAATGGGGACACGCTGGTCAATCTTGAACCAACCTAATGATTGTTTGTTAAGTCACGCAATTTTTTACAGCGTTTTTTTGACGCAAAGCAATGCCTATTACATTTTTCTGTTTGCGCCCCCCAAACATTTTGAGCACCAGCCGCAACTGGTTGTAGGAATGTCTCAACCATCTGGGACTACCCTCCTTATAGAATGAGACAACAGCGCGATGCCATTGACTGCTGCTGTCAATCAAAGTTAGTCAGCCAATGAGAATAGAAAGGGGGTGGGGCCAGGCCGCAGCTCTGTGTCTGAATGGACACACGGAGTTGTGACTTGGCTCGGGTGCCCCTATAGCAAGCCACTTGCTGTGGGGGAACCCAACAGTAGAGAGGGGCTAGGAGAGCCAAAGAGGGACCCGGGAAGAGGAGGATCCAGGCTGCCCTTTGCAAAACCAACTGCACAGAGCAGGTAAGTATAACGTTTGTTATTTTTAATAATAAAAAAAAAAACGAGACTTTACAATCATTTTAAGCTTCAAGGATGTGTATAGAATACTGTCAACTGTAGATATAAAATATTTATTTTGTAATAAGTGGTTTTATACTGTACTGTTCCGATAAATAATTATTTCTGTGCATGGTGATACTGTATTATTCTCTTTAAGTCTCAGACACAGAGCAGCATTAGGCTATTTGGCTGCATACAGCTAATATGTTGCTGTTTGCAAAATGTTAAAGTGAAGCAGCTGAAAAACTATTGATTTTGTTCTGGTGATTATTTAACACTGATGGGATTATTTAAGAAGTAAAAAATATTTTTGAATTGTGACAGTCTGCTCTAATGGCTTGTTTATTACTTTTTGTTTTAGTTTTAATATGCCGCACGATGACAGTTCAAAATGCAAAGACATAGGAATTAAAAATGAGTTTCATGTGATGTCTGCGATTTTAAGTCATGACACAAGTCCATGGACATGGTCTAAATGCAGCCAGAAATATGTTACTGAGTTCCTAGAGTGAGTATTTTATTTTAAGGCCGTAAATATTGTTAATAATTTTCGTTGTTTGCTGAAGTGCATTAATATCAGAACTATGAATAGCCAAATAGAAGATAAAACAGAAAAACTAACTTTTGTAGCAATACTAAACGTCAATCCAGAGATTCCCCTGTAGTGTTTTTTTTTTTTTTTCTAATGCTAGATGTCCTTAGTCTGAGAATTATTCAAACCACTGCCTTTGAGCCCAGAATGCCCTTGATCCACCCTAGTCTGTCTCTGGGCCGTGAAAGGAGATGCAGCAGAGTATGGAGCTCATCACTGCTTTTTTATTCTATCAACATGCTTCTTGTCAACACTTGAATTGATTGGCTGCTTGTGTGCTTCGCCACCTACTTCCATGGTAGCTTTGCTAGGCAGGGACTGCAAGAAGCTGACAATAGGTCAATTTCCAGTACTTACACTGATTATATTAAAAAAATACATTTACAAGTCAAACTGTTCCTTTATTAAAAACATTGGCATGGGACAATGTCACATACATACCACAGCATGAAAAAGTACATAGATAACAAAAGTACAAGTACAAAATACAAAATAAGACCACAGAAGGAGGGGCATTCCACTTAAAAATAATTTCACACTTGACATAATATAAAAGATAAGAGATTAATGTTTTTGTATATCTGGGTCTTTGCTCGTCATCTGAGATACCCAACAGTGCCAGAGCAGGGGAGATATGGAGGGACGGCTGTAGACGGAAGTTAATTACCTCGAACACCTCCATACAGAACTGAGCCACCCTTGGACAGCTCCAAGGCTCCAAAACATATAGAAATAGGAGCCATGTCCTATCACACAGCAGGGACACTCCGGAGATGTCTGAGGAAATATTCTATGTCTCTGGGGGTTGTAGTACACTCTATGTAGAAATTTAGTCTGAATAAACCTGTCTCTGGATGAAATCATAAGTCTTGTACTATCCTCAAAACAGTCCTCCCAGTCCTCTCTGTCAAGGTCAGGTAGGTCCGCTCTCCACACCTCCCACAGTCCATCCATCCTTAAGGATTCCAAGCTCAGAAAACCAAGATGAAGAGATGAGAGCGGTTTGGCTAACGACTTCTGAGCTAAGAGTTCCTCAACGGGGTCCATTGCTAGTGTTAAGGTGTTAGGGAATTGAGCCCGAGCAGCATGTCCCAACTGAAGATATCTAAAATACATCCACCCAGGTTGTCCAAACTTTCATCGGAGGTCAGGTAATGGTATCAGAAAACCCATGGTGTATATGTCTTGTAAAATTTTTACCCCAAACCGGGCCCACATTTGGGAATCTGGTAGCTGAAGAAAATGTGCAAAATTTGGGTTCCCCCATAAGGGACAAACTGGGGATCAGTGATCAGGTTGCCTAAATCTTTTTCTCGCCATCTCCCAAACCCACAACGTTGTTCTAGTGAGGTGTGGAAGGTTGGGATATGCTCGGGCCCCTCTATAGACTAGGTTGCCAAGCTCTTGAAGAGAATCCAGCAATGCAGCCTCAAATCAAATTGCCGCACTGGCCCGAGACTGAATGAACCACCAACGGACAGTGGCTAAAACAGCTGCCCAGTAATAGGTCCTGTAATCAGGCAATGCCAGCCCTCCACACCGCAACTGAAGACTCAGCGTAGTCCTAGCCAACCGGGAATGAGACCCCACCCTGGTAAATGACCCAACACAGCCATCAATCTCCCTAAAGAAGGTAAGAGGTATTCTCATAGGGCAGTTGTGGAAGAAGTAAAGGAATATCTGAAGGAATATAATTTTGAATTTATTAATATGCCCCATTATATTTAGAGGCAATGTAGCCTATAAGGTACATCATCTGTCCCTCAACTGACTCAATAGAGGGCACAAGTTAAGAGTGTAGAAACAGGAGAGCTCCTGCCCCACCTGGACACCCTTAAAAAAATAAATTTAATGGTGTAATAAAAAGCTTCATTAATTCATGTATTTTATGTCTGCCTAGAGTTCAAATTTGAAAAAAGATATCTTTATTTAAAATCTGATGACCTACTAATAGTGAAGTGTAACAAATTCTATGCTGCCTCCTGAAGCTCTCTCCCTTATTTATATATTTATATCTGATGCTATACTTCTGTTGCTCCGACAGGAGACCTTTGGGTCTCCTACACAGCAGTCATGCCGTCATTTCCCTTCACCTCGTCACTGCTTGCAGAATCACAAACACTTTGTATTTTGTTCACCCAAAAACAAAATACAAAGCATTCTGTGAATTGACAGGGGAGGGAAGGGGTGGCTAGTGCAATCCTATTGGAGTGCCGCAGTATAGCAAATGCTATACTATCAGTGCTGCAGCTGTGAGCTTCTACCATTGTTTTCAACCAGCTCTTGGCTTTTCAGTAAAAGTGATCACTTGTACTGCAAAATAAAGGTGCCCCCCACCCACTTGCTGCTGCTGGCCATCATGGGTCTCAAGCTCAGAGCTTAGAGAATATATATTCCCTTATCTCTTCTGTGATGTATGAACCTGGAAGCAACAAGCATTTTGTAGCTTCCATGTTTAGAGTTGTCATTCCCCAGCTACTGTGGCCAGTTAAAAAAAGCTAATCAAGCACAGTCTCTGCTTAATTAGCTGCAGTAGAAATCAGAGGTAACATTAGGGGTGTAATACAACCCTGATGTCTTCATAAGTAGCTCCCGTCACCTACCCATGCTATCATATAGGGGACCAATAAATTTAGATTAACCACTTGCCGCCTGCTAACAGTACATTCACTGCTAGCGGGCAGCACAGCCAGGCACCACGACATACCCATACATTGCGGTGTACTTCATGGTTTAGAGGCGTGTGCCCCCTGCTAACCTGTGCTATGTTTGGACACAGCACAAGTTTGTCAGCAGGTTAACCACTTTACCACCGGAGGATTTTGCTCTTACGTCCAGGCCACTTTTTGCGATTCGGCACTGTGCGAATTTAACTGACAAATGCGTGGTCGTGCGACGCCGTACCCAAACGAAATTTACATCCTTTTTTTCCCACAAACAGAGCTTTCTTTTGGTGGTATTTGATAACCTGTGCGATTTTTACTTTTTGCGTTATAAACAAAAAAAATAGCGTAAATTTTGAAAAAATAACAATATTTTTCACATTTTTTTATATGAAATTCCCCCCCCAAAAAAATGTAAAAATCAAAATTTTTTTACATTTTTGGCCAATTTGTTTTCTGCTACCTATGTTTGGTAAAAAAAATCACAATAAGCATATTTTGATTGGTTTGCGCAAAAGTTATTGCGTTTACTAACTAAGGGAAAGATTTCTGTCATTTTTGGTGTTTTTTTTTTTTAACGAGTAATGGCGGCGATCTGCGATTTTTTTTTTTTGCGGGACTACGTCATTGCGGCGGACAGATCGGACCCTTGACTGACATTTTTGACACTTTTGGGGGTACCAGTGACATTACTACAGTAATCGGTGCTATAAATATGCACTGTTACTGTAAAAATGACACTGGCAGGGAAGGGGTTAATTTTATTGGAGAGGGAGGGGTTAATGTATGCCTGGTGCTTACTAACGTGTGTGGGGGGAGGTGACTGAGTGACACAGGGACAGATCGCAGGTTCAGCTATTCTCAACCCTGCAATCTGTCACTGTCTGTCACTTAGGAGATCCGCCCGCTTTGTTTACACAAGCGGGCGGATCTCCAAACTCGATTCCCCGACGATTGAGGAAGAGCGGCGGTGATCACCGCCGCTCCTCCCCTGGCCCGACTCCCTCTGTGACTGAATACAGCGGGAGCGAGCCTCCGGCGGCGCGTGTGCGCCGCCCACAAGGGGAGGAGTCCAGCGACGTAGGTCTACGTCGCTGGACGGGAACTAACCACTTTGCTGCAGTAGAGCTCGAGTGAGCGGTCGGCAAGTGGTTAAACCAGTCATTTTGACTGTATACCTGCTGATCAGCCATGGCCAATCACAGCACAGATCTGTGTGTTTGTAAACACTGGATTTGGCTGTATCTTTCCCTGCTATTCACAACTGAAAGCAAGAAGAGAAACCCAGCCAGATCTGTAAGTAAAAGCAGCATACATACACCAGTTAGGCACACAGTTAACCCCTCCTGATTACCCATGTCACCCAGCCAGTGTCATTAGTATAGTGTCAGTGTACAGTGTTATCACTGTTCACTGTATTAGTGTCACTAGTGATGTCAGGTAGTGTCCCTCTCAACCAGTATTAGTTAGCGTCAGATTGACCGCAACACTATCACAGTTACACTATAAGTTGTTGATCACTGCCATTGCTAGTATAGTGTCTGTGCAGATAAGTATCTTGATCATGATCAGAAAAAAAAACAGTGGTGATCAAATATCACCAAAAGAAAATAATGCCCTGGTCATGAAGGGGGCAAAACCCTCTGGAGGGTAAGTGGTTAAAAAGAAATTAGAACAAAATAAAAAAAAAATTAAAAAACATCTCCATCAGGCCATGCACACATGTGAATGCAAAAAAAGTTAACATTTAAATATGTGTGTGTGTGTGTGTGTTTGTTTGAAAAATTAAAAAAACACAAAATGGAGTATTTTAATATTAGCTTTAGGGCCGGTTCACACTCTAGCGAGGGTGGCGATCGCATGTAATATCGGAGCGCACTGCTCCTTCATTACATGCGATCAGATGTGCGGTGCGAATTTAGCCATACACTTTGTATGGCTGAAATTCGCACTGCACCCGCACAAAAGACGCACATGACCCATTTTTCCAGCCGCATCAGGATCGGATCTCACAGTGGTTCACACTTGTGCGATCCGATCCTGTGCGAACTGTCAGATCGCACTGCGATATGCGATCAAACTGGGGGTGTCGTTAACATTTAATTGACACCCCCTGCGTATCGCATATGGCAGTGTGAACTGCCAGATGTGCGTTTGCGATGCGGGAACAGGCTGCGAATTCGCAGCCTTCCCGCATCGCACAAGTGTGAACTGGGACTTAAAGCAGCATCAAACCAAAAAGCAAACATTGATTATATTGCAGCTTACCAATTCTTAGATGTGATGGTTGTATTTGTTTCCCTTTTCTTTCTTCTATTTTTATCTGGTGATCCAGCCAGCACGTCTGTTGTTTTTTTCTTTACGCTTAAGCTCTCCAGCAGAATGCATCCGTTTACATAGATGTGAAATCAAACAAGAAAAAAGTGAGCTCTGTAAATTTTTTAAGCAGCTGTTAAAAAGGTGAACATACAATTTCAAATAATTATAACACGGCCAAAAATGTGCAGCGCTTCCTGTGTTAAATAAATCAATACATAACAGTCCTATAGTATAGATGAAGTCCCAATGTATGAATTTATATATATGTGTATATATATGTATTTGTATAAACTGGATTTTACCAAGTCTTCAGTGTCACCCGGAACTATTCTAACAATGTGCGTGATATATCTAACCACTCACCAGAAAGTGAATAAAATCCAGCATAAAGTAAACATCCATTATGAGATAAACGTCACCCAATGTGCTTGGAAACAATTCGTCACACACGTGCACCTCCAGCAATCTGTACACTCACCAGATATTAAATCATAATGCACCTTTGGATCATACTCTGAAGCAAGGAGACATCTCGCCTTGGTGTGTTCATAGGATGGTGCTTTTGTACTTGATTTTAAATACTGTAAACTGCTACACTATATGAGCATCATCTGGGCTTCCACGGGTGAGCTTTCTTCCCTGGTGTGTGCGTTCAGGAGGCAAGAGGACGACAACAGGTGGCCTGCGATGGTGGGGAGCCGGTGTCATCTTGCTTGTCTCCATGGGGCCTCTGAACAAAGAAGGCCATTCGTTTATGTGGCTTCCTTGAGTCTTTTCTTTTCCTCGTCATGTCCCTGATGGTCTAGGGAGGCAAATCATCTGTTTAGCGGGTGTACTGCAGTTCTGGAGAGCCAAAGTGGGCCAATTATTCCCCCGGGGGAAGTAGAGCAGAGCCCTTACATGGCCATCTTTGGTCCTGGTCAGCCACGCCCCTATGGGTGAGCTTTCTTTTGCATAGTGTCAAGTTTTTTGGGGACCACTCACATATTAACACACCAAGGCGAGAGGTTTCTTTGCTTCAGAATATGAGCCAAAGATTTTATATCTGGTGAGTGTACAGATTGGTGGAGGTGCACGTGTGTGACGAATTGTTCCCATCATGTTCATCTCATAATGGAAGTTTACTTTATGCTGGATTTTATTCACTTTCTGGTGAGTGGTTAGATATATTACGCACATTGTTGGAATTATTCTGGGTGACACTGAAGACTTGGTGCAATCCAGTCACATATTCATACATTGGGACTTCATCTATACTGTAGGACTGTTATGTACTGATTTTTTTAACACAGGAATCGCTGCACATTTTTGGTTGCATTACATAGATGAGACTTAACACTGGCGGGGGTGATTAAAATGATCAGCTTTTATTTATTTATGCAAAACCTGTATCCCAAAATGAAAAAAGCTGTTTGCTGTAACTGATTATAAAGTGTGAGATGGAGTTTGATTTCAACTTGTTAGTGTATTTAAATCTGCTAATACATTTTACATAGTTAGTCTGGCTGACAAATGACACCAATTTACACTATCACCACCCCCCCCTCAGACTGGCAATGCTGGTGTCTGCTCTGCCTCCTGTGCTCATTACTCAAGAGTTGTGTCTCGCTAACACAGGAGGTGTGTTACTGACCAGATTACCAGGTAAAAACAGAGGGAAAAAAGCCAAAGAAACACTGATGCAGACACCACATATAATGATTAGTTAGCTACACTAAATGCTGTACATAAAATGTTGGTTTTGGGTTTAATACCACTTAACCACTTGCCGACTGCTGCACGACTATTTACGTCGGCAGTCAGCCCCTCACAGGCAGAGTGACGTAGATCTACGTCGCTAGCCTGTGAGGGTCTAGGGAGTGAGCGCGCGTCCCCGGAGGAAAGCTCTGTTTGTGGGAAAAAAAGGACGTCAAATTCGTTTAGGTACAGCGTTGCACGACCGCGCAATTGTCCGTTAAATTCACGCAGTGCCGAATCGCAAAATAGGCCCTGGTCAGGATGGGGGTAAAATCTTCCGGGGCTTAAGTGGTTAAAGACAAGCATCCTCGTTTAGGATTTGTTTTCTCTCACATCATAACTTTAGCTATTGAATTCACAGCCACAAATGAGTCCTGCAATTTCCAAGATAAATAACATTTATTGAAATCTACACATTACAGAATGTAAAATTACATACTGTGAAATGCTGAGACTGATTTAGTGCACTTCAAAAAGAAAATGTCAGACAGCCAGATTTATAGATATTCATGTATTGAAAGACAGACATGCACAAGAATTAAAGATAATTTGGGAGACATATGTAGACAGATCTTAACAAAGTCAGACGCAGACTGACAGTTATGTATAAGAAGACATGTTTGTGAAAAGCTGAAAGATCTAAAGATATAGGAACAGGTAGGGAAACCATCTATACAGTTAAACATACTTTCATGACCAGTGACTCCCCCCTCCTATTTGCAGTATATTCAATGTTTGTCTTTAATACAATGGTAATTACAAAATGTATTTGATGTATGAGACAACACTCACTCATTGTACTGTATTAATGAAGGATCAGTGTTGTCATCCTAGGATTGACCTCTCCTTTTCCTCATCTCCAGTATATAGGAAGAAGGTGATCTTTATAGTAGAAGTTCACCCTAAAACTAAAATCTGTAAATCTACTTGCATCCACAATCTAAAACAAATCTATATAGCCCTGTAAAGAAGAAATCACTATACATACCTTTTCTGAAGCCAATCCAGTCCAACACTGAGCTGTCAGAGGTAGGTTCTCTGTGTAGACGAGTTCAGAGGAGGCAGCAGACAATGGAAGTCTCATAGTAACTCTTTGGATTGGCTTCAAAAAGGGGGGTATAGCGATTTCTTCTTTAAAGGGCTAGATAGGTTATTCTTAGATTGAGGATGCCAGAAGATTTACAGTTTTTAGTTTTAGGGTGAACTTCTACTTTAAATCACAGGTGGTGGATGTGAACTAGGCAAGGCTGATAACACTGCTTGGGGTTTTTTGTGCAGCAGCGGTAGAGAGCACAGGAAGTTATCAGCTTGTATGATTTCTGGCAGGATCAAGAGTTATTTTGGCACTTCAGACAAATATAGCAAAAGATTTTCAATGGTATATTTAATGGGTTGGACAAAAGGGAACAAATAGGTTAATTGTTAGGGTTTACATATACTTTACCTGCTTTAGCCATAAGAATCGTGTTTCTTTTAGTGTGTGTCTAAAAATAAGAATCTGATTATTTGCTTAGGAATGCAGAATCAATTTTTTCCAACCCATTAATGCCCAATATTGTGTAGGTTCATAAGGTACATAAATATGTTTATATATATATATATTAATCTTACAATTTTTCATTCTAGCACAGGTTATGGGGAATGTCTACTTGATAAGCCTAGTGGACGGGTTTATGAATTTTCACACCAGTTACCTGGTGTAGTTTACGATGCTAATAAGCAATGTGAACTGATGTTTGGCAGCGGCTCACAAGTTTGTCCCTATATGGTAAGTTATTGCAAATTTACAGTAGTTAACGCTGCTAAAAAATGATGTGGATTGCTTTCCCAATGTTCATTCTCTGTGTTTACTATGAAGATGAAAGAGTGGAAGGATAACTGTGTATTTACAGTATCTCCCAAAAGTGAGTACACCCCTCACATTTTTGTAAATATTTTATTATATCTTTTCATGTGACAACACTGAAAAAATGACAATTTGCTACAATGTAGTGAGTGTACAGCTTGTATAACAGTGTAAATGTGCTGTCCCCTCAAAATAACTCAACTCACAGCCATTAATGTCTAAACCCCCCCCCCCCCCGTCTCTGCCCCCACCTTGTCTCTGTAGTCGGCAGCAGAGAGGACCAAACTCCTTTGCCAGATCCTGCCCTCCTCTGTGCAGGTGCAGAAAGGCTTGTCTTTGCCCACCCCCTCCTTCTCAGCAGTCCGCAGCAGAGAGGAGGGCAGAACTCCTCCTACAGATCCTGCACCTCTCTATACAGCTGCAACACCACCTTGCCTCTGGCTCCCCTGGTCTCAGCATTCAGCAGACTCTGAAAGCTGACTCCAGCCCTCCTCTGGGTCTCCTCCAGACCCTGCACTTCTTCCCAAATCCACCAACATCTTCTTCATGGGAGCAGCACAAGGTAAGGGGCTGCATTGTGATGTAAGGAAGGGTAGGTGACTTTTGACTTCTGATGGTGGGGGGGTTCTTGACATTTCCCTTGTAAGGGTGTAAGGGGGGCGTGGGATGCTCTGGACATCTAATCTTACAGATATAACCGGCCCTTTGATGGCAACCATAATGCTGATGTGGCCCGCAATGAAACTGAGTTTGACACCCCTGGCCTTGGCCATCTTTATGTAGACAATTCTTTTCTTCAGATCTTCAGAGAGTTCTTTGCCATGAGATGCCATGTGGAACTTCAGTGATCAGTGTGAGAGAGTGAGAGTGATAACACCAAATTTAACACACCTGCTCTCCATTTACACCTGAGACCTTGTAACACTAACGAGTCACATGACACCGGGGAGAGAAAATGGCTAATTTGGCCCAATTTGCACATTTTCACTTAGGGGTGTACTCACTTTTGTTGCCAGCAGTTTAAACATTAATGGCTGTGTGTTGAGATATTTTGAGGGCACAGCAAATTTACACTGTTATACAAGCTGTACACTCACTACTTTACATTGTAGCAAAGTCTCATTTCTTCAGTGTTGTCACATGAAAAGGTATAATAAAATATTTACAAAAATGTGAGGGGTGTACTCACTTTTGTGAGATACTGTGTGCGTATATATATATATATATATATATATATATATTTGTTTTGTTAATAAACATGTTTCTTTTTTTATATCAGAAACAGTGCAAAAGACTGTGGTGCACCAGTACTGAAGGAATGCATAAAGGATGTTTTACACAACACATGCCTTTGGCTGATGGAAGTGACTGTGGACATGGAAGGGTAAGCTTCTTCATTGTCTCTTATATCTATTTTCATTATACAGACATTTTTTAGGCACTTTTATACTGTATATCCTTATTGTTCACCTTTTTTTTTTTTTTTTTTTACTTTTAGATTCCTCCATGAAAAAATATTAGCGAGCATTAGTAGTGTATTAGCATTAACTTAAAAAAAGTATAAAAAGAGTATAAAAAGCACTCTCATGATTATTATTATTATAATACAGGATTTATAAAGCGCCAACAGTTTGCACATCGCTTTACAATATGAGGGAAGACAATACATTTACAAGACAATTCAATACAGTAGGGAGGGTCAAGCTAAACAAAAGGCAATAACTGTAGGGGATGAGCTGATGGAGAAAAGGGAGTAGAGTGTTAGGTGCAGTTAGGATAGGCTTCTCTGAAGAGGAGGGTCCTCAGAGATTGTCTAAAAGCTAATAGAGTAGAAGATAATCGAACAGATTGAGGTAAGGAGTTCCATAGGATTGGAGAGGCTCTGGAAAAGTTCTGGAGGCGAGCATGGGAGGTGGTTAGTGATTCTGTGCTTTAGCCAGCACTAGCTGTATCACACAAAAAAAGCTCACTGTTGCCATTTGTTAACAGTGACCTCGCTGCCGGCATATAGCTCGGTCGCTCACTGGCACCACAGCTTGGAAAATGGAAAGTGCTACATCACGTTCGTCACCTGCTCCTCCTTCCATCATGTTTCATCATCAGAAAGACTTTATCAAGTGTTTACCAAAAATAAAGTAGAATATCTTTCTTTCTTTTTTAGATGCTCTAGAGCTACACATTATTATGTACTGGTTGTCTCTGAAATACTCTTTATTTTATGTTTTCACTGACCAGCATTGTCGCAGTGGCCTTTGTGTGGACAAAGTTGACGCTCGTTCTGTGGATGGTGGTTGGGGACCATGGGAGCCATATAGTTCATGTTCAAGAACCTGTGGTGGTGGAATTAAAACATCTATTAGAAGTTGCAATCAACCTGAGTAAGATTTACAAGATGAATTATGCATTATTTATGTTACTGTTCCTGAGGTAAAGCTGTAATAATCTTAAAATTGGTACATTGTTAATTTCCAGAACCTTTTCCAACTTGATAGTAATCTGCTATAGGAGTTTATATTTTTCACACTAGTGTTTGACCTAAGCTTCTATGCTCTACATAGGAACTAATTAGCCCATTTAAAACTACATTCACCGGCTACTTTATTAGATAAACCTTTTCAATTGCTTGGCAACACAAATTGCTAATTAACCAATCACATGGCAGCAACTCAATGCATTGAGGCATCTAGATGTGGTGAAGATGCCTTGCTGAAGCTCAAACCGTCATCAGAATGAGGAAGAAAGTGGATTTAAGTGACTTTGAATGTGGCAAAGTTGTTGGTGCCAGACAGGCTGGGTATTTAAAAAACTGCTGATCTACTACTTTTTTTCTCAGTGAGCGGCAGTTGTGTGAATGAAAATGCCTTGCTGATGTCAGAGGTCAGGGAAGAATGGACAGACTTGTTTGAGATGATAAAAAGGTGACAGTAACTCAAATAATCACTTGTTACAACCAAGGTATACAGGAAACCATCCCTGAACACACAACACATCGAATCTTGAAACAGATGGGCTACAGCAGAAGACCACTCCTGTTAGCTAAGTACAGGAAATTGAGGCTACAATTTAGCTCACCAAAATTGGACAATAGAAGATTGGAAAAACCTTACCTGGTCTGATGAGTCTCGATTTCATCTGTGACATTCAGATGGTTGGGTCAGAATTGGATATAAACAACATGAAAGCATGGATCCATCCTACCTTGTATCAACGGTCCAGGCTGGTGGTGGTGGTGTAATGGTGTGGGGGATATGTTCTTGGTACACTTTGGGCCCCTTAGTACCAATTGATCCTTGTTTAAATGCCACGGCCTTCCTGAGTGTTGTTGCTGACCATGTCCATCCCCTTATGTGTACAGTGTACCCATCTTCTGATAGCTACTTCCAGCCTGGCACAAAGCTCGGCAGGAGAGAGAAGAAAAAGTGCCTGTATGTGCAGACAGTTTACAGGTTTACTAGGTGCAATAAAATACCAGGGGCAGCTCACATAGAGTGAAGTCAAACAAGCTCATCAGGAAGAGGAGTCCAGGATGTCAGCGATGGATGTCTGCGATGTGGAACGCAAGGGTTTACTGCTGCATGGAGAAGGCCAGGCAGAATTCCTCAGGTGGAAAGCCAAGCAGAGGGGATGAAGCTAGACCATGGCAAGGACTGCAGCGTGTGCAGATGACGTCATTGGAGGGAGGGAGATCGCGATGCGTTTCCGAGTCTGCGCAATACTGATTCAGGACCGACATCACGCAGACTTTGGAAAAACTTTTCTTCTCTCTCCTATCAATCTTTTAGAGCCTCCCTCTGATCCTGTGAATAAGCATGCCCTAGTGCTTGGACACCATGTTTCCGGATCCCCCCATGTTTGTCATGGGATCATTTTCTCCTACTTTTATGGACTTCTTATGGACTTCTTATGAACTGTTTATACAGAGACTGCCCCCTAATACAGAGTCTGGTTACCTGTTGGCGTCTTGTATCCTTGTAGTGTTTATGTGACAAAGCTAAAATAATCTCAAACTGGTTTCTTGAAAATGACAAGGAGTTCACTGTACTCCAACAGCCTCCACGGTCACCAGATCTCAGTCCAATAGAGCACCTTTGGGATTTGGTGGAACAGGAGATTTGATTCATGGATGTGCAGCCGACAAATCTGCATCAACTGTGTGATTATATCATGTCAATATGGACCAAAATCTCTGAGGGATGTTTCAAACACCTTGTTGAATCTATGCCACGAAGAATTAAGGCAGTTCTGAAGGCAAAATGGAGTCCAACCTGGTACTAGCAAAGTGTACCTAATAAAGTGGCCTTTGAGTGTATTTTTTTAACCAGAATTCTTGTATATAATCTTCAATGCCCCAGGGTCCCTAGATTCTGAGCTATTTGGTAAAACACAATAGTCTGTTCTGCTTTTGACATGAAACAATGGCTAACTTTAACAGAAATTGGTTATTAATAGAATCTGTGGGTGGGAAGGGCTAGCATTTCCTAGTATTTGCTACTTTTTTGGAATTGCAGGCATACGATTGATCTAACAGCTTTTTAAAGGAAGAAGTCATTTAGAATGGTGCTGCAAAATTTTAAAGGAAATCTATGGTCACAACATACACTTTTATTTTATAACATCACCATTATAATAACAATACAAACAATAGTTATATTTGACAATCCAATATAAGCTTACTTAAAAAATATTTATAAACATGTTGTGAGTTCTGCCTCACTGCTGGCCATTTCTTTCCACAATTTCCTGGATTCCCTACATGCTTTGCAGCTTCTTCTCTGCTGTTTATTTCAATGTCTAAGGACTACATGTACTGACTCAGCTCCTTGAAATTCCTCCTTTCAGCACCTCTGTAGTTCAGAAGGCAGGCTCTGAGAAATGTGTGACACAGCAGTGCCTACTCACAGGCCACAGTGAATATGTGTCACAGACAGTAAATGTATGGGGATAGTTACATAATCCATCCAGTTCACGGTTGATCGAGAGCAAGGCAAAAAAACAAATAAATCATGATCTAATTTGCTCCAACGGGGGAAATGTTTCTTCATGATCCCCGAAGAGGCAATTTAATAATCCCTGGATCAATTTTACCTATAAATGTTAGATCTAAGTAAGTTTACAAACTTGAAGATTGTTCAGATTAATAGAAGTAGCAAGGCGCAACAGTTAACTTTGCAGAAAATTCCAGTGCTCATGCAATTTTGAAAAATTTACAAAGATTTGTAATTAAGATAAAAGTGATACTAAAATGCCTGAAAGGCTTAATTTCACAAATGTATAATTGTCTGCTCAATATTCACACTTCTCAGAAAGCACATACGGCAGCAGAGACAAATAGAGGATATTTCTAACTATGGTGCAGACTGTTAGGAAGAGGTCCTGTGTACCACAGAGGAGTTTCCTAAGCAATACATTAAGCATATATTGTATTTACAAAAGTATTTATTGTCATATTGCGCATTGTAAAATCAGAGAAAGAATCAAATGTAGTGTATTTCTTTCATGTCTCGTCTTAGTAGACTGACATCAACTTAGAAGAACTGTAGTTCTGGTTTCCTTTAGCTATTTAAGATTAATTATTTGTGTTTTCCTGGGTATTTATGACTTTATTAAACTTTATGGCTGTATAAAATCGCTTTATGTTTATATTACTGCATGTGCATCTACCTAAGCCACCATATGTCCAGACCTTTACTTTACCTTTTTTTTTTTTTTTTTAAACAATTTTTTATGTTTGTGCTCACATTTCATAAGTGGGTTGGTGGTAATTTCATTTTTTTTTTTTTTTTTTTTTTTTTCAGACCAAGAAATGGTGGCAAATATTGTGTAGGGAGGAGACTAAAGTTTCGATCTTGCAGCACTGATTCCTGTCCAAAAGGAAAGAAAGATTTTAGAGAAGTGCAGTGTTCTCAATATGATGGCAAACATTTCAACATCAATGGCCTTACGACTAATGTACGCTGGATTCCAAAGTATAGTGGCAGTAAGTATTAAGAGGGACCCTTTGTTCCTGAAAAATAAAAACAGCACTTGATGCAGAAGCTTCACAGTAACAGAATAAAATGTTGTATTGTTTGTACAGTCTTAATGAAAGATCGCTGCAAGCTATTTTGTCGTGTTTCTGGGACGTCTTCCTATTACCAGCTGAAAGACAGAGTTGTTGATGGTACTCCTTGTGGTCCTGAAACGGATGACTTGTGTGTTCAAGGGTTGTGCAGGGTATGAATACAAATGTGTGTATGTACTATGTATATATGTATCTATGCATTACACTTTTTTATGTTTGCTAAGATTGCTTTTATTTTGTCTCCTAATTGGCTTTACTAAATGAAAAAGAAAAGTAGTCAAGTTCACTTTATGGCAGGATATTAAAAAAGCTTAAAGGGTATGATGTGTTCTACTCACTGATATGATTGCTTGGTGCCTGTGTCAAACATTTGTAGCATTTATTATGACAGCACTAGATGTTTTTATGAGTGTGATGCAGATGCTTTGCTGGCCTTCCTGGTATTTTAGGGTTTTGTTCAATGCTTTATTTGATCACTCATTTTCATCTTATGCATGAGCATTGTCAGCTGAACTAAGCACACCGTTGAAACAGGGAATTCACTCATGTGTGTAAGCCATTTCTACGTCTAGTTCAGTTTTTTGTTCTGACATGGTTACACATGCCCTTGTGTTTTAGGTATTCCACTTTCATCTGCACTTACTGCCATCTTTTATTTAATGGAAAGCGAAGTGCGGGATTCTAAAACAATAATCTTTAATGCTTACCTACAGTTTGCAGAGGGAGCATGGATCCAATGCTGCATCTGTCCCCCACCTCCTCTACACTGACTCTCTGCTCTGCCCTTTCAGTACTCACTGGAGCATCGGGCTGTGGAGGGAGCGGGTGCGGCTGGCTCAGGCTTTCTGTGGCACACTGGAAGGCTGAGCCAGCTGCCGGCCAGGCATCTGGGCAGATCCCAATACTATTGTTGGGATCCCTGCAGAGCCTGGACTGACTTTGTCACATCAGCCAACAGCAGGCTTTAGCCTGTTATCAGCTTAATCTGGGTCACAGGAGTACAAAATACTCCTTTTTAAGTTCTAAGACTGAGATAGAGATGGTTGGGTTACATTTCACATATGCTTCCATTGTATCCCCAAATTGCCCTGTTCCACCTAGGTGAGGGTAAAACATTGGGGATGATGCTGACATGCCTTGAATACACTTTGACATTTAGTGCCATGTATGCTTTGCCTAAGACTTCCAACAGACCTTTCCAAGTAAATCTAAGACAAACTCATTTTTTTAATTAGATTTACAGGATGAATTGAAAATGAAAATGAAGAGGCTCCATATGCTCCAGCTCCCAAGAAAATATTACCTGCAGCAAGGCAGTTCTCCTGTTATCAGAAGCAGCAGTTCAGTTTTGATTTATCTCAAAACTGTAAAGTTCTTTAATTTGTGGGTTGAACCCTCGTTCACATTGGATGCAGGTTTGAAATTGCGCAAGTTCAGCTGAACTCGCATGATTTCAAATCTGCTTTTCATTGCAAGTTCAGGGGCGATTTGAAAGACATCTGTGCGGGTTCATGCGCAGATGTCTATTGAAATTGCCCCCAAAGTCGCCAAAAGTAGTGCAGGAACTTTGGACGGTGTCGTTCCTGGCAATAGGCTGTGATTTGGCATGTGATTTGACATGTCAAATTACATGTCAAATCACCCTGATGTGAATAGGGGCTGAAGGATAGAAAGGTTTAAAAGTAATAAATGATCAAAAAAGTCTTTCAATCAGTGATATTTCTTCCCCTGTTGTGGTAATAAAATCCAATAACACTCGTGCTCCCCATCATCAGATGTGCTCTCACCTAATAGCTTGTGACCTCCCAACTAAGTGAGGTTAGAAATCACTATCAGGAATATAGTAGGAACTCTCAAGTACTCCTTCTTCCTCCTTATTACTCCTGCATCAATTTCCTCATTAGATCAGATGTAGTCATTGCCATAGGGATAAGAAAAAATCGGCAACAATAGTGCTTATAGTGTTTAAATATAAAACAGTTTATTTACACTAATAAAAGCTACTGACATGTAGCTGGTGCTTGTAGCGCACCACACTAAAACATCGCAATTGCATATAAACGCCTGTATCTTTGACACTGTTTCACACTCTCAACTCAGCGATCTGTGTACCCTTTCCTCTCCTCCTGACTACGAGCATCATGATGGCAGTTTGTCCCTCCTCTATGCATTATGTCACAGGATCAGTTTGGATTCACCCTGAGAATCTCCCTAAGGAAGCTATGTGACCCTGTGGCGTAACGTGTAGGGGAGGGGCAAACTGACGTCGCAATGGAGAGGAAGTGTACACAGATTACTGAGCTGACAGTGTGAAACAGTGTCAAGGATACAGGCATTTATACGCAATTTTGATGTTTTAGTGTGGTGCGCTACAAGCACCAGCTACATGTGAGTAGTTTATATTAGTGTAAAAGAAAGTGTTTTAGAATTAAAAAAGCACTATTGCTGACAATTTTTTCTTATCCCTATGGCTATGACTTCATCTGATGTATAATGAGGAAATTGATGCAGGAGTAATAAGGAGGAAAAAGTAGTACTTGAGAGTTCCTACTATAGTCCTGGGAAGACAATAAGCGATTTTTCCCACTTAGTTGGGAGGTCACATGCTATTAGGTGAGGGCACATCTGATGATGAGGGAGCACGAGTGTTATTGTGATCACATTATCTATACATAGTTTATTTGCAGAAGAGGAGCGCTACATATGTTTTTGATTTACATTACAATGGAAGGCCCATTGCAGCCTCACAGGCAGACAGGCAGACTTTCTATCGATTTTAATAGAGACCTCAGCACAATTGCACCAATACTCATTGGATTATTATTGAAGACATAAGTCAGGGGCTGTGTGGTATGAGGCAAGAACCAAAGTCAAGATCTGGGAAAGATATAGTCAAAATGCTGGGGGAGGCAAGGGGGGTGGTAGATGTGCGCTTATCCTTTAATTCTTGGTTTGTTCACACATCATTTCCGCCCATTTATTATATCATAAAACTTGTTCACAGAGTGACTTTTATAACTGTAGTAGTTGAAAATTTAGAGAACTAAGTACTTTTCAATGATAACTTGCAGTGCCAGTCCATGTTATAGAAGCTGTTTCACAGAAAAGAAAAACAAATTGAGTTTGCAGGTTATATTTCATGTGTGCTATGCTCTGCATTTCATCACCTTTTTTTCATTTCTTCTAGCAAGCAGGTTGTGATCATGTTTTAAATTCCAAAGCAAGAAAAGATAAATGTGGTGTTTGTGGTGGTGATAATTCCTCCTGTAAAACTGTGGCAGGAACCTTCAATAAAGCTCAGTATGGTATGTTGATATGCAGTATTCTCACTGAGTTTACAGAGCTCAGCATGTTTTATTACTGTACAGTTACAAGTTAAATAGTCAGTTGAGCTCATGTTGGTGTAAATTTTGTAAATAGTCAAATATATTTTGTTTGCTTGACTTACTGTACTGCACAGCAGCCATAGCCATCCACTTTTCAGCATGATGTTAATGCCCATATAGGATGGTGCCTTCATATCATCTAAACAATTTATTTCACAATGATGTTTTTGGCAGAAATGATACCATACATGAAAACTCCAGTGAATTGAAGCAAACAATTTTTATAGGGTTTTATTGAACCATTTCAGAATTTGTAGACTGATTAACTAGAACACCTTGACAGACTGACTTACAATACAATGGAGCATCAATTTAAAGAAGCCCATTTATATGGCTTGTTTAGTCTATCAGACATTTTTTTCAGATGGCTTAAAAAAAACTGTTCATCTTATACAGCCAATTCTACATATACACTACTATCTTTAAAGAAATTATAAAATATTTTTATAATTTAAACTATCAGGTTTATGTTTTCTAGTTTCCTTTGCTGTCTTTTGTTCCTATGCACATTTATAGGTTACATTTAAAGTCCTCGGTAATAAGAGAAATATGTTGAATGCCATGTCTAACTTTCCTTCCTATAAATGCTAGTTGCATGGATCATTGGCTGATCTAATGACTTAAAGTGGATTTCAACCCCATTCATGAAATTTGACCTGGGCACATCTATCTGTAGTCTTTACTTATCTCTCTCCAAAGCCCTATGTCCCAAGTCTTTCTGCTTCTCCGTTCCTCTCTTATCAGCATAATAACTTCTGACAAGTTCTCACAGGAGATAAAAGCAGCTGAAAATTTGTGTCAGGGTTGGTGCATAGAAATAGATTAGCAGAGGGTGGGTCTATTCACAGCACAGCTCTGCACGTTTTTTCCTTCCTCTGCCTATGTGGAGGAGGGGGGGGGGGTATGCCTTTCTTCCAATCAGCTGTCACACCCAGTGCTGGAACAGGAAGAAAAAATTCTAACACGATGTTCACTTTCTAAATAGTGTAGAAGCTGAGGACAGCAGATATACAAATACAACTAATGTAGGAAGATTTAATTCATCTCTGTGTATCATCTGAGGCTGTTCACTTCACTGGGTATATGTGAGGGATTACATCCACTTTAAGTACTTTAAACCAATAATCTGCAGGGAGGTTGGCATTTGCAGCCTACTTGTTTCCTCCAGTAACAGTTTCCTTACCTCCTGACAAAGCTATTTTCCTGTAGTATTGGGAATGGTTAGAACATCTCTGTCTGTTTGCTTTTGAGGAGATATTCCTAACTTCCTCTTCTTGAGAATACCCGGAAGTGAGTGGACATTTTCCTAAGTCAAGGGAAATCTCATAGACAGTTGTCACTGGATCTAGTGTCCCTATTTGATGACTTACCCTCACCTTCTGTTCCAGTGACATCAGGAAAATGTTAGATTTCCATCACTTTCAGTCTTGCTAATCACGGTCACAAGAAAAAATGTGGAAGACAAGTCTCTCTAGCAGGTGTACCGACAGAGAACAGACAGAGATTTTAGCCCTTCACTACTCCTGAATAAATATGAAAATATGTTTATTTCTTTCTAATACCTTCTCTCTAATAACTCCCTAGTTATATATAAACAGCAGCATTAATAATGTATGTTGTACACTTCATTTTAGTTATTCCAGTAATATTCATTTTTAACTAACATATTTTTCTGTCTACTAACAAGGTTGCTATATGAATTACAAACAGAACTAAAGCTTAAAAGCGGTATTTGGTTTATTTAGAATATAAATGTAGATATTGTGCTCTATACCCCTTCCCCCAATAAAACTCTGGCCAGCCACAGTAGATTTTTTTTTCTTTTTTTGGAGACTGCTGCCATCTGGTGGTAACTCTTCTACAAATATATTGTTAGCAATTTTATTTGTGTTATCTTTCAGGTTGCAGTAATGTGGAAATTTTTTTTTTAAAATCTGGAATGTGTTTTAATGTCTTTGTCTGTTGATAGTACATGCATTTATAATTTGTTTATGTCTGTCATGTGATTCAAAAAAGTGTTAGCTTATTATGGATAACATTTATTTAAACTCTTTGCTGTCAACAACAGATATATTATATACACAAGGTATATTCCGTATAGCATAAAAATGTATTTAAGTGGTCTCTAATCACAATGTTTACACAGTAGAGCATTTTGCTCCTTAGTTAAAAATTGTATTTTTTTCCATTTTGGATAGAGCAAGTAAGGGTTACAACCCCTGTCAGACTTTTTTTTTCACCATCTGTGTCCCATTGTGGAGATTTCCCTTCATTTCCTGTCCCATAGTCAAACAAAAAGTGGGAGAAAACTCCTGCAAATTAAGTGAATTCCTTGGGGACCCCCAGCTCACCAGAACTAGTGTCCCCATGGGAAGATTTCCCCACTATTACTTTTCTGGGGACAACCTAAAATGTGAGATTCTATTTTACTTTCACTTTCAGTGATAATGGTAAACATGACAAATAGAGAGGATGGATATCCCTAATGGGGGCACAGACTGCAATAAAAACTGACAGGGGTTCTAATTAGGGATAGACCGATTATCGGCAAGGCCAATATATCAGTGGCCGATATGCACTTTCCCCGATATATCGGTATCGGCCCTGGAACTGACCGATATTGCCACTATTTTTGTGACGTCATTCTGCCTTCTTAGGCCACCTCCCTGGCCTTGGCCAGCCTCGTCTGGAGTCGGGACTAGTCTCCCGGGAGTGTATCACAGCCATACACCCACCCACAGCAGCCCGGTGCCAGCCAGCCACCCACATCCACAGGCCTTGTACCAGCCAGCCACAGGCACTGTACCAGTGAGCCAGCCAGCCACCCACAGGCCCTGTACCAGCCAGCCAGCCACCCACAGGCCCTGTGCCAGCCAGTCACCCACAGCCCCTGTGCCAGTCACCCACCTACTACAGGGTGCCAGCCAGCCACCAACCACAGGGTGCCAGCAAGCCAGCCACCCACCACAGGGTGCCAGACAGCCAGCCACCCACCACAGGGTTCCAGCAAGCCAACCATTAAGCATTAAACAAAAACTAACATGTTCAGTACCAGATTTGTGTCAAAAATTGTCTAAAACAGTTTAAATGTACAAAATATCAGCCAATGTCGGCCGATACCAATACGTTGTGACCAAAATATTGGTATCGGCCCTGAAAAAACCATATCGGTCTATCCCTAGTTCTAATCCCTCTCCACTCCATCCAAAACTAAAAGAAAACGTTTTTCCTTTAGCTATACTTTAGGGCATCAGCATACCAAGACATTCTTGACAATTGAATGCTCCCAACTTTGTGGGAACAGTTTGGGGACGGCCCCTTCCTGTTCCAACATGACTGCGCACCAGCACACAAAGCAAGGTCCATAAAGACATGGATGAGCGGGTTTTGGGTGAAGGGAACTTGGCTGTCCTGCACAGAGTCCTGACCTCAACCCAATAGAACACCTTTGAGATGAATTCTAGTGTAGACTCCGAATCAGGCCTACTCCTCCACATCAGTGCCTGACCTCACAAATGCGCTGGAAGAATGGTCAAACATTTCCATAGACACACTCCTAAACCTTGTGGACAGCCTTCCCAGAAGAGTTGAAGCTGTTGTAGCTCCAAAGGATGGGCCAACTCAATATTGATCTCTACGGCCTAAGACTGGGGTGCCAATAAAGTTCAAGGTTCATGTGCGTGTAGAAGGTGTACTTTTGACAATATAGTGTATCTTTGGCTTATATAACCAAAAGAAAATTTAAAACTATTTTTGTTTTTTCAGGATATAATACCATTGTTAAAATTCCAGCTGGAGCAACAAATATTGATGTGCATCAGCATAGTTATTCAGGAAGACCTGATGATGACAATTACTTAGGTAATTATATATGAGCACAATATTTATATCACCATTTGTTGACCATGAGGGCTAAGTGGGTTAAGTGTTATTTAAATATGCTTTAGAGCAGGGGTCTTCAGACTTAATATGTAAAGGACCAGTGAATTGTCCTTCAGACTGCTTGGGTGGCCAGTAGGATTAAAAAAATGGCATCGGTTTCGAAGGTCAGTGGGAGTATTAAATACCCCTGCATCACTGCTTAATAGGAGTAATAATTGTCAATATAGATGTTACCAGTTTTTAAATATCAGTCTTTCTGTAAGCTGCTGTTATATTTTTGTATATATTTAGTTTTACATTAGCATAGATTGAGTTTATTTTCATTTTGTCAAAATTAGCTGTTATAAATGCACCAGAGTTAGTGATGAGTGGGAGCAATAAATGCTCCTGTGTTGGTGGTTAGTGGGTATAATAAATGTTAAAGTAGCAGTGGTCACAGGGAATAATTAATACCTGTGGTCAGTTGGAGTAATAAGAATAATGCCATGTCACTGTTGTCAGAAGTCAGTGAGAGGAATAGTACCCCATAATTGGTGCCAGTGTGAGAAAAATAGTCATAGTGCTCAATCGTTGCTGTTCAATGGAAGGAATGGTTGCCAATTATTGTTGTTGGTGGGGGGAATGGCTCCCCAGCATTGGCGGCACTTACTTAGGAGATTATTCTGCCCAATAGTCTCTATAATATACAAGGCACCTGCTGCCACTTTGCATACAGATGCACCCTGACTACATGCAGGGCCATTTCATTGCAGGGACCAGTTTACAACAAACAACAGTACTTGAAGTGGTTCTAAAGGCAAAAGGTTTCGTACCTTAATGCATCCCATGCAGTTTCCACCCCAGCCCCCCCCTTATTTGAGCCTGATTTTAATCCAGTGATGTGCATGAGAGCAGGGACTCTGTCTGCTCTCTCCCTCCTCATTGGCTTAGAGACAGCATCAGGGGCCATTGACTTATGCTGCTGTCAACCACAGCCAGCAACGAGGGAGCGGAGGGTGGGGCTGAGTTCCGCTGTTTGTGCAGCGAGTCCGCATGAGCTCCCCTATAGTAGATGAATTGCTATGGGAGCACTTGACAGGAGGAGGAGCCAGGAATTCCAATGGGGGACCTGAGAAGAGAAAGATTGGGGCTGCTCAGTGGAAAATTAGAGTAGGTAAGTATGACATGTTTGTTTATTTTGAAGGAAAAAAAATTCCATTTATAATCACTGTGACTGGCCTGAAGGTTGTAGTTTGGGGAGGGAGAGTCCACAAAGCTGTGCATGTAATGGACTGACATATGATAAAATATGCCAGTGTAATGTGATATTTACATTTCAGGCAAAACTTTACAAAAAAAAGCTACAGATATCTGATCATTTTTTGATCCTGTAAATTATTGTAATATTCAAACAATGAATTGCCTACGGTCTTTAGTGCCAGTCAAACATGTTAGGAGCTCATGCCCTTCATTTTATAGTTTCATACCTTCTCATTGGGCCCATGCCGCATCATTCTTTTGCTAAAATGATGGTAATATAACTCTCCAATCTCAAGGTAGAATATAGAAAGAAATTGCTTTTTCCTATATTCCAATCCAAAGTTGTGCTTTCTATTTTGACCCCAGTCTGTCAAGTGAACAGTGAAAGAGCAGCAACACATTAATGAGATTATTGTATTCTCACCTCCTTTAAGTATGATCACAGTGTTAGACTGACATTAATGAGCAAAGCAATAGCATCACAATTGACCCAGAGTACTGACCCTCCCTTTTGCAATCTGAATACTGCTTTGCAAGGGAGGAAGCTAGATAATAAAAGATTCAGGGTTTTATTAGCCGTATCAAAAATGCTTTCAATTATTTCCTTAAAGCAAACATACTTGGGTTAAAAGTTTCCTATGAATAGTTCACTGAAGGTTCTGATTAATCCGGGTAATGGTATAGTTGGTAGTGAAACCACTTCTAGCTAGGGCACTGTATTGCAAGCTAATAGAGGCAAAGACATATGTGAATTTTCACTTAGTGATAAGGGACAGCACATTATGTTATAACATGGCTATAATGTAACAAATATGGTATATTTTTCTAACATTGTCATTTCTATATGTTTATTTCAGCTTTATCTGACAGTCAGGGAAATTTTGTTCTCAATGGCAATTTTGTTGTAAGCAGATTTAAAAGGGAAATAAATGCCCGGGGTGCTGTTTTGGAATATAGTGGATCCGACAATATTGTAGAAAGAATAAACTGCACAGATCGTCTGGAGGAGGATTTAATTCTTCAGGTAACTAATTAAAAAATATATAATAATAATATGAATAATAATTAACCATGTGACTTTTTCTTTTTATCTCATTGTTAAAGTCACTGATCCTTATGCATCCCCCTGAAACATAACTTTAGTTAGTTATTTTTTTCCTTCTGTGAATGGATTTTAACGACTGTTTATACGGTATTTAGCAAGCATTTTCAGCATTTTTTGGTAAATACAGCACAAACGGTCTAGCAAATTGACATGAAATATTTAGGCAAAGTGTGTCCTGACACCTACATATTTCATGCAAGTTCACTTTGTGAATGGAGTCCATATTTATCATCAACCCCCATCCAGCGATCTGCATTGTGCAGCCCTACTTGGAGCCAGCTTTGCAACCCTATTAATTGTTTTGGGAAAGCTGTACTCCAAGCAAGCATTTAGAACCTCCATGAGTAGAATAAAAGGTGCCAGGGTACCTATGTACAGTATGAAGCTGCAATTTTCAAGCTAAACACTGAAGATCTCTGGATGATGGTTTTGTAGCTTTTAGGGGGTTTGGTGCAACTGATTAAAAAAAAAAGGACAACAAAAAACAGTTGTCCTTTAAAGTCCATAAAAAAAGTATGTTTCCATCTAAAGCTGGTCATAGAAGGTTTGAATCTCAGCAGGTTCAGCATGAACGTATGAATGTATGGGCAGGCTGATTGTGCCCAGGTCAATCCATTGACAACCAGCATGGAGCAGATGACGTCAAAGTGACGAAACGTGTAGGCCGGAGTCCAGGGTCATTGCGCAACTTCTGGTTTCTGTCCGTTGAACGCACAGCGAACCCAGACTTCCTAAATTGCCTGTATCCATGACTGAATGTCTTTTCTAATATGTAAGTGAACTATTTCCTTTAATAAAATTGTCTCAACGGTACTGCTCTATGGAGATTATGGTTTTCATGTCCATGGGGAAATACTGTTATTGATTCGAGGCGAGGGGAGAGGAGTCGCCGTTAAAGGCAAAACACACAAAGCTGGATATCCCTGCAAAGGGGCTTATTATCTGGTGAGTGCAACCTCAGTGGGGGACACGAGTGATAGCACTGGGGTCCATCGCACAACAGGGTGTTTCTTGGAATAGTTGGTTTCACTGAAGCTGTATTTACTGAAGTACTACAATGAACAGCAGGGCCAGGCTCAGCTCCCACTTGCATACGGCTCCTTCCGACCTGTACCCCATCTTCAGGGGTCTGGTTACAGTTCACCCAGTGGACCCAGCAGTCATTTCTGATCATCATCGCAATATACCGGTCTGGTACAGCAACAGTTTTGTTCGGCTTTTTTGCCTTCAATTGTATTTTAACTTTTACACTTCTTCAAAAAATGGTCTCTTAATTCCATCAGCTTGTTTATCAGCATCCTGATAATACCAACATCCATACAGCGCTGTTCTCTCCTTTTTGGTTGCTTGTCCTAACTGCACTGCCCACCATCTCCACTGTACCTCCATCTACCTGCTGCTAAAGATTCCTAGAAGCCCCATTCAAAACCAGCTTTGTGGATGTCAGCGTTTGCAAAGGCTTAGAACATTCCATGTTACAGTGTTCAGAACTGGAGATTGGCTACTACACACCACATACTGTATTGGGGGGCAATGTACAGGTGTGCTCAGAAGTTCTCAACTACTCTCTGGGCTTTAGCAGGAGAAGTAGCATGCTTAAAATAGTTGTGGACATACAATATTGTAGACACTTTCTAATACACTTATTACTATGCAGGCACCATAACTGATTTTGCTTAGTTTCAGAAATTATCTTTCTTTTTTCACAAGGTTAAAAAAGTAACATGACCATGCATCTCTTCTTCCATATAGTGCTGGGTGTGGTTACAGGACACATAGTCTGTTCAGCCTGAGGCAAGATGCAGGCTGTGCTAGAGCAGGGGAGGGGGAGGGGGGGAGGCGGGTGTGTGTTCAAGAGCAGGCTATGGTTTGGAGGGGTTGTCTGCCAGGGGAAGGCTGTGATTGGTCAGGAGGTGTGGTGGCTGAGCAAACTAACCAATACAGGCATGCTATGTGTCTGCACAGTGCCCTGTACCTCTGAATGGCCAGCCAAGCACAGATCAGCTTTTTTGCTTTGTGTGGTCAGTTTAGAACAAGAAAAAACGGTAATTGACAGGATCAACCATTTACTTCGGATGGAAGAAGTTCATGAAAATGATGACTATGATTTATAAAATACACATATGTGAACACACACATAGAAAAAAAAAGATATTTAGGGTACCATGCACTTTAGGGTAAATGGAGGCACTTTATTGTGCCTGCTACAAAGCCTTAGTATGACTTAGATGTTTAGAATTTATTTTTGTGACTATATGCATTAGCTTTCAGAAGCAAATCAAGTGATTTTCCTTTACTTGTTTTAAGGATATTAAATATTGCTGATTCATGTTTGTTTTTTAGATCCTATGTGTTGGAAATTTATACAATCCCGATGTACGATACACATTTAATATTCCCATTGAAGATAAAAGTAACCACTTTTCGTGGGATTGGTATGGACCTTGGCAACCCTGTAATAACATATGTCAAGGTACTGATATCAAGCTGTGCTTTGAAGCAAATTTCTGTTTTGCAAACTAATATATGTTTAAGAATGAATTAAATATTATATTGTAAGATTAGGATATAGTTAAAGAGGTTGTTTTTTTAAATAAAAATAACAAACATGCCTATACATACCTACCCTGTGCAATCATTTTGCACAGAGCAGCCCCAATCCTCTTCTTCTGTGGTGCCTCGCTGGTGCTCCAGGCCCCTCCTCTTTATCGGGTGCCCCCACAAAAAGCCGCAGTCCCTGGGGGCACCCATGTTGGTTCGCTCCTGAGCCCTGCTGCTAGTCTTTTGACACAGACAGCTGGACTTGGTCCCGCCCCCTGCTTCTGTGTCACTGGATTTGATTACCAGCAGTGGGAGCTAACTATAAACCTGTCCAATGAGGAGAGAGACAGCAGCTAAAGCAGCTGCGCTCATGCACATCGCTGGATCAGATCAGGCTCAGGTAAAAAAGAGAGGGGGGTTTGGGGGGAGCTGCAGCACAGAAGATTTTTATCTTAATGCATAGAATGCATTAGGGTGAAAAATCGTGAGGCTTCAAAACCACTTTGCCATGTCATGCCTTACATTTTAAATGTTTATACATTCATAATTTAATTTGTGACATTTGAAAATAAAGGTCTATATCAGTAAGGTCAACAATAATGATGTAGAACTTCTGCAAACCTGTTGCTATGTAAACACTGAGGTTTTACACTGTTAATATATTTTTTTCTTTTGGAAATATGTAAAAAGTAGGTGGGGCTAGTAACTACCTACAACAGTCTACAAAATATGTACAAATGATTTGGACATATTAAAAAAATGTAAAAAGCTTTCAGTCAGACAAATAGAGTATCAAAGCAAATTGTGCTGTCTCTTTAAATAAAACCAGCCATAGACAGATCAAAATTTGGCCGGTTTATAATTTTTGACCCTACAATATCTGTGCAAAATCATTTTTATCAATTAGTCTTGTATATGGGAACACATACTGTATATTTTCTCTACTAATATAATTTGTTTATTGCCGTTTTACTTTTTCAATATCAAGATAGAGCCTGTACTTTACACCCAGCAAAATCTACAATGTCTAACACACTGTGTTGATGTAATTTCAGCACATTGTCCTGAAATAGGGGTGTTTACAACCCTCATGCCCTTGATTTCTATGTCAGCTTCAATGTGCCACTAAACTTTTTTTAACAACAAGGATTTCTCTTTATTGAAATCATGGGCATGGCATATTAAGAGCAAAAAGCAGAGTGGTACAAACGATCATAGAGAATTACATTCATGGTAGTACAGACCACAGTCGAGCAAAAGCAGGTAAGGGTAACATACAAGGCATAAAGTAACAGCATGACAAATAATTAAGGGGATCCACTAGTAAAGACAAGGGTCAATTTCCTAGGACAGTGTTCTGGGTGAGAGAAAATAGAAGTAATCATTGGGCTATCCAAGGCTGCCAAATTCGATTGCATTTTTAGGACAGTTTTTATTGATATATGTTAGTTTGTACATAGGCAATACTGCATTAACTGAAGACTCCCATGAAGCCACAGAAGGGGGAGGGATAGTTCCACCTACTTAGTATTTCTTTTTTGGCATAGGATAGTAAGCATACAATCAGTAGCTTAGTGTAGCGAGGCCTCTGTACATCATCAAGGATGCCAAGTAATGCTAGCTCAGGAGAGAATAAGAGATACAGCTGAAGATGGTATTAATAAGGTCAAAGATGTCCGTCCGGAACTGTGTCACAGTGGGGCAAGTCAAAAACATATGAAAGTATGTTCCAGCATTTAGAACAAAATAATATTATAAGAAGGAACTCCAGTACAAATATATATACCTCTAATTAATTTAAGTGCATTGCGAAAGTATTCGGCCCCCTTGAACTTTTCGACCTTTTGCCACATTTCAGGCTTCAAACATAAAGATATAAAACTGTAATTTTTTGTGAAGAATCAACAACAAGTGGGACACAATCATGAAGTGGAACAAAACTTATTGTATATTTCAAACTTTTTTAACAAATAAAAAACTGAAAAATTGGGTGTGCAAAATTATTCAACCCCCTTAAGTTAATACTTTGTAGCGCCACCTTTTGCTGCGATTACAGCTGTAAGTCGCTTGGGGTATGTCTCTATCAGTTTTGCACATCGAGAGACTGAAATTTTTGCCCATTCCTCCTTGCAAAACAGCTTGAGCTCAGTGAGGTTGGATGGAGAGCGTTTGTGAACAGCAGTTTTCAGTTCTTTCCACAGATTCTCGATTGGATTCAGGTCTGGACTTTGACTTTGCCATTCTAACACCTGGATATGTTTATTTGTGAATTATTCCATTGTAGATTTTGCTTTATGTTTTGGATCATTGTCTTGTTGGAAGAAAAATCTCCATTCCAGTCTCAGGTCTTTTGCAGACTCCATCAGGTTTTCTTCCAGAATGGTCCTGTATTTGGCTCCATCCATCTTCCCATCAATTTTAACCATCTTCCCTGTCCCTGCTGAAGAAAAGCAGGCCCAAACCATGATTCTGCCACCACCATGTTTGACAGTGGGGATGGTGTGTTCAGGGTGATGAGCTGTGTTGCTTTTACGCCAAACATAACGTTTTGCATTGTTGCCAAAAAGTTCGGTTTTGGTTTCATCTGACCAGAGCACCTTCTTCCACATGTTTGGTGTGTCTCCCAGGTGGCTTGTGGCAAACTTTAAACAACACATTTTATCGATATCTTTAAGAAATGGCTTTCTTTTGCCACTCTTCCGTAAAGGCCAGATTTGTGCAGTATACGACTGATTGTTGTCCTATGGACAGAGTCTCCCACCTCAGCTGTAGATCTCTGCAGTTCATCAAGAGTGATCATGGGCCTCTTGGCTGCATCTCTGATCAGTCTTCTCCTTGTATGAGCTGAAAGTTTAGAGGGACGGCCAGGTCTTCGTAGATTTGCAGTGGTCTGATACTCCTTCCATTACAATATTATCGCTTGCACAGTGCTCCTTGGGATGTTTAAAGCTTGGGAAATCTTTTTGTATCCAAATCCGGCTTTAAACTTCTCCACAACAGTATCTCGGACCTGCCTGGTGTGTTTCTTGTTCTTCATGATGCTCTCTGCGCTTTAAACGGACCTCTGAGACTATCACAGTGCAGTTGCATTTATACGGAGACTTGATTACACACAGGTGGATTCTATTTATCATCATTAGTCATTTAGGTCAACATTGGATCATTCAGAGATCCTCACTGAACTTCTGGAGAGAGTTTGCTGCACTGAAAGTAAAGGAGCTGAATAATTTTGCACGCCCAATTTTTCAGTTTTTTATTTGTTAACAAAGTTTGAAATATCCAATAAATTTAATTCCACTTCATGATTGTGTCCCACTTGTTTTTGATTCTTCACAAAAAATGACAGTTTTATATCTTTATGTTTGAAGTCTGAAATGTGGCAAAAGGTCGAAAAGTTCAAGGGAGCCGAATACTTTCGCAATGCACTGTATATTGCTGCAGACACTTAATGTGTTCCCACATGAATCAGTAACCACAAATTCTATAAGACAGTGCTGCACAATATTTCTTATCTATCAAACCCTTTGTGGCATGTGTTATACCCTGTTAATGCAAAATAAACATACATATAAAATAACTTTCATCCCCCACAATTATGAAACAGGCACCTAAAATATTTCTTCCAAATATGTAATAAACTTTGTCAGTCCACCAAGCGTCAGTGCCCATGTCCTGTTTTATTTTTATATCCCTATATATCCCATTTTTTCCTTTTTAACCAATGCAACCTGTAGTTCTTCTTCCCATGCAATTTTTTGTGACTTCTTATCCCATGCACTTTGCAATCCTGACACCAGAAATCTCATGCTCTTACCTTCCTAACCTGACCCAAATGAATCAGATCTATGGCGCCTTCCCCTTTAAAAGGGGCCTATAAGCCACGACTGGTTCTTTCCTTTGCAGACTCCTGGAAACTCAACCCATCTTCTCACCTATCCATGGGAAACTGCCACCGTACACTCAAAAAGTTAACAATCATGTGCTTTCTGTCTTTCCGCCATTATTTTATTAACAAACATTTAAAAAACACTCACATAGACTTGTGCACAAATCTGGTGCACTTCAGAATAATAGTGTGTGTTTCTCTTAAGCTGTATAGTCTGTATAGCCTGTTGATACCTCACAAGATGGTGAAATGTTGACTTCCAGTTGTGGTGTGACATCATCGGCTCCTCCCTACTCCTTACGTCACGTGATAATATCATATGACTTAATCAGGCTGCCATGATGCCAAGCTGCATCTATAGCCAAGAAAGTGTAAATAGCCATAGTCCTTTCTTGTATTAGGAGATGCATGGACTCCAGAGAGAGAGATATAATTTTGCCCCTGTACAAATTATTGGTAAGACCTCATCTGGAATATGCAGTTCAGTTTTAGGCACCAATTCACAAAAAGGATATCGGGAACTGAAGAAAGTGCAGAGAAGGGCAACCAAACTGATAAGAGCTCAGCTATGAGGAACTAAATTTTATTCTCTCTTGAGAAGAGGAGATTAAGAGGGGATATGATCAACATGTATAATCAACATAAGTGGTCCATATAGTGAACTTGATGTTGAGTTTTTCACTTTAAAGTCATCACAGAGGACAAGGGGACACTCTGTACATCAGGAGAAAAAAACATGTGTTCTCCAAATGCGGAAAGGTTTTTTCACAGTAAGAGCGGTGAAAATGTGGAATAGACTCTCTTAAGCACTGGTTCTGTCCAGCTCAGTAGATTACTTTAAAAAGGCCCGGATTCTTTCCTAAATGTACATAATATAACTGGATACTAACATTTATAGGTAAAGTTGATTCAGGGAATATCCGATTTTCTCTTGGGGGATCAGGAAGGAATTTTCCCCTGCTGGAGCAAACTTGATCATGCTTTGCTGAGGTTTTTTTCGTTCCTCTGGATCAACTGTACGTATAGACAGTGGTGGCCCGTCCATTAGGGGTGCAGGGGCGCCGCCCCTCTAATCAATGCGCCCTGCCCCTAATCAACATGCAGGGAGCTGGACGCATGGATTCCAATGTTTTTTTTTTGTTGTTTGTTTTTTTTAGAAGCACATGATTAGAGCTGGACGGGCCCCCCAAAAAATTGAGCACCAGCAGCCACTTGGTGTAGGTTTTTGTATTTAGGATTGTAGTTCTCCAGTACAAGCTTACAACCACTATTTTATCAATTGTAGTCACTATTGAAGATCTTATTGTCCTAAAACCCACTGATTGAGTTTCCAGAAGTTTGCAAAGGAATGAACCAGTCATGGCTTATAGACCCCTTTTGAAGGGAAAGCCACATTAGACTTGATTCATTTTGGGTAAGGTCAAGAAGGTAAGAGCATCAGATTGTTGGTGTTGGAATTGCATGTTGTATGGCGATAAGAAAGCACAAATATTGCATTGGAAGAAGACATACAGGGTGCAATGGTTAAAAAGCAGGAAATAGGATAAATAAAAAAAAATAAAAGACATGGACATTGAGACTTGGTGGACTGACAAAGTTTATTGCATATTTGGATTGAATATTTAATGTGCATGTTGTTTTATAATTGTGGGGGATGTGAATTATTTTATATTTATATTTATTTTGCATAACGGGGTATTACACATAGGGTTTGATAAATAAGATAATAAGGCACTGTCTTATCAAATTTATGTTTGAGCATTTATTTGACATAGTAAACAGTAAGGAGACCTCTGCAGGTAGATTCTGTGCATTTGCTGAGGAGTATAGTACACCCTATGCAAAAATTGTGTCTAAATCAATTTATCCTTCGATGAAATAACAAGTTTGGAGCAATCCTCCAGTGTAGAAAAATCCAATCTCCACTGCTCCCACAGTTTGTCCATCTTAGGAGAGTATAAAGTCATTTTTATACTCACCTAGGTGAATGCAACATTAATGTCCCAGCCTCTGTACTAAGTGATCAAACACTGCTAATCGCTCAGTTCTCCCCTTCACTTTGAGCAGAGAGTCATGACTGTCAGTGATCCTATGTGATCCATAGAAGTAGGGCCAAAAAAGCTTTTTCCTTACTTCTCCTCAAAGGGAGAAAGAGGGAGTCCTGGGGAAAAGGCCCTTTATCAGATCTACCTCATGTCTGGGAGGATGCAGGAACTGTGACCAAGCTGCATGTCACAGTTGAAGATAGCAGAAATACATCCAACTGGAAATTTAGAAGAAAAATCCCAAAAGGACAGCAGGTTACCAGGTTCCTGAAGTTTCTTAATCCCAAATTGTGCCCTTACCTGGGGGTAAGGTAACAGTCTGTCAAAAGATGGTGTGTGTCATTAAACTTACCAGTTATTGCAGTCCCTGTACAGGATTTGGAGGCAAGGGCATTCTGATCCCTATGGCTGCCCCCTCCCCCCATCCCCAAAAGTTACAGCAGCAGGTATTTTGTATTTTAAAGCAGATATTGCAGTACATTGCTAGATCTGCCAATAATGTCTGTGTTTTCACATGTAAACATCACTAAGTGTTAGCACAAACTGTAATCATAAATGTACTTTCATAAGTAAAATTTAATTTATTATATTTAACTTTTAGGTGTCCGCAAGAGAAAGGTGACTTGCCTACGTAGAAATGACCGTGCTGTTGTTTCTGAGCAGAGATGTGAGAATTTACCTCGCCCAGAATCCATAACTGAGCCATGTAATACAGACTGTCAGTTAAGGTAAATATACATATAGGATGCTTGTATACTCCCTACTTATCATCTCCAATAAACCTTCATTATTTTTGCTTTCATTCATTATCAAAGTACAATAAAACTGAATTTTAAATAGTGTCTTACAACATAATTACATTATTCCCTGAAATGTTAAGTATTCTTGTTTAATATCAATAAGCTAAGCAATATTTATTAGAGCAGTAAATCCATAAAAGCATTCAAAACGAACAGTGAAGGGAGAGAGAAACAGTTGATGCATTTCATGCTGTGCTTAGCGCTTATTCATGTTATGAGTACTCAAGTTATAAGTACTCAGCGCTTACTCAGGTTATGAGTACTCCGGCGCAACACGTGCCAACCGTTTCTCTCACCTTCTACTGTTAGTTTTGACTGCTTTTATGGATTTACTGTTATAATATCGATTATAAAAGGAGGATCTGTAGAGTGCGGCAGTCCAGTTTTCTTTCTTTACACTGGAGCAGTTGCGAGCTGGACTGGCACGCTATGCATGCTGGATGTCGAGTCCTTTGGTGTGGACCAACCTGGAGTAGTGTTTAGGCACTTGAGTTTAGCAAAATGTTCACTTAAATGCTGCCCTCCCAAGCAGCACATACTTATATGCCTCTCCCTTCTCTCACTTGTTTTTCCTTCTGTTTTAAGGAGAAAGGAAAGAAAGTAATGTATAAGTTCTAAGTCGCTCTAGTCGCAGCTTGTATAGGACTAACGACTGTCTTCTCACCACCTTGGACAGCTTTTGGCACCAGTGCTTTCACCTGCTCCTTTATAATGAAGTATTTTCTTTGTTTTCAGCAGCTAAACATTATTGTAAAGGAAAGGTTTGTTTGTGCTGCTGCTGAAAAGGGCATCAACCCAAGCATCTTTTTTTGCCCTAACTGTACAGTTAACCTACAGTATTATAATTTAGATTTATTTTACAGCATATGCTTGCCAATGACTGCTGCTGCTGCTTAGCTTACTATTACCCAGTACTGCCTCTCCAGTTATGTTTTTTCTGTTTTACTTTTAAAGTGAATTGCTTTTGTTTGACCAAAGTGTATTAATCAGCACTACTGCTATGTGCTTGGGAAGAATCCTGGATGCTAGTCCCTGGCTGTATAGAGATCCTTGACTTAACTCCAAGCTGAGGTTACACCCTGCCAGATGCTAGCCAGGACTATTTATTCAGTGGACAAATATCAAAATGGGTCTTTGACCCATTTATATTCCATATTCCAAGATAGTCTGATGGGAGGTTACCTACTTAGTAGAGGTGACTGGCTGAACAGAATTACAAGCCTTTTGCAGGTAAAATTTTCACCTGTAAAGCATTAAAAGAGAGTCAGAAAATACAATGACCTATCAGATACAGTGATGTATCAGTAACTAATTTATTTAGCACAGGGGTTGGACAGCATGTATAGTGGTTAAATAAATATACATCAATTTGGCTCTGTCTAATGGATTATGTTTACAGGTGGTATGTGATTAGTAAAAGTGAATGTTCATCACAATGTGGACCTGGACATCGATCCTTAGATATACGCTGCATAAAATATTCTTCTGTAAGAGGCCTGACTACTCCAGTAGAAGATAAGTACTGTAACAGCTATCCTAAACCTGCACATCGAGAACCTTGCCATGGGGACTGCCACTCTGTCAACTGGCGTTATTCAGAATGGTCCCAGGTGTGTACAGCAATCATAAATGTAATATGTAACAGAAAAAGCAAAAACCCAGGCTATAGGCCTACAAATCCTTAACCAGTCTCCAGTCCTCAGTGCTTTTATATCATAGACCCAAACAAATCAAACACACCAATGCTAGACTTCAACAGACAGTTATATTATAGCAATAACAATGAATATCTTAAGACAAATAAAAAATAAGTAATTAACCATGTTCCCATCTAGAGACCATTAATTGTAAAAAAAAAAAAAAAAATACCAGGGATATAACAGGTTCAATCAATATCCCACCAAACCCCCCTCCCTCATTTTCCCCCCAATGAGAGCTCTGCCATTCTGCCATATGCTGTTCTCAACAGTACTATTAGCACAAACTCTCTGAACGATAAGATAACTGTCCTGATGTTCATCGAGGAATAAAAAAAGTAATTGTGAGAAGAGAACCAGTACAGTAAAAACCATGCATACAGTATGACATAACACTGTAAAGAATAATGAAGAATGTGGCATAAACAAAAGAAACGTTATTGTCTCAATAGTGCTCAGAAAACACCTTTCTCTAAAATGACTTTAGGTCACAGTCCAAGAAAAACTATTGGGCAACAACTAACAATGATCAATTGTTAATAAAGTGGGGCAGTCAGATGCATCCATAGTTGATGCAAGGCCAGAATTAAGTCTTCTCGTTGGCTTTCAAGGTAGCCTTTTTAGTGGACTGTAGAGGTCCTCCCATAAAATAATTCCCAACAGTAACAATAAGGCCAATATTGATTTAATTATGGCACTGATAGAAACAAAGTATGCAGCAAATGTTTGTTGAGATTTAAAAGTGTTATGTAATACTACTTGTGACACAACAAACATATGAGTGGTAGTGTCATGTGACCTCTTGTGCAATTCCAGTCCAAGCCCCCTGGTAGTGGAGACAGCTAGGGCAGTGAAAAGGTGCAGGTGCTGGGAAGCTGGAACAGTGAACTTGAGCTTGGAAACACAGGAGTCCTTCAAGTGGCATTATGGAGTCAGGTCACAAGCTATGTTCAGCAGCAACCAGGCAGACAGGTGCAGTATCTAGATCAAGTTCAAGGTCAGGAACAGCCAGTGTACTGATACTACTACTGCAGTGTTCAAATCCGCAAAGTACAAATGGGATTCATTCTTATCTTGGAGATCCTTTTCAGGGGCATATAGTGGGTGCCAAAACAAGTGTTCGAGCAGTTTTGCCAGCCACACTTGGCTTCATCAGAGATCAACTGGTAGTTCCTGGTAGGTCCCCTCTTATGGCAGAAGCTGGCACGATGGCGCCCACATGACCTTTCACACCAAAGGGCACATCGACAAACTTGGACTTCCATGTGTCTCCTCCCCAGCTCTGCATATCTCACACCATTGCAACCTATGGTTTCGTAGTGCATGCACAAATGGTCTGGTGACTCCCAGTCCACATAACCTCTGGGAGAGCACGCATGTCAAGCCAAGTAATACGCGACACAACCACCTGTTTTTTGTCCTCAACAGAGATATACTCAAAGATAACCAAATCCAACCTGCTCAGTCCATAAATAGTCATAAAGCACTTTAGTAATGCATACATTTTCCCTGTTTGAGTCAATGGAGTGATCCACCTTCTCCAACATTATCATTCAATAAAATATAATTGTTTAATCATGAGATAAATAGTCCCCAGGAAACATGGCTTAAAATAAATCAGCAAAATATTCAATTGGGTTAAGCAGTAAACATTTTCAAGAAAGGACTATAATTCAATTGTCATTCACTCCTGGAGGGTATGTTTTTTTGCAGCTCCCAAATCAATGGGCACTCTTCCCTGCTTCCTTTTCAAAGTCCTCTAGACTTGTACAATTTCTATGGGCTCTAAAATGTTGGCCCGTTGGAATGCCTCTCTTTAAATGTGGAAGCTATATGCATGTGAAAGATTATTAGTACATGTAGGGTTTCTAAATAATATAGGACTCAAGGTTCCATCATTTCACAATTCAATTTCAAGTTAGAAGTGTTTACATACAACTTCTCTATAAATTACTTGCTAAATGATGAGTATATCCTTGATGTACTTATACAAGCCTACTATTTTAATTAAAAAAGCTAACTATCTAAAGTCAAAAATATTTCTTCTTTGACAATGTAATTTTCAAGGTATGAGGTTTATTTGCATTACTCCCACCTCTCACATTTGAGTGCTGGAAGCATTAGGGGCAAAATGCTAGATCTGAGCACTCTTATGTGCAGGACGGTGAGTGTATATGAATACTAACTTTCAAAAAGTTAATGTTTGCATAGGAGTTTTCAGGTGTTTCAGTAGCTAAACAGAAAGCATGGAGACATTAAGAAGGTAAGAGCATACACTGTGCTGGACAGTGACTGCATTTGCTGAGAACAGGCTCATTTTAAATGGTTCTCCAAAGAAAAAATGTAACTCTTTCTACTTACAGAGCTTCCCCTCTATGTAAATATAATTGGTTATTCTTTGTAACATAAGCCCTTTAATAAACCAGCTTTGTTACATTTGTCTCTTACCTAATTTAAAGGGTCAGTCCTAAATCAAAAACTAATATTTCAGCTTGATGCTGGCCAGTTAAACCAGTTGATTCTCTGTGTGAATGCTATTTGTGTTAATTCTGCACTTCGTGAGTCTATGCACCTGCTATGACCATTATGACAGGGTCCCAATCTCCTTGTTGGAATTTTCATTTTTTGTAAATTTAGAATGTAAAAGAACATGCTACATTTTGCAATAACACCCAAAACTCCCAGGTGGCAGGAACTGTGCCTGGGAGATCCCTTTGCTGAAGTATCTAGAACATGGAAGTCAGAGGTTTTCTCAACCTGTTAGGATCAATCTACTAAAATATCACTTTTTGGTGGGCTGAACTTTAATGGGCTACATACATGCATTTTATCAGATCATGTGATTTAGTTTAGCATATTTCCTGATCTGATTTTTATTGAGCCGTGCATTATAAATATTGATAAATTCATGTTGCAGTGCTCTCGTAGTTGTGGAAATGGCGTGCAGTCAAGGGAAGCCTACTGTATGAACAACCTTGGACACCGTTTGGTTGATCGAGAGTGCAATGAAGATCATAAAATAGTAACCCAGACCTGTAATGAACACTCTTGCCCTGTCTGGATTACCAGTGAATGGAGTGAGGTAGGATTTGTGGACAAACTCATATTCTAAACGTGTTGCATGTTACAGCTAAGTATGTTATGTTAGCACACCTTAACCAAAAAAAAAATACAGTGTAGTGTTACAAAAAACAAGAGAAGGTTTTTTCACAAGTCCTTTATTAAAATGAAGAATGTCCCCTGTCGTAGCTCCAAACTGTATTCTTCCACCGGTCTTCCTCCTCTTGTGATAGCTTCTCCCTCTGTTGGTTTCTTCTCCTTCCGCTGTCTTCTCCATCCGGTGGTTTCTTCTCCCTTCGCTGTCTTCTCTCTTCGGTGATGTCTTCTTCCTCCGCTGACCCGCTAAAAATAACCAAAAATCTGTCTTGCTCTGACGCTGGCTCCCTCTGTTGTGTCGGCTCTGCTGTCTGGGATTTCTTATATAGCTATGGGACGTGGCCATCCGGTGACGTCACCCAGAGAACCCGCCCCTTGTGAATCTAGATTTAGGCACAGTGATTGTGGTCACCATTGAATAAAGCTTAAAACGTAAAAAGCCAGCGCTAGAGAAAATTTGTAGCAGCTGGCATTAAAGGTCACTATATAAACCTCAGATAGAATATTTTTTTTAAAATGCCACGCTCATATATGTGTAACACAATTCAGAAAATATACACCAGAAAATAAATGTGACAATAATTGCTAGTAAATGTCAAAACCATGTACAAAAGATAAATAAATTTGACTTAAAAGTCCACAGGGTGAACTTGTGGCCCACCACCAAAGTGAAATGACAGTCCTCTGTACTCTTTTCTTAATATAAAAATAATAAAGTTCTTTTATGTAAAAAAAATGGTGTCTTATTTCTTGAGCTCCACCACTGAAGAGATGTGCAGCACCTAGAGTGTCCTCCATGCCAACACCAATATGCACTCACCAGATATAAACTTGTACTACTCATATGAACAGATGACAATTAAGCTATTTCAGAATTACCAAGGGGGGGGGGGGGAGGGGGGTTATTATTAAGAAACCAATGCAGCTCAATAAACGTTTTTAAAAAAAAAATAATAATTGAGCCAAATTGGTACAAATTACAATAATATAGCCCTAAGAGCGATCACATCATAAAACTGCAGTGAAAGCACTTACAAAGATGGCCATCGACACGTCGCTCCTCCTCAATGTGTTTTGAGCAAATGCATGCCCTCAAGGGATTGCCGCAAGTGCTTTTTCATGATGCATATGATGCAAGTTTCATTATGTGATCATTTGGGGATTATTCTGTTTTTAACTTTCATTGAGCTGCACTGATTTCTTAATAACAATAATACTACACTATATACGTTTTTGTGGCTCCATTGCACAAGCGATTCCTCCTACATAGTGGCTGCCATTGGTCATGGGAGGTCCCTGCAGTGGTTAATGATGGAGATCTGGTAATTTTGGAATAGGCTAATTGTTATCTGTTTATTTGTCTTGTGCAAGTTTATATCTGTTGAATGCATAGTATTGTTGGCTTGGAGGACACCCTGGGTGCTGCGCATCTTTTTGGTGGTTGAACTCAAGGAATTAGACACCATTATTTTTACGTAAGAACGTTATTGTTTTTATATTCACCCTGTGGACTTTTATATTAAAGTTTGTTTATCTTTTGAAAAATGTTTGTACACTTTATGTAATTTTGTTATTTAGTAGAAATTCTTGTCACATTTTTTTCTGGTGAATACTTTATGAATTGTGTTACACACATTTATGTGTAGCATTTTTTTGGAAATACTGATTAAAGTTTAGCCTAATGGTTTTTTCATTTTCTAGTGCTGTATTAAAAACTTAGAACTTCACCCATACCGATTCAGATATGGGTATATGGACGTTGCACTGCATACCAACACACATACAGTACAGTAAAAGAGACTAGCACCAGAGCACATAATTGGATGATGGAAGTCAGCAGAGCTTCACTTCATTCACTAAGCTAAAGGAAATTTTCCCATGAAAAGTGATATTTGCCTTTAAAAAAATCAACCCCAAAGTGTAAATAGGCCCTTGAAGAAAAACACCTGCAATGTCAAAAGCAGCCTCAATATATCTTATAGTTTTCAGACTATTTGTTCTTTTTTTTTAATGTTTTTATTTATTTTGAAGTGCCTGGTGACATGTGGAAAAGGTAAAAGACGCCGTCATGTGATGTGCCAGTTAAATGATGAACAACTGAAAGACGATTATTGTGACCCAAACAACAAACCTGAGTCAGTCATATCCTGTGAGCTTCAAGAATGTGCTTACTGGCATATGGGACCTTGGGGACCAGTATGTATACATTTAAGCTATGCATTGTTCATGACTTACATCGTGTAAACAGCACTGTATGCTTAGTTAGAATGGATTTTATAGTGTACATCAAAGGTCTCCAAACTTTCTAAAGAAAGGTCCAGTTTTATTGTCTTTCAGACTTTAGGAGGGCCGAACTGTGACCAGTGGCAGTGTAATTTTCGTGGCATCAGAGGGCATAAACATATAAGCATGTTTGGTATTAGGTGGGGGGGGGGGGGTAGTGCCCCATTGCTGGTATCATTGGGAGGAATAGTGCCCCATCGTTGGTATTATTACGAGAAATAGCGCCCCATTGTTAGTATCCTTGGGAGGAAAAGTGCCCCATCCTTGGTATCATTGGGAAGAATAGTGCCCCATAGTTGGTATCATTGGGAGGGATAGTGCCCCATCATTGGTATAATTTAGAGGAATAGTGCCCCATTGTTGGTATCATTAAGAGGAATAGCGCCCCATTGTTGGTATCATTGGGAGGAAAAGTACCCTATCGTTGGTATCATTTGGAGGAATAGCACCCTATTGTTGGTATCATTGGAAGGAAATGTGCTCCATCGTTGGTATCATTGGGATCAATAGCGCCCCATCGTTGGTATCATTGGAAGGAATAGTGCCCCATCTTTGGTATCATTGGGAGGAAAAGCGCCCTATTGTTGGTAACATTTGGAGGAATAGTGCCCCATAGTTGGTATCATTGGGAGGGATAGTGCCCCATCTTCAGTATCATTGGGAGGAATAGCGCCCCATTGTTGGTATCATTGGGAGGAATAGCGCCCCATCATTAGTATCATTGGGATGAATAGCACCTCATTGTTGGTATTATTAGGAGAGATAGTTCCCCATTGTTGGTATCATTGGGAGGAATAGTACCCCATTATTGAAGTCAGTAGGAGAAATGGTGTCAGTTGGCAGAATAGTGTCTCATATCAGTGAGAATAATAGTGCCACAAGGGCCGGATAAAGGCAAGCAAAGGGCCGCAGTTTGGAGACCAATGGTGTACACATACCTAAGATTTTTTCAAAGGTGGATTTGTTCCAAATATATAGACCCACAATTTTGCTAGCTGTAATTCAGGGTCTGAATTACAGAAAATCTGCAGATTAAAAACACTTCTGATTGTCTGGCGGTAGAAATATATCTTTTATATCTTTTTTTAAAAACTCACATATTATTGTCTTCAGTTGTATTATCTGATTAATTTAATATTTTCAAACTCCTTAAAAAAACAGTGTTACTGTATTAATGTCCTTTAACAGTGCTCAGCTACATGTGGACAAGGCTACCAACTTCGAACTGTAAAGTGCAGTACAGGAACTTATGAGCCAGCTTTGGATGAACGTGAATGTAATGCAGCTTCTCGACCAACAGACAGCCAGGCAAATATTTTTTTTTTTATTATTATTATTAATAAAACAAACTCTTTATTGAGACTGTGAAAACAAATATTGCAAGTGCACTGAGAATGTAAATATAATGGTTGTACCTATGAAAAGGGCATAATAGCATAGCATATGATGTATAATGATATCCCATAAGGCATACCATCTGCAGGGGGCATATGTATACATACTGTATACATTACCTACTTAAAACATTTGCCACAGTTGAGTTCATCTCAGCTTTGTAAATCAGCCGGGACAAATGTAGAATACCATAATAAACAGTAATGAGAACAATAAAACTAGACCCTAATATCAGAACTGACGCTATGTAAAGAAAAACAGATCATTAATTAAGTATCAAGCCTAATTCTGACACATGTTGTTTACAAGTTAAAATCAGTATTCTTTGCTAGAAAATTACTTAGAACCCACAAACATTATATATATATATATATATATATATATATATATATATATATATATATATATATATATATATATATATATATTTTTTTTTTGCAAAGACTCTGGAGAATAAAATGTAGGGCATTGCAATATTTTTTGCCACAGCGGTCATTCAAATGCAATTTGTTTGGAAAAAATACACTTCATTGAATGAAAAAAAAAAAAACAGTAAAGGTAGCCCAGTTTTTTGGTATATTGTGATGATGTCACGCTGAGTAAATAGATACCTAACATGTTATGGTTTAAAATTGTGGAATGGCGACAAACTATGGTACTTAAAAATCTCCATAGGTAACGCTTTAAAAAATTTTAACAGTTACAAGTTTAGAGTCTTCTTTTGCTAGAATTATTGCTCTTACTTTGACGATCGCGGTAAAACCTCACATGTGTGATTTGAAAACTGTTTACAGGCGCGACTTACATATGCGTTTTCTTTGGTGCGCAAGGGATGGGGCACTTTAAATTTAAAAAATGTTTTCCTATTTATTTTATTAAAATTTTTTTTTTTACATTGTTCCTTGAAAAAAAAAAAAAAATCTTATCACTTTTATTGCTGTCCCAAGGGATGTAAACATCCCTTGTGACAGTAAAAGTCAGTGACTGGTACTCTTTATGGAGGGATCTGGGGTCTAAAAGATCCCAAACCCCCCCTCTGCACTTCAAAGTATTCAAACTCTGCATTTTTGAACACTGACATTTTTTTTTAAATCGGCGTCGTTGGCAGCCCAGTAACCGGGAAGTGACCTCATGACTTTCGCTTCCGGGTTACATAATCGGTGGGTTACATGACCAGCTTTGTTCGGGACTCTAACCAGCCCGCGAACGTTCCAACTGGTTTGTTCGGGTCTCCCGATGGGAGGGGAGACACAAGGCAGAGCGGAGGAAGGCAACGGAAGGGGGGGACGTCCCCTCCCGCTCACTGGGATAATGGCCGAGCGGCTGCTGAGCCGCATCGGTTCTTATCTCCAGAAAGATGGCTCTAAAAAACACCTGTAGTTGCAGGCATCACCCCGGTACAACCACTTCTTCAAGCCAGCTTACAGGTACGTCAGTTTGCGGGAATTAATCGTGGTTAATGTCTAAAAACATACCATCAACTGTCAAAACCACACTAAAGTTTCCACAACCTCATTTTCATATTAAACCATGGGTATGTGCTTGAGTACTGTTCAGACCTCAATTTCATCTACTGCTTAGAACTTAACAAATATTCTATTTTCACTACTTACCGCCCGCCCTATAGGCAAATGACGGCGGGAAGTTGGTTACATTATCCTGAGCAGACCTCATATGACGGCGATTGGTGCTGCGTTGTGTCACACTGACGTAGGCTCTTTACCATGTGACCAGCTGTGTCCAATCACAGCTGGTCACATAGTAAATAGGAAGTGCCGTTGATCGGCTTTCCTCAGTTCGTGCCTGACAGGCATGAGTAGAGGAGAGCCGATATGCGGCTATCCTGACAGGGGGGGTCTGCACTGGTAATCAGAGCATTGATTACCACCCATGACCCCAGAGATGCCCAGCCATGACCCCAGGGATGCCCACCATTTAGGGCTCAGGAAGCCTGCCAGTGCCCTCCCCATCAGGGCTGCCCACCAGTGCCCATCATTGCCATCTATCAGTGCCACCCACCAGTGCCCATTATTGCCCACCAGTGCCGCCTATCAGTGCCACCTATCAGTGCCACCTATCAGTGCACATCAGTGGCCATCAGTGCCGCCTATCAGTGCCCATCAATGCAGACTATCAGTGCCGCCTATCAGCGCCCACCAATGCATATCAGTACTACCTATCAGTGCCACATATCAGTGCCTATCAGTGCCGCATATTAGTGCCACCCCATCAGTGCCTCCTCATCAGTGCCTGTCAGTGAGGCCTCATCAGTGCTCATCAGTGCAGGAAAAATGTATCTATTTACAAAATTGTATAACATAAACAAAAAAACTTTTTTTTTTCCAAACTTTTCGGTCTTTTTTTATTTGTTTAGCAAAAAAGAAAAAACCTTGCGGTGATAAAATACCACCAAAAGAAAGCTCTATTTGTGGGGAAAAAAATTACATAAATTTGGTTTAGGTACAGTGTTGCATGACCGCGCAATTGTCATTCAAAATGCAACAGCGCTAAAAGCTATAAATTGGCCTGGGCGGGAAGGGGGAAAAGTGCCCGGTATTGAAGTGGTTAATTTGAATTCTGCAAAATAAGAGTATATTAAATGAAAACTCATGCACAATATTGCCTTGTTTTCATATTGGTGTTAGTGTTCTTCTAGTTATTGAGAAGTTGTATTTATGTTAGTTTTATATCTGCAGGATTGTGAAAGGATTCCTTGTCCAGTACAGTCCCGTATATTACCAACTATCTCTCCTGCAGATCAAGTACAAAAGAATGCACAGTGGAGATATGGGTCATGGACGCCAGTAAGTGTCATGCAATCCTTATTTGGTCTACATTACAAACTGTCTGGACACATCTGTCCCTGCATAGGCTGATTGTGCCTAGCATTTATATGGGCTGTGCCAGGAAGAATATACAAAATCTACTTTTCATTTGTTTCTTCTTTAAAGAGATTTGAGATAAATACCAGAAATAACTGTGATGTGAACACAAGTTTCTTTATTGTATACCATTTTTCAGAGTTTTCAAACCAGCAGATTTGTCCTAATCCTTACATTTTGTAAGACAGTCTTCATCTGCAAAAGACTCCGTCTCTCCACATTAGATTCCCTAGAACACTAGAACATCATAGCATGATAGCTGCAGGAAAGTTTGAAATGAGTGGCCTGAACTGCAGAGACTCTAAAGACTGTAAATGCTTTCAGGGGACAAAGTTTTGAGAGAAACACAGTTTTACTTACACATTTGATCTTGGTGTATAATGTTGTGCACTGTACAAGTGCTTTCACTTGAAATATCAGGATTTTGCTTATTTAGTAATCACCTGTTTTACTGCCTTATATAAAGCTTTGAGCTATTTCAGTAGGTCATGCTGCAATTTATTGTGTAATTCTAGTGCTCTGCCTCGTGTGGAAGGGGTAATCGTGCTCGATATGTCAGCTGCCGAGATGCACTGGGGGGAGTAGCTGATGAATCTTTTTGTACATATTTACCACGACCGTCTGAAGTCTCTAGCTGTTTTACACCATGTGGGGAATGGCAATCTGGTGACTGGTCTCCTGTAAGTATAAGTACTGGTAAAGAGATACAGTAGTTTTGTATTAAATTCATTATATAATGAGTTAACCTGTGGTTGACGTTCTTACATTTGAACAGTGTCCAGTAACATGTGGAAAGGGAAAAACTATGAGACAAGTTGTTTGCACAAGTTATCATGGAAGGATTGATGATGAAAACTGTGATCCTGAGAACAAGCCTATTATCGAACAAGACTGCAATATGGCACCATGTCAAATACACAATCATTTTCCTGGTAATCATAACCTTCCAATGCTATTTCCACAACCAGAAAGCCCACAAAAGTCTAGAGAAAATGATGTACACAATTCCATCAACCAAAGAAACACGCCTTCTCGGGGGAACCAGTGGCGGACTGGACCATGGGGAGCAGTAAGTTATTTTACTGAATTTAGCATGTGTGAATTCAGCCAACCTTACATATCCTTTATAGCAGTTTTTGTCCTAGACTATTTTCCTTTCTTTGCTGATTTTGGTAAATAATTTGGTCCTTGTGCTAGAAATTTATAAATGTTTTAATTTTACAAATGCAACAACAGAGAAGTATAGTGACTTAGTTTACTTTATACTCTTTAGAAAAAAATGTGTGATCGTCTTGTTTTAAAAAAAAAAAAAAATATATATATTTATAAGAAACTACAATTGAAAATTTTACACTTTTTACCTTACGTTTTTTTACATTTGATTGTTCGTTGTTTTCTATCCATGTCTCTTTTATCCCAGCCTTTTTTTCACATGGTAATCATTTTAATATTGTTTATATTATTAACTTCCTTCAAACTTCTTATATAGTGTTCTAGCACTTGTGCAGGTGGTTTTGAGCGCCGGGTTGTTGTATGCCAAGATGGTGAAGGAAGGATTAGTCATTTTTGTGATGAGACAACCAAGCCAGCTGAATCAAGACATTGTGATTCCGGATCCTGTCCTCGTTGGAACTATGGAAGCTGGGGAGAAGTAAGAATATATATCTATTGGTCATACAGTAATGTTGTCACTTGGAGAAACCATAATATATAATTAACTATACATTTTTACAATATGGATGTTGTTTAGTTTTTGAATGTTCAATGTTCCAGTCACTGACAAAGGCACATGTGCATTAAAATGACCTAGGATATTTTTTACAGAATAACACAACTTTCAAACTTTTTTTTTTTTTTTTTTTTTAATACTATAACAAAACTATCAGTAGATATAATGGTGTAGTGTGGAATAGTAGTAAGTATACTCATAGTTTTAGTTGATATTTTCCATTTCAGGCTCCATGCACACAGGATGTTTTTACAGCTGCTTCTAGGGGCGTTTTTTTTTTTTCCTGCCTCCAAACACCCCTCCACGTTAGCCTACAGTATGTGTTCATGCACACATATGCCTTTAGCAGCGTATAGTGGCAGGAGCTTTTAGAGACTTTTAGAGGCAGGAAAAACCCCACTGCCAGTGGGTCCAGGAGCAGCAGAATTTGGGCAGAAAAAACGGTTGACGCTACTAAAAGCTGCTAGAAGCTAGTAAACATGTCTAAATGCCCCCAAAAGCTAGTGCTTGAGCATTAATTCATTTCAATGGACAGAATAAATTATTTGTTCTGGCGAATTAATTGAATTAATGCCCAGGAGCTTGAAACCAGTAAAAGCCCCTAAAAGCTTGTAAAAGCTTTAGGCACTTTTACAAGTGTCAGGCATTTTTCTGCAAAAACACTGCTGGCTTCTATGACAAATTCTTTAAGTTGCAAGATGTTTGTGGGCTTCCTTACATGAACTTCCCATCTCAATTACCTCACAAATTTCAACTTTTCAATGGGATTTGAATCAGAGTTTTAACTTGGCTTGTCTGTAAACCTCCATTTCTTTTATCTGAACCATTCTTTGGTGGATTTCCTAGTGTGCTTCTAAACATTATCATTTAAAAATATTATTTTCCAATTCAGGTTTAACTTTTGAACAGATGGCCTCTTGTTCTTATCAAGCACACTATGATATAATGCAGAATTCATAATTAACTTGATAACTACAAGTTGCCCAGTCCTTAGAGCAACAATGTAATCCCAAACCATAACATTTCTACCACCTTTGCTTTACAGGCTGTCTTTGGTTTGTGAAGCTATGAGAAGAGCAAACATGCCTACAGCTACTTTGGCATTTTTAGTCTATCTTTGATTAATCAGTCTATTGCACTTTGTTCCAGAAGACCTGGTCGTTGCCTAAATGTTCAATGGCAAACTGTAGTCTTGCTCTAATATTCTTTTTGACAGCAAATTCATTACCTGGTACATATACAATGCAGGTTAAAATGGTGCAATCTCTTTCTTGTTATAGATTCATGCACTTTAAAATAAACTGTTGTAAGAGTTACCGTACTTGCAGAATGCACAATGAAATGTTGGGCTTCATGGAGACTTCTTTTAGCATTAAATGGTCAGTTCTTGAGCTGAATTTCCTGGATCAGCAAACCCTCAGCAGTTTAGCAGTTGTTTGAAACCTACACCACTTGTAGATTTTCTTTTATAGTGGAATGATTGATGTAGGTTGATTTTGTGATATTTTATTGCAGTTACACTTGTTTTAAAACCCTTCCTTCCCCATGCCAGTCTTAGTCTCCTATTCCCAAGCCAGTCAATGCACTGCCTCCTGTCAGAAACTTCTTTGCCAGGAGATATCCTAATCTTAGAAGAGTGCCTTTTTATTTGCATTGTGCTCAATCTCCTATAGGCAGAACATATACTCACAGGCCTGATGTGTCTCCCAGTGAACTACTAGAATAGAGGATTTTTATGCTGTGTCAGAAATCCATAATTTTAGCCATTTCTTTTTAAATTCTTTATGCTCCATTTGGTATTCTGCAACACGTACTACATTCAAGTAAACCCCAAAACCTTGCTTCTGCAGGCAATAATATAGTCTGAGCAAGCTCATTCTGTTTATTTCCTATTCTTGCACTGCTTTCTCCTACATAATTTAAAATGCCATAAACTGTTACCTAATATGCTGCTTATTCAATTACATAATTGTTATTTGTGTGCCTCCCTTTTGATTGTATGTGTAGGCAGGACATTCTCTTACTGTACCTTGCAGCTACTAGGTTTTTGCAATACAATTGTATGGGCATACCCTACTTTTAAGTACACAATGGGACCAGAGCATGTATGTAAAATGAAAATGTACTTAAAGTGAAGCAATACCTTTTTTCACTTCTCAGTGCAAGTAAATACACAAGCTGAATGGGAAATCTTAGTCAGCTTGACATGGCACTGCTCCCGGGTTTTTACCTTTAACATTGGTGTCTATGGCAAATCTTGGTCAAATTGACATGGCACTGCTCCCGAACCATAAGTGACAGGATAGTTCCCATTCCTGAATATCGCACACCTTCCTGAATATAGGCACATCTGTTGTGGGTGCTTCAGCAATCACCAACTAGACACTGGATCTGTCACAGATACATACATATTCGCCAGCACACCATGGATCTTGCAGAGCAGTCCGAATAAACTTTTTATTGCAAAAGGATCACATCAGGATAAGTGCAACGTTTCGGAGTCATAGGTGACAGGGACACCAAACTTGGGGAGCACGTTAAGGGGACCCTGGACTTTGACATGGTAGAATCACTAGGCAAGCTGGCTGACCCCATATGCTTATATGTTATAGTCCTGGGTCCCCTCTTGGTGCTCCCCAAGTTTGGTGCCCCTGTCACTTATGGTTCGGGAGCAGTGCCATGTCAGGCTTACCAAGATTTCCCATAGACGCCAATGGTAAAGACCGGGAGCAGTGCCATGTCAAGCTGATGAAGATTTCCCATAGATGCCAATGTTAAAGACCAGGAGCAGTGCCAATGCAAGCTGACCAAGATTTCTTATAGATGCCAATGTTAAAAAATAGGAGCAGTGCCATGTCAAGCTGACCAAGATTTCCCAAAGACGCCAATGTGTCTGTACTCACGAGTGTATGTAAAGTTAGGGTACGTAAAGGGGGGGAGGGGAAATGCCTGTATATACTTGTAGCTGGATGCACTATAATGTGAGGATATTTTACTAAGGAAGTTTGAAAATAAATTCCTGTTTATGTACTTTTGTATAGTCTATGGAAGATGATGGAGCTGTATACACCAGTAATTCTTTTAAATACACTGATATTAAACTTTGAATTCTGTCTATATTTCAGTGCACCCAGACATGTGGAGGTGGAATGAAAACAAGATTAGTGATCTGTCAGATGATGAACGGACAAGTGTTGGATGATCAAAACTGTGAAATTCTTGATAAACCACCGAATGTGGCACAGTGTAACACACACTCATGCCCTGCTGATGCTTCTTGGCATCCACGACCATGGAAATCGGTACGATAGCATATTTATGGTATTTCTATGAAACAATTTGTGTGGAAATCAACAAATATCTGATGTACAGTATAATTATTTAATTCTAGTATATTTAATTTTGAATAATATATTCATACTTGGGGCATTTCTTTGTGTAAAAATATATGTATATGTAGCTACACGGAGATGTGTTGAAATAATTTGTAAATGTTCATTTTCAGAGTTTAATTTAAATGATGAGCACATATTTAATACCATGTTAAGAGATAAATCTCTTAAAGTTTAATAATTTTGATTTGTGGTTTTGTTAAAAAAAAATAGTGAAAGAGTTGTAGTGAAAAATAAAAAAGTTATGGCCCAGTACAATTGTTTTACTAATTAGGGTTATTATTATGCAGTTCTTTGCACATGATTATTTTAGGACATTTTTATCCCCATTCAGAACACACTGAAATAACTTGAGCATCCTTAGGTGTAAAATTAATTTTGACGTGGCTTACTTTTTACTTATATTCCTGTAACTTAATTTAAGTTAATTATTTTACATGACAGGAGAAAATTTTCAGTACCAGCACTTATATTTTGTGATGTGTAGTAACCTGGAATTTGTACTGTACTGATACAAGAAAAAAGGGAAATATTCATATTATTTATATTACATTTCATAGCTGTAATTGCTGTAACTTGCATATAGATTTGGTTTAAAAATATTTAGTACAAGCTAAATACACTGTAATGACAGCAGTCTTGCTTTTGTAGCCTCAATCGAGTGTTTTTAGCTAGTGAGAGCCCATACTGCAGAAATTGTCCAAAATCATCTTTGTTGCCCATTCAATGTCACATACAACATAAGAAAGCTTGTCAACAGCAAAAAAAATAAATACATAAATAAAATAAAACATTTAAATCAATTGTAGTCTGTTTGATATTACCCAAACGATCAAAATTCCTATAGACCAGGGTTATTGACCTTGTGTCCAAATCTCCAGAACAATAGCTTTTTTTTTCTTAAGATTGCCGTCGCGCTATGGGGTTCATTTACTAAATCTGGAGAGTGCAAAATCTGGTGTAGCTGTGCATGTTAGCCAATCAGCTTCTAACATCAGCTTGTTCATTTAAGCTTTGACAAAAAACCTGGAAGCTGATTGTTTTCTGTGCAGAGCTGCACCAGATTGTGCACTCTCCAGTTTTAGTAAATCAACCCCCTATGTCTCTCAGAAGAGTAACATTCTTGTATCCCCAATGTTTGCAATAGGTTTGAGATGCAGTTGTAAAGGCAGCTTTTTCCCTATAAAAAAAAACTTAAAAAAAAAAATAAAAACTTAAATAAAAAAAAAAGTATATATATTTTTTTTATTTAATTATTGAAAAAGCTATTAGCAGTGGCATACTTGCTCCTGATTAGTCTAGCTCTTCGGGAAAGGGTGCCCTTTCATGATCAACAGGACTCTGCTACAACACTTACCCATGAACATGCTAATGTTAACATTTGAAAAACTGAAAACTACATTTGCTTGAAGCAACACAGTCAGAGAGTTCTTTTCATATTTCTTACGTTTAAAAAAAATGTATGTAATTTTAAGTGCAAGATGTAAGGTGAATTGGTGTGTCTAAATTCAGATTGCTGTCTAAATACAGGTACCTTTTAGTGTCTGGAAGTACCTTTGCTTATCCCCTAATGAAGTTCTGTGTTCCATTAGAATCCCTTAACTTGATACACAGGGTCCCGATTTATACAGAAGTCAAGGCTATGTGCATAGTGTTCATGTGGGATCTAGAGGCTCTCTTCATACTCTCTGGGTAAACAGTAATTAATTAGAGAGACATCAAACTTATTGGTACCTGGAATGTGGTGGTATTGCCCACCACATTAGGGCACACATTAGAAAGGTTTCTTTGAATGTATTTAATTGTATCACAGTATAAATGTTACCACTGTAATAGCTAACCCATCGGAAACTGACCTTATAGTTTTGGGTCGATTCAATGCAACTCTGGGTACCTAAAATGTTGTTATTGGGGATGTGTGAGTCTTGTGTTGGCATAGAATAAAGAGGTCCTTGTCCCTTGCTAGTTGCCCAGAAATGAAAAGAAACATCTGTTTACAAAATGTTTAATGTTTCAGTCTCTCAGCTTAAGGTAGACTGTTGACTTGGTGCTCCTCAAAGTGTTCTAATTTCAAATCACTTTAAATATGTTGGTAAATAATACCAGATACTCATTTACTTAATTTTTACCTTCAGTGGTTAACCTATTGCTTGACTAAATGAGGATAATCCATGGGACACCAAACCACTAAAATCAAAGTTCAGTAGAGTAGGCCAACTCCACCTTTCACAGCATGTTTCATATTACACCCATGTTGAAGGTGAAACATGTAACATGTTAATAACCCACAGCCCCCAACACTTGAACTGCCCCCTCTCCTCCCACTTACCTGAATTGCAGGCTTCTTTTCCCTGCAGGCTTTTGTTTACTTTTGAATTCTGAGATTGCCACATTCGTAGTTCATTGATACTTCCTGCAACTCCATAACTTCATACTTGTTGATACAGACCTGAGGCTGGAGGAATACTACAGTACACTGCACCTGTGGTCCACTAACCATGGTTGCAATGCTTTGCACCCTGAAATGCAAAGTAATGATTACAAACTTTTTTCTGGATACATTTATTATTGTTTTAACAATAATTGAATATGTCTTTAACCACTACACTACTGTCCTATAGCAGATTTACTGCTACAGGGCGTTTGCTCTGTGCAGAATCATGTATATATATGTGATTCTTCACTTTTGCCTAAGGGTTGCACGCGCCTTCTGCTGCGATAAGTCACAGACGAAGCCTATCAGCGGGTGCTATATAAACAAGGTAGAGCTCCATTCTGACAGTGGGGATGCAATGTATTTTCTTTCCCTGAAAAGCAGGGAATAAAATCCATCACATCCCTTAAAAAAAGCACCTCACAAAGTTCACAAAAACACTGGCTAGGCACACGTTTATCCCTTTGATCGCCCTAGATGTTAGACCCCTTCCCAGCCACTGTCATTAGTACAGGGACAGTGCATATTTTTTAGGAATGATCACTGTATTAGTGTCACTGGTTCCCAAAAAGTGTCAGTTAGTGTCCGATTGACTGCCGCAATATCGCAGTCCCACTATAATTTGCTGAGCGCTGCCATTACTAGTACAAAATAAAAAAAAAATAATATAATATAAATAAAAACACATTCCAGTATATATTGCCTAATTTATAGACGCTGTAACTTTTGCGCAAACCATTCAATATATGCTTATTGGGATTTTTTAACAAACATATGTAGCAGAATACATATTGGCCTAAATTTATAAAGAAATTAATTTTTTTATTTTTTTTTTATTGCATAAGTTTTATAACAGATATTAAAAAAAAAAATATATATATATATTTTTTTTTCAAAATTGTAATGATGGGGTAAATAGTCCGGAAGTGGTTAAATACATAACAGTTCTGTATCAGCTCTAAATCACACTTTAAATGTGTATGCTCTGCAAAACAAAGCATTTGTTAGCTAGAACTGAATAGGCTCTTATTATTTCTTAATAAACATATACAGTATATTGGTAGTTATGGAAAATACCAAAGTATACTTTTGCATACATTTTAATATTATACTCTGTGGTATTACAGAGTTTTACATATTTATGACTCATAGGAAAGGTGCTGTGTAAATTCTACACTATTTTAAAAGCTGGTTTCTTTGATCAAGACTAAATGTAGGGTTTTGGAAACTGCTTTGCTCAAAATATAAAATTAATAAGTAATAGTTTGTTTATCTGTTAAAAAAAAGGTATAGGTTGATCAAGAATTATTACATACATCTGCTCTGTATTAGACAACGGCATTTTCTTTTACTAGCAATGTACATATTATAATACATTGTTTTCATATACCTCAGTAAATCATACAATTATATGCCATAGAATCTTCAAGAGACAGTGGAGTTGATTTACTAAAACCAAAAAGGCTTTGCAAAGGAATTTTAACTTAGTAAATGTGGTGAAAATGTACCTTTCAAAGCATACCCAATCACATGAAATAAAAAAAAAAAAAGAAAAACTGTATTTTTGCTTGCACATGAACAAATGACGGAAGTTAGCAAAGCTTCATCTTGAGAGCTAAGTTAAAGGAAAATTCACTTGCAAAGTAAAAATCCTATTTTTCGTTAGTAAATCAATCCCAGTATCTTCAGTGCTGCACCATTGCACTATTTTCTTGAAGCCACCTGTTATTACGTTTTACAATGATGTGCATTGTGACTTGAGTATGTTGCTCATTAGAATAGCTAATGTGTTTGAAAATGCACATAATTAGTTAGCAGCAAGTGCTTGTTCAACAGTGAACTATATTTTATCTTTTAGCTTTAGCTTTAGTTTAATCTGTCTGGCAGCCTTAGATTTTGTTAATTTACACACTGCATTTTATGTAATTATGAATTTGGAGCCTGATGTATCACTCCATTGTATCACATATTGCATGCCAATATTTGGACATCAAGCAATATCATCAAACTTAATAATTTAATTTTCCACTGCATAGAACCAAACGGTTCGGCTCGCTTTTGTGCTTTTCCACTGCATGGTACCACATGGTACGGTGTAGGAACGGTTCGGTACGGTACGGTACATCGGCGCTTTTCTACTACATGGAACCGAATGGTATGGCTCGCTTAAACAGTACCACCTCAGTTGTGGTTCCAAGAGGGCAGTACCGGTACCATATCCCACAATCCTTTGCATGCAGCCTTGACTGTTTGTCACTACTAGCCACTGATTGGTCAGAGAATCGTTGTTATTCCACCCACTTACTTTAGTACTACTTTAGGGGAAAAGCAAACTATACCAAACCGTACCAAACTGTTTCAACATCGTACATGCGGTACCATGCATTGGAAAACCAAACAGGGCCAAGTGGAGCCGAGCCGGTACTTGCAGTGGAAAAGTGCCATAATATTGCTTAACTCATCAAAGGGAGAACAGTTCATGAAGTAATTATGCATGGACTGTTTCCCTTGCAAATAAAAATCTGATTCACAAAGCTTTTTCATGGAGAATTAGGGAATTTGGGCATTACGATAATTTTATCTTTTCACCTTCTTTAAGTATATGAAAAGCTATTTATTACACACTCAAACAGGGCTACTCTTATGTTACAGGAGCATTTTTGGTCATAAAAAATATAAATTAGGCCCGAGCATCCTGTGTGGTTATGTGGGATGGGGTTTAAAAGTCCATCAATTCAATTAAGAACAATAATTATTTGATGTTAAGTAAATACAAGCTATTGTATCAATCAGCTTTGTACTATTTTTGCACACCTCATCTAAAGTTCCAAATGTCCCCCCTCCTTTACCCCATTTTTCTCTTTATGTAACAGCTGGCTTAATAATATATTATTAATATATAACTTTTTGATTTATATGGATATACCTATGTTATACACATGCCAGTTGTCATATAGTATCTGTATATAATTTTCTTATTCCCCTTCCCCCCTTTTTCTCAAATAATAGGGATGGAAGCATTTTTTCCCAACTGGATAGTGCTTCATTTAAAGTCCCAACATCTTTTCAATTGATTGTTTTCCTACCAATCAATTTTTTACAACAAGCTATTGTATCAGTAAAATCTACATAAAAACAAACAGGTCCCTGCTTTCTAATGTATGTAGACATTTTTAGGACAGGTTCAAATCTATGCATTGAGGTATTACATGTAAATTGAAAGGTCTATATGTGTTGAGTCATTTTAATGCCACTCCAGCAAACTATTTTGCAACCAGGACAAAGGCAATAAAAGGTTCCTGGGGACAAAGACATTATGGAGAAACATTTTATAAGAATCTTTTGCTTCTCTGACTGTATCCTTTAGGCTGTAAATGACTAGGGGTATTTAGCATATTCAGGTTTAAACCAGCTTTTATTGGTAAAATGTGCCACATAGCTATAAGGGCAAAATAAGCAAATTGGTGGGATTACGTATACAAATAAAATGCTAACAAACAGAACTGGAATAGTTACCCAAGCAAACAAAAAGATTGCAGCTGTTATTCTGACCTCCTATTTAAAAAATAAAAGCACCTGATTGAAAGAAGTGCTAATTTTCTTTTGCTCCATGTTTGAAAGCTTGGAGAACTTATTTTAAAGCAAAACTTTACCCATAACAACTTGATAAAATAAATAATGTTCTTTAGCAAGGAACATACATTCCACATCAATAAATATGATACCAAAATTAGTGTGTGCAATAAATTGCCTCCAGCATTGCTCCTGCTTCTTCTTTCTGAGGGCTTCTATTTTGCTGAAACCCAGAGCCCCTGAGCCCCTGAACAGCAGTAAATCAAAAAGGGAAACTAAACCCACGGCTTCAGAAAACAGTTCGATTCCTGGAATGCCGAGATTGCTAACTGTCACATTTGCTTGTGTCCTCAACCAAACTGTCAAACCATCAAATGGCCGGTGTCCTAACTGATCACATATACAACACCATTTGCAGACCAAACAGAAACAGCTTCCTTGGCTGTAAAGGATAGGAGGGTTTAATTCCACTTTAGGGCTGTCAACAGATCGACCTCTAAAAATTTGGCAGTGCCTAAAAATATAGAGCAACTGAGCATGTGCAAAGCAGGGCAAGACAGCATATTACTCGATTTTAAACACTATATGCACCTATTTTCATATGTTTTACATAGCTATATCTGCAAAAGGGACCAGACTGAAGTGATCTAGCAGGGCTTACTGTAATTTTCTGACTAAACTTCCAATTTAAGTACCCATAGCAGCCAATCAGAATTCATATTGTACTATTTTGATTTATTCAGTGTTAATTCTTACTGAATGAAGTAGGTTATTGCACTTATGATTTAGCTCTAACAAAGGATTCCTCAAAGAATTAGTCTGTATAATTCCTTAAGCATTGAAGCATTGTAAAGGTCATTGACAACTGGGTAGTTATTTGAATTGAAATTCACTCAAGTAGTGCTCAGAACAAATAATAATACAATGTTCAGTTTGCAGCTATTGTCTTGTCCTGTGTCAATTTCTTAGTTTTTTTGATTTTGTATTTTGTGTTTATAACATTGTACTTGGTTGTACTGTAGCAATCTTGCTTTATTCAAGCATATCTTGAATATGAATACCTTAGAAGTCTGGGCAACTCCAGCTATGTTTTTACTGTGCTCTGAGAAGGCTGATTTGCACCTGATTTTTCCCATACAAAAAAGTCCAGTCTGTTTGATATTCCTGAAAATGGAAATCATATTTTTTTTATCTTTGGTGAAGTGACATCCCATTTGAAAATTAAAATTAAATATCCTTAAACAGGAATAAAAAATAAAGTGAGAAACCCGAATGTAATCAGTGCTACCCAACCATGGTAACATATTTATGTGTTGTTCCAATAGGCTATTTCACAGAGTTTGTAATCCTTTCGCCTTTCACCTTTTCTAAACAATCTGATTATTATTTTCTTTTTTAACATATATGCTATGTTCAATGAATTAAAATATGTTTGTAGAGAAATATTAACTACTTGTACCAAATATCACCAAAGTCACGTTTTTAAAATAGACTGGAAAATGTGCCTTAATATTATTTATAGACTTACATGTTTGCCATCCAGCTCATGTTCAAGATATGTTTGCAAAGAGCATGGTTTCTTGTGTTTTTAAATGTACTACATATTTTAACAAATTGCAAGTAACCTGATGATTTACCTAAACTACAGACTGACAGTCCTTAACATCTGCATTTTGCATTTGATTCAAATGGCAATGCTGACAGTTCCTAACATGTGCATTGTGGCTGTTTCAAGAAAATATAAAAAAAAACTTAAACTGAATGGCTTTTTTGTCTTTTCTCTTGGGCTATGGTTTTCTTCCATTTTCATATTGTTCTTTTTGTGTAGTCAGGAATGTACCATCATCAAAACATTTTCTGTGTCAAAGGTTTTACAAAATATTAATCTCTACCCATCTGCACTTCTACAATATTGGCGATCAGTTCTGAATGTCACATTTTCCAGAAACTCACCCTCAATGTCTCACACACCACTGAGAGAATCAGTGTCCAGGATGTACACTGATCTCTCCGGGTGTGGCCCCAAAGCCCCCAGAACCAATAACATCCAGTTTATAAATAAACACAGTAAGCTCAGACTAGTGCTTTATTATCTTTGTCTGTTTTTATAACTCACTTCCTTTTTTAGTACAACCATTATTACCAGGACAGTAAGAAAATTTTCATAACTAAAGAAAAGTTAGTTCAGCCACATTTACCATACTGTGTTAGAGAATGTTTGTAGTGCCTTATTAAATTAAAGTCTAAATTGAGAAATGACAGCTGAAGCACATGTGGCTCCAGACACCGATTTGAGGGGCATTGTATCTTTAATGGGTTGGTACCCTAAGAGCCTATGTTCATGGCCTTTAAGCTTGTGATTTTGGCATAATTTGACTTTAGGTGACATAAGTTTGATATGCTCCTGAGATCATGTAATGCATTTAACCTGCAGTTGACCTCCTCCTGAACTACATATGACCTGCTTCATAAACATATGGGAGTGCAAAAAAGTGCTTGAAACAAAAAAAAAACCAAAAAAAAAATGTTAAAACATGGCTCGTACAATGTAAGAAATATTAGTAAATGAAAACCAGAATATGTGGGGTATGAGCACAAAACTGAGAAGAACCAAAATGTTAATATGATGGGTTAATATGTAAAATTTTGTCCTTAAAAATAAAATGACCAGTAAAGCAAAGTTCACTAAAACAGTGAACTTTGTGGTTATTTGACATCAAAAATCCAGTGGGGATGAAAAACAGATGAGCTACTGACATTCAAACATTTACATCTACAGAACCTAAAAAACAACTTTGTTTTGAAAGTGGTTAAGCTCGTATTTAATATATATTTTACTGGTAGAGTGTGCCAATTCTAGAAAACTTAATGTGGAATGGTGTGTTTCATTTAAAGTGGTTTTAAAGGCTCAAAAAAAAAAAACCCTTCTGTGTGCAGCGGCCCCCCAGCCCCCCTAATACTCACCTGAGCCCCCTCTCGATCCAGTGATGTGAACGAGAGCTGGACTTCCCCTGGGTCTATCATTCCTCATTGGCTGAGACAGCAGGGAGAGCAATTGGCTCCCGCTACTGTCAATCACAGGCAGTGAGCCAATGAGGATAAAGCAGGGGTCAGGGCCGAGCCGCAGCTCTGTGTGTCTTATGGATGCATAGAACGGAGCGAGCTTGCACCATTGCCCCCAGAGCAAGTGGCTTGCTAGTGGGAGCATTGGCTGAAGAGGATGAGCCAGAAACACTGGCGGGGACCAGAAAGGAGTCGGATCGGTGCTGCTCTGTGCAAAACCAAAACCACAGAGCAGGTAAGTATGACATGTTTGTTTGTTATTGTTTTTTTGTATGAACCTTTAATGTCATTTTAAAGTACAACTAAAAGCAAAACTTTTTATTTTTTTAGTTTTGTATAAAATGGAGATGGATTAGAATGCTTGTCAGTTCGTTTTTATTGCTGTCTGTATCCCCGTTAGGGAGAGCCACCCTCTCTATTTTTCCTGATTACCATTATTATTAAAATTAAAAGAAAATCCCAAATTTTGGATTTCTCTTACGTCCTCCGACAGTCGCCGCCCACTCACACAGTCTTCACCAATGGGTATTGACCTTTGCTCCGCAGGAGTAGCTAGGCACAAGATTTGTTAGTAACAAAAGCTTTTAGCATAGACACACCCCTAGGGGCTGTCCCACTAGTCAATACCTCCCTGCACCAGCATTCCCAACTCAGTTTGATCTTGCCTAGCTTAGGAGTAGCAGGCTTTCCTGTGCTGGGGCTTCAGTCTCAGCCTTCTACCCTTCTTTTGATTTTATTTCAAAGTGTTTTTTCTTTACTTTACTAGCTGTTATTTTACCAGCTCTTAGATAGGGATCTTCGGATGAAGAAACATCATGCGGAGCTGGGTATCGGACTGGCCGCCCTGGGTCTCCAGGGCTGAGGGTCAGATGGATCCCCAGCCTGCCATCGAGCGTTCGGCCATGGTTCGCCCTGGCATTGTGAACGACCCATCCCTGCTCGCAGCAGGGATGCAGCCTGTGAGGTGGCTACCTCACTGGACGCTTTCTGCGGTTTTGTGCTGCCTGCGTCCCGGCTACGGCACTCCCTGTCATATGAGGACGGCGGTTTTCTGTTTATGGAGGCTACCCCACGCCATCCGGTACGGTAAGCACCTTTTCTATGTGGGGGCCTCTGTCTGGGGTGTCAGTCTGCTGTACTGTGTGTCCCCTCATGTCTGTGTAGTGGGCTCCCTGATGTGATCCCTGCGGGGTTAATATTTATTCACTGTGGTGAGGTGGGGACCCCTCTCTCTCATATGTCACCTTGTGTGTTCTGAGTGCAGACATGTATGTGCGGCGACCGCTACGGCTGAGCGCCGCGTGGTCCGCCATTTTCACTGTGAGTGACATGTTGGCTTCACCCTGGGCCTTGTACAGGGTTGCAGTGCGGTGCTTTTGGCGCCGATCGCCGCCATTTTTGGTGTGTGGCAGGCCGCTCGATCCGAGCACATGTCGGCGGCCATTTTCTAGAAGCCTCCATTGATTCCTATGGGAAGCCATTTTCCCTGAGCCTGCAGCAGTGTTATAGTTCAGCCTTCCTGACCTCGCTTCCTCGTTCTCTGGAACAGCGATCAGTAGCAACGCTCTGCGAGCTCTGCAGGTGATCTCTCCATACCTTTCTGGGCTATCCTTCCTAATTCAGCTGTTTTCTGCCCCTGTGGGGATCGGTGAATATTGTGGGCTTTGCGGTGGGCTGCGCTCGCCGCAGCGCTTAAAGGGCCAGTATCTTTTTATTCCACACTTGTTTGTTGACATGGATTCTCAGGATAGCTGGTTCCCCCCAGCCCTGGTGGTCTGGGTCTGCTGAACCCCCGCTGTGCCTTAATTGGCCGCTGTAGTGACATTTTTGGTGTCATGGATGGGGGTGCGGATGGCTGAACGTTCTGCGTAGTAGCGGGCCAGGTTATCCATCTCCTCTGTTTCAGATGGTGATGTGGCTGCTGTGACTGGCTTGCCCTTTTCAGGGTCTCGCTCATCTCTGGACCTTTTGGGGTCTGAAGGGGAGGCAGAAGTTGAAGGGGTTGATACGTCTCCCCCAGGCTCGCCTGAAGAGCTTGTGCTCATGGATGAGCTGCTCCCTCCCATAAAAGATCATCCTTTAGGATACATAGAACCCGCTAGTCGGCGCAGGTTTTTCCCCTGCCCTGCTGCATTTCATCACGCTGTGATTGAACAATGGCGCAATTAAAAAAAAAAAAAAAAGCCCTTTACGGTGCCTGGTCATTTTACAATTCTTCGGCTGTCTCCTGGGCACATGCAGGATCTCCTGGCCCAGGGGGTGGTGGTCCCGGTGCCTCACCGGGACAGGTTTCGGGGGTTTTTACTCCGATTTGCTCACTGTGCCCAGTAAGGAGGGCAAAGTACGTCCGATCCTGGACTTGTAAGCTCTGAACCGCTTCGTGCATGTTCGGGAGTTTTGCATGGAATCCCTGCGCTCGGTGGGGTTGCCCTGAGCCTGGGAGGATTCCTGGCCTTTGTCGACCTGAAGGATGCGTGCCTGCGCATCCCCATTTTCGAAGGTCGCCAGAGGTGCCTTCGATTTGCCATTACGGAGGACCGTTACCGGTTCGTGGCGTTGCCTTTCGGTCTCGCTTCGGCTCCACGGGTTCTTACCAAAGTGCTGGCACCTGTTCTGGGCCTGTTGAGAGCCCAGGGCGTTGCGGTCTTTGGTTATCTGGATGATCTCCTGTTAAGCTCGAGTGTCAGTTAGAGCCTGCTGAACGCCCTGTCCACTACGGTACAGGCGCTTCAGGAGTTCGGTTGGACCATCAACGTTCCGAAGTCGACGCTGTCTCCTTCGTTTCGCTTTCCCTATCATGGAATGGTTCTGGACTCTGCTCATGCTAGAGTGTTCCTGCCGGAGGAAGAGCTCCGGACTCTTCAGGATGGGGTCAGGTCCCTCCCGGACACCCGTTCCTTCTCACTCAGGACCTGTATGCGGTGCCTGGGGTTAGTGGTCTCGGCCTTCGAGGCGATTCCCCTTGATCAGGTTTCACACGCGGTCTCTCCAAGTGGAGATTCTGGCCAAGTGGAAAATGCATCCTCAGTCTTGGGATCTGAGGGTTTCGTTGAGCGCCGAACCAGAAGAGATCTTCTGTGGTGGCTCCAGTCCCCGTCTGTGTCGGGGGGCAAGTCTTTTCGTCCGTTGCTATGGACGGTGATCACCACGGCTGCCAGTCTGTCGGGCTGGGGTGGTGTTCTGGGCAACCTGTTTGCCCAGGGAACTTGGTCGGAGGAGGGATCCTCCCTTCCGATCAGCGTTCTGGAATTGGGAGCGATACAGCTTTGCCTTCTCCAGTGGTCGGAACGACTTCAGGGCCGTATGGTTCGGGTACAGACGGACAATGCCACCGCGGTGGCTTACGTCGACCACCAAGGGGGCACCAGGTGTGCCCGAGCGGCCCGGGAAGTGACCGGCATTCTGTCCTGGGCTGGAACTCACGTCCCGGCGTTCACGACAGTTCACATTCCGGGGGTGGGGAACTGGCAGGTCGATTATCTGAGCCGCCAGACCCTGGACCAGGGGGATTGGTCCCTACACCCGGAAATCTTTCAGATGCTGTGCACGAGGTGGGGATCCCCGGATGTGGATCCGTTTCGCGTCTTGGCTGAACAACCTGGGGGAAAGGTTCGTGGCAAGCACGCGCGATCCTCGGGCGGCCGCCTCGGACGCGTTAGTGGCACCTTGGCATCAGTATCGTCTGATGTATGCCTTTCCTCCACTTCAGTTGCGATCCAGGCTCCTTCACAGGTTGGCCTGAAAACCGCACGCGGTGTTTCTGATGGCACCGGACTGGCCTCGCCGGTCCTGGCACACGGACATCGTTCATCTGGCTGTCGTGCCTCCGTGGCGCCTGCCACTGCGGGAAGCCCTTCTGTCTCGATGACCGATCTTCCTTCCTGCTTTACAGTCGCTGGCTGTAACGTCCTGGCTGTTGGAAGCCAGGTCCTGTGGACGGGGGTCTCTCCCCTGAGGTCCTTCCTACTCTACTCACGGCTAAAAAGCCTTGTCTGGTAACATTTATTACCGTGCTTGGAAAGCGTACTTTGCCTGGTGTGTGTCCAGGGGGTTCTCCCCTCGCTCATACTCGGTGTCGAGAGTCTTGGCTTTCCTTCAGACTGGTGTGGTCCAGCTTTTGGCGCTGGCCAAGATAACAGGCCAGGTTTCTGCACTGGCTGTTCTTTTTCGGCGCCCTATGGCGTCTCATTTCTCATTCGCACCTTTGTTCGAGGTGTGCGTCTTTTGGCCCCTCCTCGGAGGGGGCCCTTACCTCCGTGGGACTTGGACTTGGTTCTGTCCGTGTTGCAGCTTGTCCCCTTTGACAACTTCAAGGGGATATCGTTTGTCTCTGCTGTCTGAAAAGATTGCCTTTTTTAGTGGCGATCATTTCGGCTCGCAGGGTGTCAGAGTTGGCGGCATTGTCCTGCCATTCTCCCTGCTCGGTGGTTCACAAGGGTAAGGTGGTCTTGCGACCTCACCCGTCCTTACTCCCTAAGGTGGCTCTGGCTTTCACCTTGGTGAGGACATTGTCGTGCCTTCGCTCTGTGCGAAGCCCGTGCATCCTAGGGGGTTGCTTTGCTTTCCTTGGATGTTGTCAGGACGCTCAGGGTTCCCCCTGTCGTCCACTATTTCTTTTCGCGAGTCGGATTCCCTCCTTGTCCTTCCTGAGGGTCCTCGGAAGGGCATGGCGGCGTCTGCGGCGACCATTGCCAAATGGATCTGACAGTCCATTGTTCTGGCCTATACTTGCAGGAACGGGTTCCACCCTTCCCTGTTAAGGCGCACTCTACCAGATCTCTGAGTACGTCTTGGGCCTTCCGGCTTCGGGCCTTGGTGGCCCAGGTGTGCAAGGCTGCGACTTGGTCGTCCGTACACACCTTCTCCACTTTTTATAAGATGGGTGTTTGGGCATCAGCCGATGCCTCCTTTTGGCCGCAAGTTCTCTGTGCGGCAGTGCTATAGGGACCCTTGTTTATGGGTCTTTGGCTGTGGGGGTGTTTCACCCCTGGGTTACTTGTTTTCCTGGGTTGTTGCTCATGTTGAGCACTTTCCTGTTGCCCAGCTGGTTCTCTTACGGTGTGTAAGGTTCCTTCTCTGCTGTGGGTGCTGCGTTGCTCTTCTGCGGCTGCGTTTCCCACCCCTCATGTCTACACTGCTTTGGGACATCCCATTGGTGAAGACTGTGTGAGTGGGCGGCGACTGTCGGAGGACGTAAGAGAAAACTGAATTTTTGTAAAATCTTACCGTAAAATTCCTTTCTCTGAGTCCTCCGACAGTCGCCGCCCCCGCCCCTCTTTTGGGGTTTTTGTGTACTCTTACTGCTATGCTACCAAACTGAGTTGGGAATGCTGGTGCAGGGAGGTATTGACTAGTGGGACAGCCCCTAGGGGTGTGTCTATGCTAAAAGCTTTTGTTACTAACAAATCTTGTGCCTAGCTACTCCTGCGGAGCAAAGGTCAATACCCATTGGTGAAGACTGTGTGAGTGGGCGGCGACTGTCGGAGGACTCAGAGAAAGGAATTTTTCGGTAAGATTTTACAAAAATTCAGTTTTTCCCCATCATAAAATAGAGGGGAAACTTTCCAATGGGGCACTAGTTCTGGTAACCTGGGGGTCCCCAAGGAATTCCTTTTATTTGCAGGGATTTCTTCTCACTTACTGTTTGGCTATGGTACAAGAAGTGAAGGGAAATCTCCACAATGGGACACAGATGATGAACAAACGTCTGACAGGGGTTATAACCCTTCCTTTTTCTTATCCAAAATGAAAAAAATAAAAAAAAGTGTTGCCTATAGTTCTATTTTAAATGTAAAGCATCATTAGATGGTAAAGTGATATATGTTGCCCCCTTGGTCATTTGGAAAGAACAATGCTGATGCATTGTGTGACCTGTGCTTACATCCTGAATATATATGAGGACTCAAGGTTGCCATGTTGCTAAAGGTATTTTTGTGGCTTAAATATACAAGGGATGAATTCAAACCATTTTGTTAGCCATTTTGCTTTAAGATACTGAGACAGCAAACATCTGACAACAGCATTTTGTATACAGCAATTGTGACCAAAAGTGACTTTTCTTTTAGCCGTATTCTAAATTATATGTAAAATATTTATGAAGACAGCCTGTGTATAATGCTTGTTTCCTGATGTTATGGAACACATTTTGCTTTTGTGCCAACCAAGCCACAATTTTACCACCATGCAGACATGTAACAGTAACATTTGCATGTGCACATCAATTCATTGCATGCAAGAATATGTGCTACATTAAGGTCAGAAATTAGATAACTCTGTTCTAACAATGCTTAATATAACATTAAGTGGAATTGTAATTTGTGTGCCCAGAATTTGCCATTGTAAAATTGAAAAGAATAAGAGGTAAGAGGAAGTTCCACAAAAAGGAGGGGAGAAGAGCGGTAGACCCTCAGAGTGTAAAGCTGAATATCTACAGGAACTTTCTAGTACTCCTGACCGGAGAAGGAGACATTCTTTAGCAAAGGAGAAAAGGGTGTGGGGAATACAACACTGTGGAGGAGAGCAGAAAGGGAGATGGTGCACATTAACTGATGGTGTAAAGCTGAATGGGTCCAAGAACCCTCTAGTACTGCTGGTAGGAATCCAAAAGTGCTGTTCTCTTCTTTTGGATCAAGCAGGATACAAGGTGGCTGATTATATATGTTTAAAACAAGGGCATTATTAAAACTGCATGTTATGCTGGCCATACAATATTTATTTATTTATTACTGGTACTTATATAGCACCAACAATTTACGTATCATTTTACTTATATATTACACATTTACATCAGTCCCTAGCGGCAAGGAGCTTACAGTCTAAGGTCCCTAACTCACATTCATTCATACAGATACTAATGCCAATTTAGACAGGAACCATTTATCTTACCAGCAGGTCTTTGGAGTGTGGGAGGAAACTGGAGTATCCGGAGGAAACCCACACAGGCACAGGGAGAAATTGCAAACTCCAGGCAGGTTGTGCCATGTTGGGATTCAAACTGTTGACCCTACTGCTGGCAGGTGTTCATATGCTATGCTGCCATGGATCGAATTCGGCTTCTATCGACTTCTAAAAAATCGCCTCATTGGGACATTTTGCTTTGATCGGCACATGAAGCCAATCGGCTGCAGCACGGAGCAGTGTATTCTTATTGGTTGAGGAATCCCACTGCTGGAATACAATAGCTCAGCAGGGCGCATCCCTGCATTCACCCCAAATGTGTTGATGAGAGAATTAGTTGAGTTTCGTTCAGCTGGCTGAATGAAAAAAAACTGAACCATGTTACATATAGTTACATAGTTACATAGTATATGAGGTTGAATAAAGACAAGTCCGTTCAACCTGTGTAGGTGTGTGTGGATGTATTTATTTCCCATGAATGTTTTGATCTTTGAGATGTTCGTCCAAGAGTCTTTTAAAAGTAGCCATAATCCCTGCAGTTACCACCATTTGTGGTAGAGAGTTCCACAATCTTATAGCCCTTACTGTAAAAAAACCCCTTGCGTAGCCTGAGGTTAAATCGCTTCTTCTCTAATCGCATTGAATGGCTTAGTGTCCTCTTACATTCCTTGCGACTGAATAGTTTTTTTTCTATGCTGAGATCACCGTTGAGGTATTTGTAAATCGCTATCATGTCGCCTCTCACGAGTCTCTTCTCCAGGGAGAATAAATCAAATGCTTGTAAACGCTGTTCAGAATTAAGGTCTTCAAATCCCCTAATTAGTTTAGTTGCCCTTTTCTGGACTCTCTCCAGTTCCAACACATCCTTTCTGAGGAATGGCAACCAGAACTGGACAGAGTACTCCAGATGTGGTCAGACCAGGGTTTTATAAAGTGGTAGGATTATAGTTTTATCTCTAGAATATATCCCCTTCCGTATCCATGCTAATATTCTGCCGGCTTTGGCAGCTGCAGCATGACATTGCATTCTATTGCTTAGCCTATCTTCTACTAAGACTCCCAGGTCTTTCTTTATTATTGATTCCCCAAGAGGTTCCCCCCCTAAAGTGTATTCTGCGTTTACAATTTTTAGTCCCCACCTGCAAGACCTTACCACTTCTCCACATTAAATCTCATTTGCCATGTAGTTGCCCACTCTGTTATTTTGTTCAGGTCATTCTGTAAGATTTCTACATCATGATATGAAGTTATTGCCCTGCTTCGTTTTGTCTCATCTGCAAAAACTGAGATTGAGCTAATGATCCCATCCTCAATGCTATATATGAATAAATTGAACAAAATTGGTCCCAGGACTGAGCCTTGGGGCACCCCACTTATCACTCCAGACCAGTCTGAGTACGTGTTATTAACATCCCTTCCAGTAGTTTACATACTATTGACGTCAGGCTGACCGGCCTATAATTTCCCAGGATATGCCTCTGCCCTTTTTTGAATATTGATATCACGTTAGCTTTCCTCCAGTCACCTGGTACAGTTCCTGTCAAAATACTATCTACAAAGATCAGGAACAGTGGTCTAGCTATAACCTTACTGAGTTCTTTGAGTATTCTCGGATGCACGCCATCCGGTCCCGGTGATTTATTTCTGTTAGTGTTATCCAGCCTTTCCATGATTTCACCCTCTGTTAGCCATATCGGCATGTCATGTGAAGTACTGCTAACCATACAGTCATGGTTAGTATACCCCTCCTTTTCCTGTGTAAAGACTGAGGAGAAGAAAGCATTTAGCACAGTTGCCTTCTCTGTGTCCTCTGTAACCATCCTCCTCTCATTGTTAATTATGTATGCAACATGCTCTAACCTCGTTTCTTTGCTATTGCTATATTTAAAGAATTTCTTTTACTTTCTTTTGCTATTTGTCTCTCTAAGTCAATTTTAGCCTTCTTGATTTCATATTTACATTTCTTATTTGATACCTTGTATTGCTGGAAAGCCGATAATGTCCCCTCCGATTTATATCTCCTAAAGGCCATTTTTTTTCTAATACATTTTTTTACATTATGGTTTAGCCACCCCGGATTGGCCTTAGCTCTTCTAAATGTATTTCCCATAGGAATGAACTGTGAGATGCTTTTGTTTAATATGTACTTAAAGCATTCCCATTTTTCCTCCGTGGTCAGTGTTCCTAGGGTTTGGTCCCAGTTTATTTTCTCTATTATTGAGCACAGTTTAGGAAAGTTTGCCCTTCTGAAGTTTAGGGTTCTTATGTTCCCCTCTTGCCTTGCTATCTTGTGATTTACGCTAAATGTGATCATCCTGTGAACTGTAGAACCCAAGTTTTCTCATACTTCTACATCTGTGATTAGATCTGGGTCATTAGTAATTAATAGGTCTAGCACTGCATTCTTTCTAGTAGGAGAATCCACCAACTGAGACATGTAGTTGTCCTGTAAGATATTCATGAAAAGATGGGCCTTTAGTGAGTGTGCAGTCCCCTCTTCCCAGTCAATGTCGGGATAATTGAGTTCCCCCAATATGATGACAGACCCCAGCTTGGCCGCGTTACCCAACAAGGATAGGAATTCCAGCTCTACCTCCTCCCTTGGGTGGCCTATAACATACCCCCACTATTACTTTCCCCTTTACTTCTTCCCTATGGAGTTCTACCCACATGGATTCTACCTCTGTTCTCATCCCTTCCATAATGTCACTCCTCTCTACCACCCTTACATTATTTTTGACATAGAGTCATACCCCCCCCCCCTTTTTCCTTCCTAGTCCTTCCGATACACAGAAAACCCTTGGATATTGGCCAGCCAGTCATGTGAGGGGTCGAACCAAGTTTCTGTTATTCCCACAAGGTCTATGTCCACCTCATGTACCAACAGTTCCAACTCATCAATTTTATTAGCTAGGCTCTTGGCATTTGCGTATATCCCTCTTAGTTTTGTAGAAGTGGATAGAGAATGTATAACCAGCTTTATAGTACATCAGCAATTAAACAATTTTCAGGGTGTGCATTTGGACTCACTCTACTTGAGTAGCCTCATAAATGATAGAGAAAAAAAAACAATTGGTAGAAAAAGGTAATGTGTAGCGATACATTCATTGTCAGAGCTGGTATTCCAATGCTGATAGAAGAGACTGCTTCAAGATTGTAGCAAATGGAACAAAGAAATTTCTTAATCTTAGATCTAGCTCAATAAAGACATTTTTCCAATTCTACCCCATCTTATTGTGATAACATGTTTTGTAAGTTAATTGAATAATATGATGATGGAACAGTTTTTTTACCAGTAAATGTATCCGTAATGCCACCCCTGAAGGAGCCGCTTGGAAATTTTGGGTTCCTTCTTACACACCTAGACTCCAAGAACAATCTCAACCCCTCTGACACCTTCTATGAGCACAAGTAACACCAGAAACGTAAAATATCTTTTGCCTAGCTGTGAGATATATCCAGTAAATAAACACACACACCAAGTTAGGGATAAACTTGCTTAATCTATTAATGTAGATTAGCATAAATGGCAATTTCCACAAAATGAAACACAGATCAGGCAAATTCAGATACAGGCTGCTAAAATAACTATAGCCAAGTATAGAAAGAAAAGGGGAAAGAAAAAAGTACAGTACACTTCTATATCATTAGCTAAAATCAATGTAAAATAACTGTAAATGCATTTAGAATGATAGCAGCTCTATACTGGTTTTGAGTGCACTCAAATGAATAGACAGGTGTGGGTTATCGCCTTAACTGGCCAGCGGTTAGAGCTTCAAGGTAATTACAACTAGGGGCAGTCTTTAGTCCTAAGTTTTGGTAAACCCCTCCTCCCCATGTACACACACATACAAATATGCTCATAGGGTGCACACATGTACATATACAACAATCATATAACACATATTAGGCATCCCCATGCATACCAGAGTGAGTAAATACGCTCTAGAACCATAATTTATGGTTAACTCTAAAATGATGAGGTGTAAATGCTTTGAAAGCATCGCCTACACTCTAAAAATGATTTGTTGGATTTACTTAAAAAAAATATGGTAGCATTCAGCTTTTCTTGTTTAAATTACAATAAAAATTATACATTTACATCATTTATATGTCCAAAACTAGTACTTGAAAAAACTAGTTAACACCAACAATTTATTGCAAGTGATTCTAACTAAGTGGTACAAAAGGTACAAAAGGATAAGATGAAAAAAAAGATATACATGATGCAGTCTGTCACTAGCATTACCAAGGCATGTTTTACTGAGGCCCTCCTGGAACATAGTTTTTGTGCCTGTTGATCCTGTTGCTATTTTTCAACTTCTTTAACAGACCAAGCAGTCCAGCAAAAATGGCAGCTATAGGGTTGTGACAAACTATGTAATGCGGAAAGGGATGCTTACAATGGTCAGCTTTTATTCATTTAGGTAAAACCTTTATACTGAAAAGAAATAAAACTGTTCTCATGCTGCTGTCCATAGGCAACTCTGTTGCTCTGCCTTAGATGAAGGATACACCCTAAGACACGAGATATGTTACTAGCCAGATCATCAGGTGAAAATAAGGGAAACAAAGCCAATAAACAGAAAACTAATGCAGCCATCACAGTCAAGAATTTCTAAGCTGCAATATATTTAGTTTTTGTTTTTGGGTTTATTGCGTCTTTAATATTCTGTTTTTTTTTTAAATAAAGATATTTGTAAGTAAGACATAAATTAAGGGAGTCATACGAATTTAGAATTGTATGTCTTGTTAGTAAAATTATGCTTTATTTACTACAGGCATTTATATAGCATTGGAAATGTTATGCAGCACCCTACAAACTTTCATATTAGTCCCTATCCTAAAGGAGCTTTCAATTTACCTACCAGAAAGGTCTTTGGAGTGTGAAAGGAAACACATGCAAGCTCAGGGAGAACATGCAAACTCTTTGCAGATAGTGTCCGGACCAAGGCTCAAACTGAGGATCCTACTGCTGCCAGGCAGAAATGCTAATCACTATGCTACTTAGCTTTAATTTTTCTTGCATAGGTTTCTTATTGCATGTGCGTAGGTTTCTGTCTAAAGACCTTCCTCGTAGATAATTGGCATATTTATTCAAACTAGGAACCTTAGATTGTAAGCTCTTGAGTGCCTCAATGCTAAATAAGTGCCTGTAATAAGGCAATGATTTGCTAACACAAAATAAAGTTCTAAATTCATATGACTCACTAAATGTATGTTGTTTTCCTAACTAAATAACCATAATTGGGAAAAACACAGAATGTTAATTTAGAATAGCTTACAATAAATTGTTTGTGTTAATTATTTTTTAAAAGTACTAGTTTGACCTAAAACAGAAATTTAATTTTTGATAATGTATGTTTTATATTGTAATTTAATTTTAAACAAACAGGATGCAAAATGCTGCCCTATTTTTTAAATACATCCAACCATCAATTTTTAAAGTGTAGAAATCATTTTGGTTATCAAAGGCTTCCCAGGTTTATGCAATTTTGAAGCTTGGCATACTTGATATCTATTCACTTGACACAACCTCATCTTTTATATTTTCCTTAAAAAATGGGAATGTTTTTTTTTTTTTTTTTATGTTTCAGTGCAGTAAAATGAATTTACTGGACTGAAAATTTAGTTTTTAAAACCGTAATACATATATCATGTGTAATAAGACATTGTAGCTTCCATCAGTTTATAATACAGGTCCTCAACTTTCATAAATGTATATATTATTTCCAGTTTTAAGTGTATTTGCTTGTAAATTGTGTTAATTTAGGCATGTGTGCAACAAACAAATAAATAAATAAAAAATTACTTTCAGCCATGAAAAGGGTAAAGAAGCAATCAGACAGATGCTGGAATAAAATGAATGGGATGCAGTAAAACCTTACATCATAGCACTTTTTTTTTTACCTTGCAGTGTCTTGTTAGGAATATCACCTGGTAAAATACAATACCCCTATGTATTTGGTTGTAAAACAGTGTTTTCCATATAATTTTACTTCATACGTTTACCTTTTCTTCATTTCTGGCAATGACACAATATTTCACAGTACAGTAAGTCCATAAACAGTTGTGTTCAATTTTGTGGTCATATTTTTCCTTTCCTTAAGGATGCTGTGTCCAACAGTATAACTAGTCTATAATTTGGTATGTAAATATTTTTTTACAGTATTTATTCTGGGAGTAACAGGAATGTGTAATAATAAATGGTAATATAACCATTTATTTACCAAATGTACTGTATATATATTTGCGGAACATCTGCTAAATACTCAGCTGGCATCCAGGTGTTGTGGTTTGAATTTCCAAGACTTGTTAAATCTGTGGTTTGGTTACATTGTTCATGAGCATGAACAGACTCACCTTGGTGATGAACACACATTTAAAGTTCAAGTCAGAATTTTCTTTTACTTGCAGAAAACCTTGACTATAATGTCTTAACGTTTACATTTCTTTAGCCATCATTCTTGATATCAACCAGATTAGTTCTAGTATAAAACAATACCAGATAAAAACAACACATTGATGCTAAAGTTATGTAAATAAAATAGGCTGCCTAAAAGTAAAGAACTTGATGATTCAAGATATTAGTGCTGTAGCCGGAAATGCTTCAGTTTTTGTTGTCCTCGTCCAGTTAGGGGATCTTTAATTCTAAACATCAAAATAGCTAGAAGAGTGCTACAGCTTTGTGCCTTGACTTAAAAAAAAAAAAAAGAATAATTAATTAATTGAATGACATACAAAATATACTCACAAATGCCATGTGGCTGCAAGCGTAATAAGATGGACTGAACCACTATTCCAACTAAAGTGCAGGGGATAGATGTCCAATGTAGGGACCAGGGCCCCACTCAACAATAGATGCCTTTCAAGGGTATACCCTCTTCCTCAGAGCTCTTAGGAAGGGAACACCCTCGAAACACATCAGCTCTTACTTCTGCTGTGGCCTTGTACTATAGAGGCCTTTTTGCTACTTTGTCATTTACTTGGAAAGTCTGAGTACAATGACCTCATCTGCTTATGTTTTCCTCATGCCCCAGGATAATGAGAAAGGTTAGCCGGAGGTTGAAAGATCTGTTGGATTTCAACAGTATAACTAGTCTATAATTTGGTATGTAAATATGTTTTTACAGTATTTGTTCTGAGAGTAACAGGAATGTGTAATAGTAAATGGTAATATAACATTTTTTTTAAACAAATATACTGTAGATAATTGCGGAACATCTGCTAAATACTCAGCTGACATCCAGGTGTTGTGGTTTGATTTTCCAAGACTTGTTAAATCTGTGGTTTGGTTCATGAGCATAAACAGACTCACCGTGGGGATGAACACACATTTAAAGTGCAAGTCAAGTCAGAATTTTATTTTACTTGTAGCAAACCTTGACTATAATGTGTCCTAACCTTTACATTTTTTTAACCATCATTGTTGATATCAACCACATTAGGTCTAGTATAAACCAATAGCAGACAAAAACAACACATTGATTCTGAGGTTATGTAAAAAAAACTAGGCAGCTTAAAAGTAAAGGACTTGATGACCCAAGATATTAGTGCGGTAGCAGGAAATGCTTCAGGTTATGCTGTCCTCTTCCAGTTGGGGATCTTTAGTTCTAAACATCAAAATAGCAAGAAGGGTGTGACAGCTTTGTGCCTTACCTTAAAAAAAAAAATGTCATTGAATGACATACAAAATATACTCACAAATGCCATTTGGCTGCAAGCGTAACAAGATGGCTCGAACCACTATCTTAATTAAAGTGCAGGAAATGAATGTCCAATGCAGAGACCAGGGCCCCACTCAACAACAGATGTGTTTCAAGGGTATACCCACTTCCTCAGAGCTATTAGGAAGGGAAACCTTGAGACACATCAGCTCTTGCTTCTGTTGTGGCCCTGGTCTCTAGAGGCTGTTGCGGCCTTCTTGTTGTTTTGTCATTTGCTTGGAAAGTCTGATTTTACAATGACCTCATCTGCAAATGCTTTCCTTATGAACTAGGAAATGTGAAAGGCTAGCTGGGGGTTGAAAGAACTTTTGGATTTGGCCAAGGCACACATTGCAGCATGCTGGTGACCCATTAGAGGTGAATGGATGTGAAGCATGCACAATGCACAAGCACAATGTGTGCTTAAAGCGGTTGTATACTTACCTAAAAAAAAAAAAAAAAAAAAAACCCTGCAGGAGAAAGGCATAATGAGCTAGTATGCATCACATACTAGCTCACTATGAAATACTTACCTTAAAACGAAGCCCTGACACGGTCACCCGATCACCGCTGAGGGAGCCGTCATGTTCCCTCTGCATCTCTTCCTGGTTCGGCGGCTCCGGCGCTGTGAGTGGCCAGAGCCGCAATGATGTCACTCCCGCCCATGCACGCGGGAGTTACTTTCCGGCAAGGATCCCGCAAAGAGCTCTGTCCGCCGGACCTTCAGAGCGCATGCGCCGCTGGTTTCAGCGGCTGCATGCAGGACGAATATCTCCTAAACCTTGCAGGTTTAGGAGATATTAATTATACCTACAGGTACGCCTTATTATAGGCTTACCTATATGTAAAAGGTAAAAAGGCGAGTATGCTACCACTTTAACAAGCATTACAGTACACGTACATGTAGGTGTGAAAGGGGCCTAATGCTATCTAAGTTTAACAGGCAGATATAAAAAAACACCATTTACCAACATTATATTTTATTGCAAAAATAGTTAAATGCATTTTTACACATAGAAAGCATAAGTACTTGATTCTGTCTTCATATCAATCTTCTGTCATCTGGCTGCATAACAGCACTCAGACTAAATAAAGGCAGGACATAACTAGTTGTTTCTCAGGCTCTACTGTGCACGTTTATGCTGATGAGGAAAAGGATAAGAGAGAGCAGTATAAAAAAAGCTGGCTATTGTAGTCATGCATGGCTGATTGAATGGCCACATAGTGCCTGCATCTGATAGGATTTAGTCACTGTTCAGATGAAAACTTTCCACAGGGCCACCAAGAATTTCAGCGAATTCTGTAGGAATCAACCAAAATTCGAGCCATTTATTGGTGGCTTAACTGAATAAATTATTCCACCCTCCTGACTGTACTGTCTGCCACAGGTATATAAACCACCTTTGGAAGTTAATACTGTTTACATAAGTGTATTCTATCTGCAGTCTAGCTTTTGAATAATGTGCAAGAAAAAATGCTGCTAGGGAAAACTATTGCAACTGCACTTGTGAAGTGCACAATCTATTTGCCTTTAGTGAATCCACCCCTATATTTCCTAATCCCTTTTAAAACAGTATAGAATATATTATGCATAAAAACTGAGGAACCATTAGAAAGTGTATTGTTTAGTGCCTTATAGCTTCATAAAAAGCGCATTGCTTGGTTTTAGATCTTATGAAAAGATTTCACTTACCTTTATATGTTTGATTGTCCTGTTAGGTTTGTGATCGCTTTTCTTTGGAACTGAGCAGTAAAATATCCCTACCATTTTTTTTTCTTCCACCATAGGGTGTTCCCACATCTTTTGTTACATTCTCTCTTAGCAAAGTAATGAAAACTGTTGTATTGGCTAGGTATGCAGACCTAAATACCTGTTTTGTTTGGACTTAGCTTTTAATACTAATATTAAAGGGCTACACAATGTAGCCACATAAGTTTAAATTGTTACAAAAGGTGTTGAGAATATTGAACCAAGTAAAATATAACTGAACACTAGCAGCGCTAAGGTAAACAGATCTATTGTAAAACACAACGTCCCTAAAGACTCATAAAATATATATGTGTGTACAGTCCATACAGTGGTATATCAGGCACAATCCATCCACCAGGGTAGGGAGTGAAGGGTCTTGTCTGTTCTGCCAAAGTTCAACCACACTCCAGTGCTCCCCCCCTTTAAATTGAACACTCACCAAAACACGGTGAATATAGAGCCTTCAATACGATCCACCAATCAGCGGGTGTATAGATCACTGCTGGGCTGTACCTAGCTGCTCCTCCCTCCAACTTTACCTCCGTTCAAAAATTCATGTAATTGAACAAAGTGGGGGCAACAATAGTGTAATTCTGCAACACTTTATTTAAAATCACACAAAATAACAAGCCCCTCTCCCCTCCAGATGGCTACTTACAAGAGGGCTATGGAGTGAAGGCATAAAGCTCAAAATATGCACACTCGATGACCATTCCAAAGAAAATTCCTGCAGCCTAATAGGAATCCCGAATGATGACCAGTGTGAAAAGTATAGCGACCGCGCACATCGGCTCTGACGTTTCGTCCACTTGACTTCTTCTGAGAGCCCATGTCATGCATATTTTGAGCTTTATGCCTTCACTCCATAGCCCTCTTGTAAGTAGCCATCTGGAGGGGAGAGGGGCTTGTTATTTTGTGTGATTTTAAATAAAGTGTTGCAGAATTACACTATTGTTGCCCCCACTTTGTTCAATTACATGAATTTTTGAACGGAGGAAAAGTTGGAGGGAGGAGCAGCTAGGTACAGCCCAGCAGTGATCTATACACCCGCTGATTGGTGGATCGTATTGAAGGCTCTATATTCACCGTGTTTTGGTGAGTGTTCAATTTAAAGGGGGGGAGCACTGGAGTGTGGTTGAACTTTGGTAGAACAGACAAGACCCTTCACTCCCTACCCTGGTGGATGGATTGTGCCTGATATACCACTGTATGGACTGTACACACATATATATTTTATGAGTCTTTAGGGACGTTGTGTTTTACAATAGATCTGTTTACCTTAGCGCTGCTAGTGTTCAGTTATATTTTACTTGGTTCAATATTCTCAACACCTTTTGTAACAATTTTATCTGTATAGCAGCTGCTTTGAGACTTTACGTCATCTTAATTATATCTTGTTGCCATCTATTCAATACTAGATCATTGTGCGCGGGGTGAGTTATTTCATGAGACTGGTACTCCGGTCACACATTATTTAACTCTTTGTTTTACATAAGTTTAAATGTATTTGTCTATTTAAAATATCAACGATTTCTGTGAGGAAGCCGCGAAGGCGTGGCAAAACACGTTGTGGACGTACCTTAATGATGTCAGCGCGCTAAACAGGAAGAAAGCACACTGATATGTGAAATCTGTGCTGGCATTGTTCCTTAAGGGGGGTGTACTGTTATAAAGAGGCAATTGTTCCAGTGCGCAAGACTTGTGCACTGGAAGATGTGAGTATATTTCCTTTGGATTTTTTAATGTTTTAATAAATGTATAGTGTTTTCAATACTGCTCAATGAGGATTCTTAATTCTTTTCGAGCACCATTTCATTGAAGATACTGTTAATTGCTTTCTAGAGAGTGTGGAGATCCCTGGTGGTGATTAGGATCCTGAGCACATCTGGAGAGTTCTGGGGAGCTATTACAGCCCAGTTAAAGGGCAAGGAGCTTGTATTTACATGAGTGAAGTGAGCAGCTAGTGTAATTGGTGGTGGAATACACTGGGTGTACTTGATAATTTATCTTGAATCATTATTACTGAAGGTTGTTTTTGGACACTGAGCACCTGTGGAGTATATCAACTGAACTGTGGATTGGACTTTTGTTCATATTATATTTTATGCACGTTTATGTATGCATTTTACATTGTGATATTTTTAGTCATTATGATTTTTGATACACGTTAATTTATGTAATTTGTTTGCACATTAATTCATATTTTTCGCTCTAAACCGTTAGATCATATTGCACTTGAAGTGAAATTAAAGGCAATTAAAAAAAACAAACATGTTATACTTACTTGCTCTGTGCAGTGGTTTTGCACAAAGCAGCCCTGATTCTCCTCTTCTCGGGTCCCCCTTGGCTCTTCTGGCCCTTCCTCCTGCAGAGTGCCCCCAGAGCAAGCAGCTTGCAGTGGGGGTACCCAAGCAGACTCGCTCCCGAGCCACTGCTCTGAATGTCCATTCTCACACAGAGCTATGGCTGGGGCCCATCCCTTCTTTCTCCTCATTTGCTCACTGGCTGTGATTGACAGGAGCAAGAGGCAGTGGCTTCCACTGCTGTCTGAACTAATGAGGAGGGAGAGCCCACAGAGAGCTAAGGCTCTCATGTACATCGCTAGATTGCGTTGGGGCTCAGGTAAGTATTAGGGAGGGGCGAAAGGCTGCTGCGCAGAGAAGCTTGAACCTTTAGAACCACTTTAAGTTGGGTTTTCACATTAATGCATGTCAGTAGTGCATTTCTTTTTATTACATTGTGATTGCACTGCACTTTTTTAAGGAATATTATTACCATTGGTGAAGGAATGTATGTCAGTGCGGGCTGCAATTTTTTTCTTTTTTTTTTTGTGTTAATCATTTGCACTGGGTAGTGTGGAGACACTTATTTCATTACCTACAATATGTAGACAAAGCAAAACATTTACCACAGATACATCAGTAAGTATACCATTGCATAACACAGACTGAGAGCTTCATATAAAGTATTATAAACAGGCATGAGCATGCTTCCCTCTGTACTTAATTTATTTTTTTTTGTGCTTAAAAAAAAGATCAATGTTTTCATTATATTTGTGTTGTGAGAGGCAGTCGTCCAAGATTTCCTTTATTAGATTCTATAAACAACAAACTGAAATTGAAGAATGCACTTTAGCCAAAAAGAAACACATGTAAAATAATGTGTGCTTTATTATTAATATGTTCTTAGTTAAAATCAGGTAACCATTTATAAAAACTGTGTAAAGTGAATGTGTGGCCTTAGCCTAAAGCAGCTTAAGGCTGCATTCTAGGTAAACAGCCAAACACACAGATTTAAAATATATATGGTATTCATTTTACTTGCCAAAAAACTTGAGTTTCGGTACTCCAGTTCTGAGATTTCCACAGTCCTGTCAGACAGCACAACTAACCTGGTAACCTGATTTTCTCTTCTGTAAACCAACACAGCTAAGTCACGTCGCTGCTTCTAGTCTAAAACCGGTCAGAGAATGAAGAGCGATGGACTGATAAAGTTATCTATCTGCTCTCATCTCCTGTTGGCATGTTCCATTCTTTAGCGAACACAGTACTCCTGATAGCCCCAGGTAAGGCCCCTCCCTTTCCCAGTCTTAAGCCCCATACACACGGGCCGAAAGCTGGACGACATCATCGGTTCAATTAAAACAATTCGGCATTCGGCCTGTATGTATGTAACTAATATTAGAACACCTTCACAATGCTATTTTCCAACACAGGGCAGCTGCGCTTTCTTGATGCAGGCACATTGAGATGTAGATTTATATAATGGAAGTGTGCTACTCCCTTTTTACATCTGCATAGAAATAATTTGCCAGCCAGCCAGTCCAACAGAAGCCGGGCGTTTGGCCGGCTTCTGTCGGACGACCATGCTGGAAAACCAACAGCCGACCGGCTCCCAATCAGCGCTCTCAGCCAATGGTTGAAAACACTGATTGGAGTGTTCTGGCGGGGGGCCGTCCCCCTGTTAGGACACAAAAGCTTAGCGGGGGAAATCGCTGTACTGTCGGATCGTTAGTACAGCAGGTTCGACCGTAGCTGACAGTTTTTTTTTGTTCAACTGGAAAAAAATCATAGTATGTACCAGGCTTTAAGCTGGCCATACATGAGTTTTTTTCGCTCAGCCATCATGTTAATTGAAAAAACGGAATGACTTCCCTCATTCACAAATGTAAAGTGGATAGAGGAATCCTCCCGACTGGGCTTTTGTATTCTGACAGCAGGGATTCCTCCGCTGTCAGAATGATGGCAGGGAAGTTTCTCTGCTGTCAGATTACAATAGCTCAGTGGGAGTGATTCCCCCATCTACCTTGACTGTTCAGCCTGCGAGGTTAAAAAATTATTAATGTATGGCCAGCTTTAAGCTGATTTTCAGGTGAACAGCAAAATACACAATTGAAATACATATATCATTTCAAAGGATTTATATTTCTGCTCAGCCCCTCCTCTGATATTGCCTCACCTGCTACCAACTAATGAAGTAATATAAAAAACATATATATTTTTAAATATAACTACCATATGTACCTAAACCTGTCTTGATATCAGCCTCCTCTATTCCCTAGACAGTCAAGCCAGCCGCACAACACAGACAGATCAAAATTCGACCAGTTCAGCAGAAACCTACCAAATTTTGATCCATCTATGTACTGAAGTCTATCTAGACTAACTTTGTTACAACCAGCCTGTTGGTTTTTTTTGGTCTGGTTACTGCTACCGGGTATAGCCAACAGCAGAAATGATTGTATTCTTATGGTGGGGAAACCTATCGCTGTCAAAATACAATAGGCCAGCAGGAGGGATTCAGTGAGTGTCGATGGGGAAATCAAGTGTTTTTTTTACCTTCAACCTCTGGTTGAAGGATGGAAATTGCTTAATATTTGGCCAGCCTAATACTCATGCTGGAAAAAGCTATATTGCACAGAGCTCCCAGTCAGTCTTCCCTAATTTGCTTACAGAAGAGAAAGAAAAGGGGTTAACATTGACTTGCTCTTTTATTGTCCAGTCAGCAAGTTGGGATGGGCTGTTCACAAAACTGCACTACCTAATTACACTGGATAAAAGTGTGGTCAATGATGTAAATATGCTTTTGAGTAGGATTGTCTACATCACATGACTGGCTAAACAAAATTACTTGTCATTGAATGGTAAGGCAGTTAGTATATATGCATGTCTCCTATGTATTTAGTGATTTGTCTAGAATTCATCTTTGCACAAAAATAAAAAAGTCTGTTCCAACAGCCCCAACCTGTGATAGAACAATAAAGGTGCATTCTCAAACAACTGAGGTAATCCCTCTGCTTTTACCTCTTTTAGGCAAGCATATAGACACCACTGTTCAAAGCCATAGAGACCTTTTTCCGGTTCAGAGTTCTTTCCTTTCCTTCACCCAAACTGAATACTGCATAAGAGATTACAGTAGGCTAACATAAAGATAGATTTACGTTCATTCTATTTTCATTTAAAGTGCATTTTATAATGTTCTAACAAATATTAAATTTGTTCCAGTTGTGAGTTTTGAAGGAAATCTGTCTTTACAATACTTTACTGACTGAGATAAGTATCTGTCCCAAAAGCTAAATACATGCAAATAGGCTGAATAGGTGTTTCACCACACCAGAACTAGTATATAGCCATACGTTGGAAAATGTACCTCTGTCCCAAGGGCTTCCTACATGCAAATAAACTGAATAGGTGTTTCACCACACCAGAACTAGTATATAGCCATACGTTGGAAAATTTACCAATACACAGACGCTGCTTTGACGGGTTTGTTTTGTCAATCCAGCTTCCATTTAAAATAATATACATTAGTACATCACTAGTACATCAGTACATCAGGATTAATCAATCTTCACATATATATATATATATATATATATATATATATATATGTATATATATACCATAGACTTTGTAGACTCTATAACTTTCACACAGATTAAATAATATACACTGATTTGGGTTATGTTTTACCAAAGAAATGTAGCATACTACATTTTGGTCTAAATTAATGAAGAAAGATTCTTTGTTGGAAAATGTTATAGCAGAAATTAAATTATCATTTTTTTTCAAAATGTTTGAAGCTCTATTAGTGTGAAAAAATGATAATAATTTAATATCCATACAGTGTTGCAAGACCAAGCAATTGCCTGTTAAAGTAGCACAGCGTAAATAGCAAAAAAAAAAAAAAAATGGTCTGGCCATAAAAGGGGTAAAACTTTCTGGTGTTTAAGTATTTAAAAGAAAATATCAGATGCTGGGCTGCCACCACCAGTAATAGAGGGGAAATCTTCCAATGGGGACATTCATTCATGGGTGACAACCAAGGATTCCCTCACTTTGGGGGGATTTCCTTTCACTTCCTGTTTTAGGTATGGGACAGGATATGAAGAGGGAAATCTCCTAAATATGCAAACAGATGGCAAAAAACTGAAAATAGTTATCCCCACCCCCCCCCCCTTTACTCTTCCCACATTTAGATAATTTAGTCCTACTTTAATTTTGTAGAAAAAAAACCTTTTCTACACAGCAATTGACATTCTGGGCAATGCAACTCAGTGCTTTGTGTAAACATTGTTAGAATGGTTTTATGTTGGATACCAGATCCCCTCATGGTGGATGGCATCTGACTTCAGAGTAATGGAACACTTCTGTGAAGAGCAAACTCATTCTCTATGTCATAATAACAAGACGTGATGCTCATAGATCCTAATAAAAAAAGAAATGAACTGTATTGAAAGTTGTCTACAACCTTAGGATAACTCTGGGTTTCCAGCACTATCTGTAAAGAAAAGGATAAGAAAATAATATGTTAATATTTAAGCAGTAAGGTTACAGTTATTGTTATCAAACACATCGTGTTATGTTCTTTAGGACTGAGAAGCTGCCACATATAAAGCAACAGTAATAAGTTCATCTTGCTTCTGCTATAGCTATCATAAAGAAAAAAAAAAGGAAAAAGATGAACTTTTAAGGTGCCAAACAAGAACACTCAACCAATCAGTACATTTTATTATTCCAACTTAAAGGCATTGAGATTGATCAAGATTACCACCCACGGAATACACATCATGCGTTATTCTATATTTAGTTATAAATTGTCTTTTAATTTGATTGTATTGGGTGTTTATCACTTTGGGGCATGTACCTGAGGGAGGTCCATTTTACAATACTGGGTCAGTCTTTTATGAGAATGTGTTTAATATATGTTGGAGCAATAAAATGTATTGATTTTGTTTAGGTGTTCTTGTTGGCACCCATAAAGTCCATTTTGTTCCTTTTTTTTCTTTTTGATTGCTCAAATAGGATGTTGGTTCCTTTTTACAATCCCCAGTAATTTTCCACTAATTACCTTTGCTTCTGCTGTAGCTAGTTTAATCTAAAAAAATGCAGTCTGATTTTGCAAAATGATTATGTTTTTTGTCTTATCAGTATGCACCGATGAACTACCACATAGTGTATTAAATCTGTGCCAAGAACTACCACATAGTGTATTAAATCTGTGCCAAGAATTCACAGATTTTGTACATTATATGTCACTTTAACTCAATGTGTGTCACAGTAGTATATAAATGAAAATGTTGTAAAATTTATGTTTTTAATCAGGTCTAAAATATTTATTATGACAGCTAATTCACTGCCTTAAAAGCAAATCTGGAAAAATTATGCAAAAAAAAATATATAAACAAATACCCTAGCTCCTTGCCACTTCTTGTAGGCATCAGTGATATCACTAGGCCTTTCATCAGGATCGTGGGAAATCTAGGGGTCCCAAATTAAGCAAGACAATGTTCCAGAACTGAGCTGGATTGCATTCCTTTGGGATTTAATATCCTATGCTTACCTAGGAACCCAGTGTGAGTCTAAGTGACATCACCTTTCCCTAGATTAGTGTCATGGGAGCAGAGCTGTAAACCTGGTATTTTCTACATTTTTCCTTTTGAAGTTTTATCCATCTATTGCTTTCAGTTAGTGTTTTTCTTTCAGTATATTAGGGGGCTGCAAGATACACTATATTACCAAAAGTATTGGGACACCTGCCTTTACACACACATGAATTTTAATGGCGTCACAGTCTTAGTCCGTACGGTTAAATATTGAGTTGGCCCTCCCTTTGCAGGTATAACAGCTTCAATTCTTCTGGGAAGGCTGTTCACAAGGTTTAGGAGTGTTTCTATGGGAATTCTTGACCAAACTTCCAGAAGCGCATTTGTGAGGTCGGGCACTGATGTGGACAAGAAGACCTGGCTCGCAGTGTCCACTCTAAATCATCCCAAAGTTGTTCTATCAGGTTGAGGTCAGAACCTTACGGACTAAGACTGGGATACTATTAAAGTTCATGTTTGTGTAAAGGCAGGTGTCCCAATACTTTTGGTAATATAGTGTATGTAAACCTTACATTTTCATGGAAGGCAAGCTTTAGCTTTATAACTGTATAACAGTCATCTTAGTTTTTATATGTGGTATATAGTTAAGTTAAAGTAACTGTGTAAAAAAAAAAATATCCCCTGAAGTATAGCAAACACTGTCTAGTGCCCCAATGTGCTTTAACTACCATTTTCTGCATTTGTCTACTGAGCCCAATCCCCACTGTAGCCACCTAGAAAATCCTGGTAGTTCCAGTTATGGCAAACATCAAATTTCCTCTGCTCTCCCACAATGCAGTACTCAGTGGCTGGGCACCAGGCCCAGCCACTGCAGATACCAGTCAGGCTGTGGGTGGCACTTTCCTCTTTACTGAGCCTGAAGTAGGTATTGGACAGGACAACAGGTGTGCCTTAAATGGAATGTATAGTAATTTTCCACATATTTAATTTTGTTATAAAGTTCAGGACTAAAAAATAAAATACCAATACATATTTCATATTTTCAAAGGCATACAGTAAGCGGTGCTCTTTGCTTCTTCACACCAGGACTTTTTTTTAGTTTTGGACAGGGTGGATGGAAGGTTACAGTACATTCCTTTCATCTTTTATAGCTAACAAAAGTTAATTTTCACATTTATTGAAAATTCAAAGCTAGACTCAGATTACCTATTCCAAGAAGTAAACCATGCATCCCCAACCACTGCTGCTCTCTTTCCTTATGCAGAGTGACTGGTCTTGTACCTGCCCCCCTTCTATAGTTTTCTGCAGGCAGCCTGAAGTGCGTGGACCTAATGGGTGCCTCCCAGATCTCCACTTTCCACATACGCTATGTGATAATGCCACTGCTACAAAGTGATAACTGAGTTTATAAAGGCATTTGATGAGTCAATGGTATGATCAGTATTTTACATATGCATGTATATGTTTTGGTGTAAGATTTTCTTATTGACACAAATAATGTGGGTCTAAGTTTAATAAAAAAAAAAAAAAACTATATATTTTTTTCTAAACATTTGGTTCTGACTTTCTAAACCTTTTTGCCAATATTTTTGTTAGTCTTTGTTTTGAAGGTTAAAACCACAGCCTTAATATATGTTAAATGCAGCTTCTGATACAGAAGCTCAGAGGTGAAATGCTGCTTTTTCAACTCCCCACCTTCTTCCTTAACATTTTCAACAGGCACCTTTTTTGACAGGTACCTGCTCCCACGTCCTTAATTCACACATGGTAAGAATGATATGCACTTAGGCATGCTCCTTGTCTACAGCCTCCTAGGACAAATCACATGTAATGTCACATTAGGAGGCCCCAGGACCAGTCCTGCAGCAGCACACAGTTTTGCACATGTGCAGGGGAAAGCTGGCTGTGATCCCTCAGGACTCACATATCCAAAATGATGGTGCCAGGAACCTGCAGTGATAACAAGAAGCAGCTACAGCAAGACAGCACTAAACTCCAAGTACTGATAAGGACCATATATTTTAAAGGCAGCAGCTACAGTATTTGTAATTCATTTAAAACAAAGAGTGAAGTTCCTCTTTAATGTTCCTAGTATACGTTTCTATAGTTGTCCTTTGCCCTCTTGGGGATACTTCCCTTCACTTTTTCTCATGAATACACAGAAGTATAAACCTGACAGGTTTAAACTTTCTCCATTTAAAGTCATAGTAAACCCTTCCATATAACCAGTGAAGTGACTGGTCTCAAGTGATACACAGAGTTAAAACGAATCCTCCCATATAAGTTGTACATGTTTATCTGCATTCTTTACTTCTCTACATCCATTAAAAATCCAGAATTTGCCAAGTATTTTTGAGCTTTCAGAAAACAGGGGATGGGGAGCTGAAAGTACACTCTTAAGAGCTCAGTGAGGGGTGCTATGACAGCTCATTAGAGGAAAGCACACAGGAACAGAGGTGAAGCTATCAATCAGCTGAAGATCCCTCCCCTGTCACCATTTTTCTCTTGAAAATCTTGTCAGAAGTGACTCATGCAAATAGCAGAGAAGTGAGGCAGCAGATAGAAATTACATTTAGGCCAGCCTTAGACGGTTCGAATCTCAGCGGGTTTACCAGGAACTGGCCAGGATTCTAACCATGTATGGGCAGACTTAATGTACCAAGTTGATCGATCAATCGGCTTGGGTACAACCAGTCTGCTGGATTTAACATTCAATTATCGCTAGTGGCTGATATAGCCACTGTTAATACTGTCTTCTCGTGGCGGTGTGTATGGCCAGCTTTGGTGCTTTGAATTGAGACAAGTAAGCTCTAAAGAGCGCTATAGAGGGATGTTGTATACATATTTCATGTCTGAGGTTTACAACAACTTTGAAAATTGAAGTCTTGCTTTGGGTTTACATCATAATGTACTAATATAACATACAGTTAATAAATACTAATATTGAAAAGTCAAGGTACAATTTAAATTTCAAGATAAAGACTGCAAAGTTAATTTTGTAGTGCTGTATGCAATACTGTTGTCCTACATATAAATCTAAATATAATTAAAGGTTCTCCTCTTGGCAGTCTCACTATAATAAACCTTAGTGACAAGTTAAAGTGTACGATAAGCCAAAACTTTTTCTTAGTTTGGATAGAATGGGAGGCGGATTACTATTTCTGTTGTCTACTGTTATTCAGGGCTCTATTTTGAGGTTTCCCTCCACTTCCTGTCCTGCTGAAAATGTTTTGCCAAACAGAAAATGTGCAATAGGGGCGCAGACAGAAAAAAATCTTTGAAGGGTGGATTAATGGCACTGAAACCCTGAGGTTTTATTGAATAGTAATTTTTTATTGTTATTTCATACAAGTATGATGGTGGTATGACTGAAGGGAAAATTGGCTGGCAGCTTCTGCGCATTGAAGGATTTCAACAGTCACCTGGAAAGGTGATAGGAACGAATCAATCTAAAATTGAAGAGTCACACCTTAATATTCGAGTCCAAAACATAGGTGTATTCCAAACATAAATTGGCAAAGCTCGGCTCCCTCATCAGGGCTGAAATGTGAAACAATGATTAAAAAAAACTATTATATTCATCTCATAGAATATATGTTTAGCATGACTGACTCCTAGAGTGATTCCTAGTATTATTAATAATTCAGAATGTTTAATTACATTAATAGTATATTATATTATAATTTAAAGATGTATAGACCAACACTAGCACTGAAATATAAAATATTCAGTATATTTTTATCTTTTTATGTCATTACTATAATACTCATTTATTTCTACTTTTTATCTTTTATGTTACATTATAGCCCTGATGAAGGGGGCAGAGCTTAGCCCTTGAAACTTGTTGGGCTGTTTATATAGTTTACATTTGGAACAAACCTTTTATTTGGACTTGACTATTACAATGTGAAGCTTAAATTTTGGATATATCAAGAAATAAAAATTTCACAGGGCATCTAGCCTTTCCTTACTCTACTATAGAAACAAATTTGTATTTCCATTTCTATTGCTCTTAGAGAGTTACCCTCATTTCCTGTCTGATAAAAGTTTTTTTGGGGTGTTAAAATCTGAGCACTACGCCACAAATTCTGAAATTAGGTTCTATCCTAAACATATAGCAGGTGCTACAGCCAATACGTTTTGGGGACTGCACATTGTACCCTTTATTTAGCCTATGTACACTGGAACAGTCAGTGTTAAAATTAGGTGCTGAGATATATGATTGGAAGATCCAGTGTTGTGAAAATGTGGACATTTGTTTTACCTTAAAATCAACAGTATCTCTTCATAGGGACTCAAATTGAGAGATTAAAACTCTATGTTGCGAGCACCCAGGAATGTTTCAGCAGCTGATTTTTCCTAAAAAAAAAAACGAATTTTGGACTCTTTCATGGTGTGGCACTCTGATTTTCACACTCAAACAACCTTTTATCAAACAGGAAATTAGGATAACTCTCCAAGAGCAACATAAATGCAAATAAAAATGGTCTTCTAGAGTAGAGTATAGGAAGACTAGAACTCTTGTCAGATTTTTATTTCTGGATAGATCTAAAATTGAAGCTTCACTTTAGGTTTATTCTAAATGTAAATTGTATACAAACCCAACACATTTTGAGGACCAAGCTCTGCTCCATTCACACTTAAACACCATTTCTACAGTCTTAGGCCGCTGGACCCGTCTCTTGGTTCACTGGAACAGCCGATCCATTGTCTGGATGCCCTTTTGGGATACTACCAGTACATTTTTGTGAAATGCATCAATTAGGACCCAAGTGTTTCTACCTGAGTTTCCAGTGCCATCTATCTACTGCTTCAAGCATGATAAAAGGTTATTAGCAGGACAGGTAGGGAGCCCCCGGATAGCAGTAAAAATCTGACAGCAGTTCTAACCTTTCCCCACTCTATCCAAAACCAAGAAAATTAGGATGGGTTGAACATACGTTTTAATGAAAGATACTATGTTGCATTTAAAGGAGAATAGGAATATATCTGTAAAGAGATGTATTATAATGTCATTGCAGATGGTTGCCCTATACACAATTTTTGGCTTTTTATTTTGCTTTAAAGATTACAGACAGGACATATTTTGCTCACTATTTCAGTAAATACAGTATAAGACAAGCTGTCACCATAAACATGCCTGCATATGTTAATTCAAAATCATATTATATATCTTTGCATTATGCTAAATATCTTTTAGTTTTTAAAACTGGGACTTGTGTGGCTGCACATGGTGCCATCCTGTGGGAGGTATTGATAACTGAATTTTAACACCTGTTTATTCAAAATAATTACAAATCTATGGAGAGCATATTTTACTTAGCTCCTGTATAGTTCAGAAGAGGGACTTGCTCCCTAGCCCCTTCCTCCCCCTCCCTCACCAAATTTATTTTTGTAAAATTCATCTAACTATTGTGGAAGTTTGTTAGGTGTTTAGGTTGGGCAAGAAGCAGCCTTCCCAATACCTCATTTTCTTCTTCATCATGAAGCAGTATTCACAGAATGTGTTCTGCTGACAATGTGAACATATACAGACCACACCTGATGTTAATACTCTGCAATTACTGGCATTTCAATGCAAGTGGGTGTCCTTGCCACTTGTATCTCTTACTGTTTCCAGTTTTCACAAAAGGATTACAGTGATTCTCTAAACATAACACCATACCTAACCACAGCACCTTGCAACACTAGATAAACGCACTAAGGAAAAATCTACTAGTAAATCTGAGTTTTCCACTTTGCAGGAATGATTGAATCCCTGGAATGTGTAAACACAAATGAAAAACTATACTAATGAAACCCATAGTGAGCTTTGTACTAATACAAATTTGAAATGCTTAAAAACTCTATGCAAATGTTATATAAAACAATACTGCATAATATTAACAACCTTCCTGAAGACACCAGGTGACAAAAATCATTGATTGTCTGTGCCTGATCCGGTAACCAGCCTACTATACATTTATTGCACAAAGTAAAGAAAAACATAGTAAATATGCATTATGCAAGTCACTCTTGAGCTGCTTACCTGTGCTTGTATGTAAAAAAAGAGACGAAAGCAAAGCGTTGGACTATTCCAGCCAGTGCAGCAGAGAGATAAGCAGTGCAGCAGGGAGGATCTGTATGTAAAGACTTTACTGCAAGGAGTTCAGCTTCTTGGCAGATGGAAATCTCAGGGGGAGGAGAGGGGGGCCCAGATTATGTGAGTGAGTTTCTTACCAATTCATCTTGAGAAAAGTGCCTGAATGTCTGTTTGCTGATGTCAGCAAAGCTGGAAGCATTTCTGAAGATATATAATGTTCATGAAACTTTTTTGTGTGCTCTATATAAGTGTCTAAAGCATGATAGCTTGCAGCTGTGATAATGATTCCCATGTTTGCTGTCTGGTTTACGGGAAGTTTTTTTCACTTTATTTTGAAGACAGGAAAGTGTTGACTGAAGAATTTAGACTCTGCAATGTTACATAAGTGATATTACTCAAGAGTTTTTTTTACCTTAAAACCCAACTCCAGGTACCCCTGTACTTATAGCTTTTGAGTGCTTACTATGTGTTTATCTTTGCTGTTTAGGTATGTGCTTACTGTAAACTTATGTAAATGTATCTGTTTAGTTTCCCCGTATAGTACTACATCCACTGTACTTCTGCCTCCCACTGACATCAGTAGGTCGATTGCATCACCATCACAGAGTGTGTTTTGGGAATGACTAGTAGGGGAAGGGGTCATAACATCAGCACCAGTGTCAGTTATGTCAGCAGGAGGCAGAGATACAAGGTTTAGAAAGAGTCAATAAGCAAACAGAAGTAAACACATAGTAAGCACTCGAAAGCTATAAAAAATAATGGTGCTCAGGGTTGGACTTTACAGCAGTATTAAACCCAAAAACTAAAATGTATTTTCTCTTACGTCCTCCGACAGTCGCCGCCTCTTCATATTCGTCACAATGGGGTAATTGACCTTTGCTCCGTAGGAGTAGCTAGGCAACAGAATATGTCAATATTAAAGCTTTTAACATATCCCACCCCAAGGGGGTGGTCCCCTCAGTCAATACCCTCCCGCTTCCTGTTCCATACCTCACTTTCATTGTCTAGCTTTCAGGAGTGAGCTGGCTGTTTCTGTGCTGGGGCATTTTGTCTCAGCCTTTATCTTCTTTTTTGATTTTATTTGAGGTTTTTTCTCTCTCTTTACTTAGCTGTTACTTTTGTCAGCATTAGTTAGTTCTTCTGATGAAGAGGATCGTGCGGGCTGGGTCTCGGGCTGGCCCCCCTGGTCACAGGTTGTGGGCCAGTGGCTTCCCAGCCTGCCATCGAGCGTTCAGTCAGGTATTTTTCCTGGCACATGTGAATGACCCATCCCTGTTCGCTGCAGGGATGCTATGGTGAGGTGGCTACCTCACTGGACGCCATGCGGTTTCACACCGCAGTTCTACTGCGTCCTGGCTGCAACTCTCCCTGTCACATGTGCAGTGGCTTGATCGCTTGTGCGGGTTCCCCACGCCATTCAGAAGGTAAGTGTACTCTGTGTGGGGACCTGTCTGTTTAGTGGGTGTCAGTCTGGGACTGTGTAACCCTGCATGTCTGTTCACACTATGGGGCTCCCTGTCTGGATGCTGCTGTGGGCTGCAAGGAGGGGGGCTGTGATACACTGTTCTGTGTGCCTAACTGTGTGATTTCTCTGTGTGACATGCTATATGTTGTAGGACATGCTGTGGTACGTGTTTTGTGCAACATGCGGCGGCCGCTGCGGCGGTCCACCATTTTAATGATAACTACAGGCATATGAGGGCTTCTTCTATAGCGGGGAGCGGCATTTTTGGTGCCAAGCGCCGCCATTTTGGCGGCGATCGCTCCGGCCTCATGTAGCACTGCATTTACCTCCTCCCCCGGCGGCCATTTTCTTGTAGCCTTCCATAGGCTTCATAGGAGCGGCTTCTGGTGCATCACTTCCTTTTCCCTGGGCACATCGATCGATACAGCAGCAGCAGTGATCTCTCCAGGTTTTTATCCTCCTTAGTCCTGTGTTCCTTGCCTGAGTTTGTAGTTTTCCCTGTGGGGGTCGACTTGTGCTGGTGTGTGTTTGCGGTGGGCTGCGCTAGCCACGCTTTTAAAGGGGCAGTTACCCTTTTTTTCTCCTGCACACTTCTGGGGGCATGGATTCTCAGGAAAGCAAATTTCCTCCCACCTTACTGGGTGGACAAGGGGCTGCTGCTGTTTCCCCTGAGGGGGGCGATTTGGCCACCGTTGTGGCTAACCTGGCTGCTCAGGTGCAGATGCTTGTGGCTGCTCAATCCACTAAAAGGCCCTGAGTTTCAATCTCCTCTGATTCAGAGGGCGAAGGTGATGGAGCTGCTATGGCTGGGGTCCCCTTATCGGGGTCCCGTTCGTCCCTGGACTTTGCAGGGTCGGAGGGGGATGCAGAGGTTGAGGGGGTTGATGATTCTCCCCCTGGCTCGTGTGAAGAGCTTGCAATCATGGATGATTTGGTTGCTTCTATCAAACAAACGCTGCATTTACAGGATGAACCGTGTCTACCTGCCGTTCTGGCTTCCTATGGGACACAGCGGAGGCGCACAACATCGCAGGTTTTTCCTTGCACGGAGGATTTTCAGCGCGCTGTTAGTGAACAATAGCGCAATCTAAAAAAGCCTTTTGCTGTGCCAAGTAGGTTCAGGCTGCGTTATCCCTTCACACCCGCCACTGATGAACGTTGGTGTGTGCCGCCTCCGGTGGATCACGCGGTGGCGGTTTTGAATAAATCCACTGCGATTCCGGCAGAGGATACCCCGGTGTTCCGGGACGCTACGGACAGGGGACTGGAGTCTCTCGCCCGTCATACTTAATCGGTTACCGGTTCCATGCTAGAAGCTATTTTTGCTTCCCTTATGGCAGCTCAGGCTGTTGCGGATTGGACGCAAGTACTCAGGCGCGTCTTGGTGGCTGATTCTGCCCCGCCGACGACATTGGCTATGGTGGATCAGATTCATCAGGGTGTCATGTATTTGTGTGATGCGGAATTAGATGTAATTCCTTTGGCTGCACGTGTGCACAGCGTGGCGGTGTTGACACGCCGTTTGATTTGGCTGAAATGTTGGTCTGTGGACCAATCGTCTCGCAAGACTTTGGCTAATTTGCCCTATTCGGGATCTCGCCTTTTTGGCGACTCACTGGATACGCTGATTAAGGGGATCTCTGGGGGTAAGAGCACGCTCTTGCCCCAATCTCACAAGGCTAAGGGCGCTCAAGGTAAGAAGCACGCTTCGTTTAGGCCCCCTCAGGGGTCCTTTCGTGCCTTTCGGTCGCACTATAAGGGCAAACCCTTCAAGGGTCAAGGTTCCCAAAAGAAACCATGGGCAGGTAAGCAGAAGTCCGGCCAGTCCGGTTCGCTGCCCATAACAACGCGGCCTGAAGGGACGCCCTCACAAAGTTCTGGGGTGGGGGGACGTTTGCTCGGTTTTCTTCAACCCTGGCTGGCCCGCGTTCGGGACAGGTGGGTTCAGGAGATCGTTCGGTCTGGGTACAAGATCGAGTTCCTATCTCGGCCGGCGAACAGGTTTTTTCCCTCAAACCTTCAACTGTCTCCGGAGCGTTTGCGGGATCTGCATCTGGCGGTGCAGGACCTGCGGGCTCAGGGAGTGGTGGTTCCGGTGCCTCATCGGGACAGATTTCGGGGGTTTTATTCAAATCTGTTCACTGTGCCCAGAAAGGAGGGCAAGGTACGTCCAATTCTGGACTTGAAAGCTCTGAACCGCTTTGTGCGGGTTCGCAAGTTCCGCATGGAATCCCTGCGCTCGGTGGTGGCTGCTCTAGTTCCGGGAGAATTCATGGCCTCCATCGACTTGAAGGATGCGTACCTACACATCCCCATTTTCGAGGGTCACCAAAGGTACCTTAGATTTGCCATTGCGGAGGATCATTATCAATTCGTAGCGTTACCCTTCGGTCTCGCTTCGGCTCCGCGGGTTTTCACCAAGGTGCTTGCACCGGTTCTGGCCTTACTGAGAGCCCAGGGTATCTCAATCCTGGGGTATCTGGACGACATTCTGGTTCGGTCTGCGACCAGTCAGGGTCTGGTGAAGGATCTGTCCGTCACGGTGCAGACTCTGCAGGAGTTTGGTTGGACGATAAACTTCCCAAAATCGACGCTGTGCCCGTCGGTTCGTCTTCCCTATCTGGGTATGATTCTGGATTCGGTTCAGGCAAAAGTCTTCCTACCGGAAGACAAGCTCAAAACGCTTCAGGACGAAGTCAGGTCCCTTCGGGACGTTCCGTGCTCATCCCTCCGGACGGGCATGCAGTGTTTGGGTTTGATGGTCTCGGCTTTCGAGGCGATTCCCTTCGCCCAGTTTCACACGAGGGATCTCCAGGCGGAGATCCTGTCCAGGTGGGACGGGCGACCACAATCTCTGGATCTTCAGATCTCGTTGAGTCTTCGCACGAGAAGGAATCTTCTATGGTGGCTGCAGTCCCCGGCGGTGTCGGGGGCAAGTCTTTTCGTCCACTTTCATGGACGGTGATCACCACGGATGCCAGCCTGTCGGGCTGGGGGGTTGTTCTGGGCGTTCTGTCCGCCCAGGGTACTTGGTCGGAGGAGGAATCCTCCCTTCCGATCAACATTCTGGAATTGCGGGCGATAAATCTTTGCCTTCAACGTTGGACGGACAAGCTACAGGGCTGTCCGGTTCAGGTTCAGACGGACAATGCCACAGCGGTGGCCTACATCAACCACCAAGGGGGCACCAGGAGTGCCCGAGCGGCTCGGGAAGTGGCCGACATTCTGTCTTGGGCCAAGACGCACGTCCCGGGGATAAAGGCAGTTCACATTCCGGGGGTGGAGAACTGGCAGGCGGATTATCTGAGCCGCCAGTCTCTGGACCAGGGGGAATGGTCGCTCCACCCGGAGGTCTTCCAGATGTTGTGCGTGAAGTGGGGTCTTCCGGATGTGGACCTGTTCGCGTCTTGTCTGAACAACAAGGTGGGAAGGTTCGTGGCAAGGACGCGCGATCCTCGGGCAGACGCGTCAGACGCGTTAGTGGCTCAGTGGCATCAGTATCGGCTGATGTATGCATTCCCACCAATTCAGTTGCTATCTCGGTTCCTTTGCAGGTTGTCCTCGGAACCAAAAACGCCGGTCTTGGTACGCAGACCTCGTGAATCTGGCGGTCGACGCTCAATGGCATCTGCCTCTTCGGGAAGATCTTCTGTCTCAAGGACCGATATTCCATCCTGCTTTACAGTCGCTGGCTTTGACGGCCTGGCTGTTGAGACCGAGGTCCTGAAGGATAGGGGTCTCTCTCCGGAGGTCATTCACACTTTGATCAATGCTAGAAAGGCCTCTTCGGGGAAGATATACTACCGTACTTGGAAGGCCTATTTTGCCTGGTGTGAGTCCAGGGGGTTTTCCCCTCGCTCATATTCGGTTTCAAGAGTGTTGGCTTTCCTTCAAACGGGCGTGGACCAGCGTTTGGCGTTGGCCACGATTAAGGGTCAGATTTCTGCTCTGGCCGTTCTTTTTCAGCGCCCTGTGGCGTCTAATTCTTTGGTTGGCACCTTTGTTCAAGGGGTGCGACACCTGGTCCCTCCTCGGAGGGAGCCTTTGCCTCCATGGGACTTGAACCTCGTTCTGTCCGTGTTACAACATGCTCCCTTTGAAAAGATCAGGGAGATCTCGTTGCCTCTGTTGTCCAAAAAGGTCGCCTTTTTGGTGGCGATCACTTCGGCTCGCAGAGTTTCGGAGCTGGCAGCTTTATCGTGCAGGTCTCCGTATCTGGTACTCCACTTGGATAAGGTGGTCTTGCGACCTAATCCTTCTTTTCTTCCGAAAAGGATTTCGGAATTTCATCTCAATGAGGACATTGTTTTGCCTTCGCTTTGCGCGGAGCCTAAACATCCGAAGGAGGTGGCCTTACATTCCTTGGATGTTAGGGCGATCAGGGTTTACCTGAATTCGACTAAATCCTTTCGCAAGACGGATTTTCTCTTTGTCCTTCCTGAGGGACCTCGGAAGGGCATGGCGGCGTTGGCTTCTACCATCGCCAAATGGATCAGACAGACCATTGAGCAGGCATATGCTTTGAAGGGGAAGGTTCCTCCTATGCCTGTGAAGGCGCACTCTACCAGATCTCTGAGTACGTCTTGGGCCTGTCATCATCGGGCCTCTGTGGCCCAGGTGTGTAAGGCCGCGACTTGGTCGTCCGTTCACACCTTCTCAAAGTTCTACAAAGTGGATGTTCAGGCATGGGCAGATGCTTCCTTTGGCCGCAAGGTTCTTAGTGCGGCAGTACCTTAAGGTCCCTTGTTTTTGGGCCCTTGGCTGTTTGGGATGTTTTTATCCCTAGGTTATTTGTTCTTCCTGGGTTGTTGCTCCTGTTGAGCAAAGTTTTTTTCATGCTGCCCAGCTGGTTTCCTTCCTTTGGTAAGGTTACTTTCTCTGATGTGGAGACTGCGTTGCCTTAGGCGCGGCTGCGTTTCCCACCCCTTATGTTTGCACTGCTTTGGGACGTCCCCATTGTGACAAATATGAAGAGGCGGCGACTGTCGGAGGACGTGAGAGAAAACTGAATTTTTGTAAAATCTTACCTGTAAAATTCCTTTCTCTGAGTCCTCCGACTGTCGCCGCCCCCGCCCCTCTTTTGGGGTTTGTTTATGTACTCTACTGCTATTCTACTGAAACTGAGGTATGGAACAGGAAGCAGGAGGGTATTGACTGAGGGGACCACCCCCTGGGGGTGGGATATGTTAAAAGCTTTAATATTGACATATTCTGTTGCCTAGCTACTCCTACGGAGCAAAGGTCAATTACCCCATTGTGACGAATATGAAGAGGCGGCGACTGTCGGAGGACTCAGAGAAAGGAATTTTACAGGTAAGATTTTACAAAAATTCCGTTATATTGCAGTTTACCAATTCTTAGATGTGGTGGCTGTAAAAATTTTAATTTTTAAGCTTTTTTCCCCTTTATATTTTTACCTGGTGATTCATGTAGTTAGGTTTCAACTTCCTTTTCATCTTCCTTTAACAGACCAAGCTTTCTGGTAAAAGTGGCAGTTAGAGGGCTAAGACGAACAATTTAACACTAACAGAGGCGCTTACAGTGGTTAGCTTTTATTTATGTAAAATTCTTATGCCAAAAGGAAATACTGTTGCTGCTTCAGCTCAGAAAGTGTTAGCTGGAGTATGGTTATAATTTGTTAGTCTAGTCCATCTAGATCTGCTACTACCCTCTCTCCAGACTGACAATGCTGCTTTCCAAAGATGTCTTCATTACTCCTCCATCAAGTGTGAAGACATCCTAAGACAAGGAGGCATGATATTGAACAACACAAGGTAAAAATAAAGGGGGGGGGGGAATCTAAGAAAGAAAACAAATGCAGCCACTGCATTTAAAGATTGGTAAACTGCAGTTTATTGCATTCTTTTTTTTTTTGGTTTATTACCACTTTAAGGAACCAATTCCTAAGTGTGGTAGCCCATTGCAAAAAGTTCATTCTCATGAGATCTACGCCTACATTAACAATGCAAAATGCATTAGTTGTTATTAGTTGCTGAGGGCCACTGAACTTTTTTTGTCTTCTAAAAAAATGGAACGGAGTAGACTCAATAGTCCGCTTGGTCTTGTTCTTGGTCTTGGTCTTAGGCTCTTTATTGAAAAAGACTGAAAAATGCAAATATTGATTTTGCGTGTGTGCCTGCTGTAGGTCAGTGGTACAATATGTTCCATTTTTACTTTTTTTTTTTTTTAGCAGTTTCTATTTAATCACTTAAGCCCCAGAGGATTTTCCTGCTCAAAGACCAGGGCCTATTTTGCGATTCGGCACTGCGTGACTTTAACAGACAATTGCGCGGGGGTACCAGTGACATTACTACAGTAATCAGTGCTATAAATATGCACTGTTACTGTAAAAATGACACTGGCAGGGAAGGGGTTAACTTTATTGGTGATCAGTGGGTTAAATGTATCCCTAGGGGTCTGATTCTAACGGTGGGGGGGGGCGTGGATTGTGATGTAACCACAGAGACATACGATTCTACATAGCAGGATCGTGTGATCTCTGCAGTTACACCTGGGAGAATGACAGGCGGCTTTGTTTACATTAGCCGCCTGCCTTTCTCCCTATCCAGCGGGAGATTGCGAGTGACCGGCGGACATCGGAGCCGCCGGTCACTCGAGCGGGGATGTTAGTGAACGAGCGGGGGTGGGAACACACCTCCGGCGACACGCGCTCGCCCCCTAGAGGCTCGTAGGCGAGCGATGTAGCCCTACGTCGTTTTGCCTGTAGGGGGCTGACTGCCGCAGTAAATAGTCGTGCGGCGGTCGGCAAGTGGTTAAAGACACAAAAAATATTGTTTTATAAATATATCTTAAATTATGTTTAAATCTGGTATATTTTCTTCCTTATTTAGACATTGTCAGCCTATACTATTTGGAATGTGCAATTTCACTATTTTTACTATTACTAATTTCTAAATATTTTACATTAGCAGAAGGGATGGGCTGTGTGTTCGAGTCGAACGAAAGTTGCTGAACACACAAATAAATGGGGTGCTCGGCGGGAAGTTCGCCTGCCGATGAACGCCCCATAATGCACTGCGCTCTTGCAGTGCATTGATTGCTGATAATTGGCCAAAGCATGGGCTAGACCTGTATGCCTTGGCCAATCACTGCACAATGTACTGTCAGAGCCATGATTGCTTTTGGCCAATCATAGCTCAGGGGCTAAGTCCCAGCCCCACACTATATACGGCTGCTGCTTACACGGCAGCCGTGTATAGTGTGTGACAATGGAGATTAGGCAGATAGTTAGTGGATAGTGTGTTCAGTCAGTATAGTGCAGTCAGTGAAGTGTACAGGCATACCCCACTTTAAAAATGTATGGGTATGTTTTAGTCCTGGGTCCCCTCTCGGTGCTCCCCAAGTTTGATGTCCCTGTCACTTATGGTTCAGGAGCAGTGCCATGTCAAGGTGACCAACATTTCCCATAGAAGCCAATGTTAAAGACAGGGAGCTGTGCTATCTCAAGTTGACCAAAATTTCCCATGGATGCCAATGTTAAAGACAGGGAGCAGTGCCATGTCAAGCTGACCAAGATTTCCCATAGACGCCAATGTTAAAGTAAAGAAAAAATTAATGCTGCGCTATGGTGATACGTGAAGTGTATCCAAAAGTGCTGCTGTGCATAAAATCAAAATGATTTTGATAAATGATAGTGCGAAAGAAAAACAGCGCAGATTTCGTGTAATAAAACTTCTAAAGTGCTCAACGTGCCGATGATGCAATAATGTAGTTGATTTTTGGTAAAAAAAAAAAAAAAAAATATATATATATATATATATATATATATATATAAAATTAATTAAGTATAGATATGAATTCTCAAAACATATACATACTCTAATAGTGCAATTCAACACCTAATAATGTGAATAGATAAATAAGTAGAAAATCATAAATAAACATATAATAAATAGTCCAAAGTGATAGTCCCAAAATGCAATATTCAGCAAGTAGCCAGTGAAAGTTGTTTGATGAAGAAACAACCCAGAAAGGTGCTCAAGTGCTGGAAATCAAATGCATGCTGCAATGGTGCGATGATATGGTGATTCTCTCCTCTCCCCTAGGTAATTCCACTTACCGGACAACGTGGACCCTCAGACCATATAGCGTAAGGGTCTCACAGGCAGAGTCCGGCATGTAATCCGGGCAATGATACTTTGGACTTGGATAGTGGCCAATACAGGATCCCCTATGTATTCTCAGCAGATGGTAGCCATATGGAAAGGAAAGAAGGAATCCCAATAGCGTAATATTGCCACAATAAATGTATTAATCTCAATGTAAAAAACTCACATTTGATGCGATAAAAAGGCACTGTATGAAATGGGTCGGTAGATCCCTGGGATGATGGTGCGCAGCAGGGCTGGCTTCTCTCCGGCGTGCGTTCCACCGCTACCGGAAGTGAAACATAGAAACATAGAATGTGTCGGCAGATAAGAACCATTTGGCCCATCTAGTCTGCCCAATATATCTGAATCCTATGATTAGTCCTGGCCCTATCTTATATGAAGGATAGCCTTATGCCTATCCCATGCATGCTTAAACTCCTTCACTGTATTTGCAGCTACCACTTCTGCAGGAAGGTTATTCCATGCATCCACTACTCTCTCAGTAAAGTAATACTTCCTCATATTACTTTTAAACCTTTGCCCCTCTAATTTAAAACTGTGTCCTCTTGTGGTAGTTTTTCTTCTTTTAAATATGCTCTCCTCCTTTACCGAGTTGATTCCCTTTATGTATTTAAAAGTTTCTATCATATCCCCTCTGTCTCTTCTTTCTTCCAAGCTATACATGTTAAGGTCCTTTAACCTTTCCTGGTAAGTTTTTTCCTGCAATCCATGTACTAGTTTAGTAGCTCTTCTCTGAACTCTCTCTAGAGTATCTATATCCTTGACGTTGCGAAGGGCTTGTAGCTGGAAATTGCGTCAACGCGTTTCGCCTCCCACTAGGCGTTCTCACAGACGTATTTCCGGCCACAGGACGGGCCATCTATTTATACCCCTCCGTGCTATTTCTACTTATGCACTTCCTTTTCCTTTGCCAATGTTAAAGACAGGGCCATGTCAAGCTAAGATTTCCCGTGGATGCCAATGATCACTGAAAGTTGAAAATTGCCCTATATTTAAGTAGTTAAGGGGAACCCCTATGACAGAATTTAAAAAAAAACAGGGTGGTGCCCCCCCCCCCCCCAAATACATACCAGGCCCTTTGTGTCTGCTATAGATTTTAAGAGAAATTCCACACCAAAATTTAAAAAAAGAAATGGCGTGGGGTTCCCCCCCTAAAATCCATACCAGACCCTTATCCAAGCATGCAGCCTGGCAGGCCAGGAAAGGGCAGGAGGAATGAGCGGCCCCCCTTCCTGAACCATACCAGGCCACTTGTCCTCAACATGGGGAGGGAGCTTTGGCGTGCCCCAAAGGCACCTTGTGCCCATATTGATGGGGACAAGGGCCTCTTTCCGACAATCCTGGACTGTGGTTGTGGGGGTCTGCAGGTGGGGGGCTTATCGGAATCTGGAAGTCCCCTGTAACATGATGTCACATGTCGTCAGAATGGGACAGTGCCACCGAGTGACGTAACTCTTGCCTATAAAAGAACTGTCAAAGCCGAAGAGTGGGCATACGATGGATAGCCTCTTAAGAGGCAAAGCGTTTTTTGCAATTTTTCTATTTTTCGGGTCGGCAGGTGTCGTGATTGACGATAGAGGGAGACTATTTTTTTTAATAAAGGTCTTGTCAAAAATTGTTTCTTGTGTTTTTTCCTTTTTTACACTTTTTTGGGGAATGGATATGGGTACGATGTACCCGATACCCATTCATATGGGGGTGCAGGATCTTCAAGATTCCGATAAGCCCCCACCTGGAGACCCCGACAACCACAGACCTTGTCCCCATCCCCCCCTGCCCCAATGTTGAGGGTATAGGGCCTGGTATATTTTAAGACAGGGGGGCACTCGCTCGTCCCCCGCACCTGACCTGCAAGGCTGCATGCTCGGATAAGGGTCTGGTATGGATTTTGGGGGGGCCCACGCCATTTTTCTTATTTTGGCCTGGGGTTCCCCTTAAAATGTATACCAGACCCTAATAGACTGGGGGGGGGGCTATGCCGTTTTTTAAAAATTTTTTATCTGTATTGCTGGGAGCCGGCAATACCTTACAGCCGCGGGCAAGTTTAAATTCAATTTTTTCCTTTAGAACTGTCAGTAGTGCTGCAGTAGGTTCCATACATTGTACATGCCCCATTTACAGGCACATTAAGGGAACCCCCCGGGCACGATATTTAAAGGAATTTTTCATTTTATTGTTTCACATTAAGCATCATTAAAATCACTGCTCCTTTAAAAACAAATGTTTTAAAAAAAAAATTGCATTTAAACATGTCCCCCAGGGCAGTACCCAGGTCCCCATACACTTTTTTTTATGGCAATAACTTGAATATAAGCCTTTAAAATGAGGACTTTTTCATGTTCATGTCCCATAGACTTTAATAGGGTTCGCTAGAACTTTTCCCTGTTCGAGATGTTCTAGTGCGAACTGTACAGCAGTGGGCAAAGTGGCTTTCAGATATCTTTATACAAGCTCCAGAACAGTACTACCAACTGCAAAGCAGCTAGACACAACAATCACAGCTTGTCAAGACAGAGAACAAGTTTATAATTTTGTACATATGTTCAGTAAAAAGCTGGCCAGTGCTGTTGTTATTAAAGTACAATTAAAGTTTTAATATGTGTATATTCAGATAACTTTTGTGAAATTTTTACAAAAGTGTCTGATATGAGAACTATTACCCAAAACAACAATTTATTTCCTTTTTAAGCATGCATTACGAAGTAAAAACTGAAGCTATTTGATTGCAATAAAAAAATGGATGTTCTTATTTTAACCACTTTGTTAAATGAGGCCTACTACATGTATCTTGCAAAAAAAAATTATGAAATTATTCTTTTTGGACTTGTATTTAACTTGATTTGACACTGATGCATGTGGCACATCACTTTTCATCCACTGCTCAATGATGATGTTGTAGTTCTGTTTTTGCTGTTGAACTTTATGGCATCATTGGATTTCAGTTTAGTTGGCTGTAATCCTGAATGCGTGGACTTGTTTTATTCTACAATGTCAAGACATACTGGTTATATTACTAACATCCTAAATGCCCATTGAGAATGTTTGCATATATGACAGGGGTTCAGAGGGTGATGTGTAAACTTTTTCTGGGGGGGGTTAACAATTTGTAATGTTGTCCATAAAACATTGACTATAATATCATCTTTTTATGATACACTAAAAGGACACAAAACTTTAGGTTAAACTGCAAAATAAATTAATGTTGAGGACACAAATTGCAATGTACTCTTCAGACTACACAAGTAACATTGTTTTAGATTACAGACTGATAGCATGAAAAGTCCATTTACAGATGCATTTTGTTTTCTTTCAGTGTTCTGTCACCTGTGGAAAAGGGGTGAAAAATAGAGATGTTCTATGTATGTTAAATGGCCAGTCGGTAGAGGACTTACACTGCAAACATGCTAGGAAGCCTCATGTACAGAAGATATGTAGGCTGGGTAGATGTCCTTCATGGAAAACCGGGAAGTGGGAAGAGGTAAGAAATGTACTGCCCATTGCTATTATTATTTAGAATAGAATAAGATTTTGGCAGATGTTAGAGAATAAAAAATATATTTAATAAATCTCTCAGGAGATCTGAGACTACCATACCCACCACAACCATTACTTAAAGGGTCCCTTTCTCTGTGTTCTCTTGCTTTGTGTTCTCCCTGATAAAATTTTCCTCCTCCTTTTGTCTTGGTGGGCAATATTACTTTTACAGTGTCTGGTGAGAAAATTTGAATTTTACAGCTATTACTTTAACAGGAGGTGAGGCGAAATCTTCCAATGCGGACACCTGATCTGGTAAAAAAAAATGTCCAAAAGGAGAATTTTTTTCACTTTGGAGAGATTTTCACTTCCTGTTATGTCACCAGGACAAGAAGTGAAGGGAAATATCCTCAATGAATCACAGCAAAAATAAACTCACTAAGATTTTAACCATTCCCTACTCTACTCTGTTTCCTCTGCAAGAGGAAATATTTTGACTGGAGATTCACTTTAGACATGTGCAAAATGGAAAAAAATAATTTTATTTCATTTTGGATAAATTCATTATGTTACTAACTTTGTTTCATTGATTCATTTCGGAATTCATTTAGTTTAGTTTCATTTCATTTCGTTTATTCATTGTCTAACAAATTCCAAATTTTCGGAACAATTGGAATTCGGATCGGTGGAAAAATGATTGACCGATTCGAAATTCTGTGTGAAGAAAAGCTGGTTGTTAAGGCGATGTCACAAGGATCGGGGTCACCCACTGTCGTCATCGGGTGACTCTGCCCCTTAGCTATTTTTTTATTTTTTCAGGTCTGGCGGTGCAGCAGAAATCCTAATTGACAATGGATCTACATCGGGGACATTTTTTGTTTATTTTTTAAAAATAGGAATTTTCAAAAATTCGTTTTGAGTCTTTATTCACTTTTTACACTTTTTTGGTGAATGGGTAGGAGTACTACGTACCGCAAACTCATTTACATGGGAGGCAGGATCTGGGGCCCCCCTTCTTAAAGGGGGCTTCTAGATTCTGACAAGCCCCCTGCCCACAGACCCCCACAACCACCGCCCAGGGTTATGGGGAAGAGGCCCTTGTCCCCATTAACATGGGGACAAGGTGCTTTGGGGTGGAGGGGCAGAGCCCACTCCTTGCCCCAAAGCACTCCCCTCATGTTGAGGGCATGTGGCCTGGTATGATTCAGGAGAGGGGTCCTCGCTTGCCCCCCCCTTTCCTGATCTTTTGGGCTGCAGGCTCAGATAAGAGTCTGGTATGGATTTTGGGGGGACCCCACGCTGTTTTTTCTTCTGAATTTTCTAATGTGGGCATTCTTTTGCTTATGTTACAACTCTCAGCTGGGAAGCCTGCTGACAGCTGATGAGTCATTGGTTGTTAAGGACGCTGCGGCCGGCTTCCCGGCTCGCTCCTTAGCAACCAGTTATCCTTTATACAGAATTAGAATCGGTAGATTATTTTTCGAGCGATCCGAATTTGAATAGTTTCAAAGTAAATTAAACAAATTTCAACTAAATTCATTACTATTTTATTCGGAGATTCGGATGAATCCGAATCTCCAAATAATCAATAATGTGTCTGAATTTACATTTGGACCGAAATGAATTGCACATGTCTAATTCACCTTCCAAATTTACAAAAAATGTGGTAAGAAATCCACTGGAGTCCCCCCAAAAACTAATGTTGTTCTTGAACTCCACCTTTATTTTCACTTGTGAGTGAAATGACCCTTTATTACAGTATGATTTGTCTATGGAACATCAAAGTGGCTTTTCTGTAAAGTAAAGTAATCAATTGACACTTTTGGGTTGATAGGAGAGTGCAAAATCTGAATCTGGTGCAGCTGCGCATGGTAGTCAATTAGCATCTAACTTCATAACTTAACTTTGTCCAATTAAGCACCAGATTTTGCACTCTCCATTTTTAGTACATTTTAAACCCCTTTATGTGCACGTAATGTGACCTGATTCCTTTGACCTGCTCCCTCAAGATGCCAACACTATTTAGTTGTCAGAAGTAGGTGAAAAGCTCTTTACCAAATGGTCCAGCAGTGCTGATTTATTTTTTAGTAACAGCCCTGGTCTTAATTATGTATGTCAAAATAATTACAATATATTTTTTTATATTAAAACAATTATATTTAACTGAAAGCTCTATTTTTACTATTTTTTTTCCTCATCAAAAAATATCTTCACAAAATTATTTTATATATATATTTAAATATATGGTGGTCTGGGCAGGCTTCTGATCCCTGGTAGACTATACAATGGGGTAGCCCAACCTTACTGTGGTAAATATAGGAAACTATAAATAAATATTCTATAGATCTTTTTTTGATTAGAGAAGGACTAGGGGTAGATAAGGGATTGATTCTGCTTTGTTAATCTATACTCAGCTCAAAATTGTGAGCCCGGTTGAGGTAAACATTTCAAGTGTGATGCAGACAATTACCTGTAATGTGTATATTGTGCAGCACTCACGAGAATATGTCCTTATGTAGCAATGTATAGGATATATATTCTTACTCTTTTTAACACTGACTGCTAAAAGCATACCAATAGTTTGCTAATCTGCTCAAGGTTGTTTTTTTTATTGATGGCGATTCCAAATATAAATGTGTGCAGATTTGTATACATCTTTTTTTCTTTTCTAGTGTTCTGTGACCTGTGGAGTGGGAATTCAACACAGACATGTGTACTGTAGAAAGAAAGGACAAGGTCGAATTGAGGATATGCTTTGTAATCACACTGCTCGTCCAGACAGTCAACAATCCTGTTTATTTCCAGACTGTATCCAGTATTATTGGGTTGCAGATGACTGGCCTAGTGTAAGTACATTTATTATCTCTTGACAACTTTTATTTCCAGTTTTCACCACCTTCTTAGAAATAAGTCAGCCGTTTCATTAATCTTTTGGCAATGTAATTTGTATTCAAATGAAGTTTGCCATATACATTGAATTATAAGAGAAAACATAAACTGCCAATCTGCACACAGATACACACTGAAGGGTCAGTACATTGAGAATGTTTATTCTTGCAATTTGTTTTAGTGTTGGAACCCCCATATGTTAGAGTGGAAACTATGCTTTCCATAGATGCACTTAAAGTGGTGAGTAATGTACAGACATATTTGTGCATTACATAGTTAATAAGACTAAAAAATATATCTAATAAAGCTGAACTCCACTCAATCAGATGAATAAACAGTTGAATTACATATACAGAATGTATCTGATTTTCCTGAAAAATAGGATGTAAACAGCCCTGCCAAACAGTAGAACCATTTTGGTGGACTGACTTTTCTCTATTACAAATAAGCAGAACAGCCAGGATACCTTTCCTAACCCCAGCCTGATTGTAAAGATATATTTTTGCTCACTTTGCTCTCTCCTTTCAACGTGTTTCCTTATGGTCCTTATGTAAGCTTGACCCCCTAGAGCTGCCTATTCCACTCCCATTCTATGTTCTGATTAACATGGAATTAACACACACTATAATACCAAAAGTATTGGGACGCCTGTCTTTACACGCACATGAACTTTAATGGCATCCTAGTCTTGGTCCGCAGTGTCTAATATTGAGTTGGCCCACCCGTTGCTGCTATAACAGTTTCAGCTCTTCTGGGAAGGCTGTCCACAAGGTTTAGGAGTGTCTATGGGAATGTTTGACCATTCTTCTAGATTTTTTGAGGTCAGGCACTGATGTTGGAGAGAAGGCTCACAGTCTGAACTCTAATTTACCCCAAAGATGTTTTATTGGGTTGAGGTCAGGAATCTGCAGGCCAGTCAAGCTCCTCCACCCCAAACTCTCTCATCCATGTCTTTATGGACTTTGTGCACTAGTGGGCAGTCATTTTGGAACAGAAAGAGCCAACCCCAAACTGTTCCCACAAAGTTAAAATTGTCCAAAATGTCTTGGTATGCTTTTAGAGTTCCTTTACTGGAAATACGGGGCCAAACCCAACCCCTGAAAAACAATCTCACACCATAATACCTCCTCCACCAAATGATTTTGACCAGTGCACAAAGCAAAGTTCTTAAAGACATGGATGAGCAAGTTTGGGTCGGAGGAAGTTGACTGGCCTTCACAGTGAAGTTCCAGTGAAGGGAACTCTTAAGGTGTTTCTAGCAAAACAAGACATTTTGGACAATTTAATGCTCCCAACTTTGTAGAAACAGTTTGGGGATGGACCCTTCCTGTTCCAACATGACTGCGCACCAGTGCACAAAGCAAGATCCATAAAGACATGGATGAGTGAGGTTGGGGTGGAGGAAATTGACTGGCCTGCACAGAGTCTTGACCTCAACCCGATAGAACACATTTGGGATAAATTAGAGTGCAGACTTCAAGCCAGGCCTTCTCTCCAACATCAGTGCCTTCTGAAAGAATGGTCATACATTCCCAAAGACACACTCATAAACCTTATGGAAAGCCTTTCCAGAAGAGTTGAAGCTGTTATAGCTGCAAAGGGTGGGCCAACTCAATATTGAACCCTACAAACTAAGACTGGGATGCCATTAAAGTTCATGTGTGTGTAAAGACAGGTGTCCTAATACTTTTGGTAATATAGTGTAGTTGATAGCGAATGAAGGTACTTGCACATTTTTAAGAATACATAACTGCATGTTTTTTATTTTTCTGGAGTTCTCACAGATCCTACAGTTTTGGTCTAGAGAAATGTCAAGCAAAACCTCATGTTAGCTTTTAGAAACAATAACTTTGGATATTACTAACTATATGAATATTAAACAGTCTTTTATTATTTACTTTTTGTTTCCTAGTAGTAAAGACTTGTGTTAAAAAGCATCCTGTTCTCTTTGTATTGCTTCCTTTGTGTGAAATAACTGATGACCCTGCCAGTCTCAGTAATCCAACTGACACAAATGGGAGGTGGATTGTCAGATTGGACAAGCAGTTGAGTGAGGGAGGGGCTAGGAGGACATTGGAGACAAGATGACAGGACGGGAGATGGAGAGGACACAGCCCGACTCCCGTGCATGTTGCTTTCCCTGCTCTCCCTATATCAGTATGCCAGGCTGCCAGTGACTGTGGAGAGCCAGAGCTAGAGGGGTATAGGCACTCTCCACACTATCCAAGTCGATCATGGTGTCTTGGGGAGATGACGCTCCTCTGGCAGCTGCACATATAGACTCCGCCTCCTGCTCCTCCTCTAGCTCCGGCTCTTGTTTATTTTTACGGGAGCGCCATCTCCCCCAGGATTTCACACCCAGGCCCCCTACATGTGTATAGGCTGTCCCCCCATGATGGTGGCCCTGTATAAGCCCAAAAGCTATATTGCCTTGGCTACCGCTGATCAGAGATAATTGTCTTCTAATTTTGATGAAAACATATGCTCTTTTCTAAACCAACTGGCTTCAATGCCTATCCTACCCACACCTAACAAATATACCTCCATTTTATCCATAAGCCCATCCCCCACAATTATTGCCTTTTGTTTCACTTGACCCTCCCGTCTAGATTGTAAGCTCTAACGAGCAGGGCCCTCTAGTTCCTCCTGTATTGAATTGTATTGTAACTGTATTGTCTTCCCTCACATTGTAAAGCGCTGCACAAACTGTTGGCGCTATATAAATCCTGTATAATAATAATAATATGCCAGAAGATGAGTGGATCACCCGTAATTACAACTCAATTATTGCTTGCTTCTTTTCAGGTTGTAGACACATTTTAACTTCAGTGACGTAACTGAACAATACAGAGCCAGCACAAATGTTTCATTGTTGGCATTGCTTGCACTTGTCAAAACCAATAACACTGACTGTTTTAGTTAGAAAAGGATACATGTACTAATTTTGAACAATAAACATATAATGAATACATTGTGGAAAAGGTTTCCATCAGTAAGGGTTTCTTATCAGTAAATCTTATAGAAATGTATTGTGCCAAGTATTGTTCGACATAGATTTGATCAATGAACATTGTGTAACATATAAAGGCAGCTGTAATAATGCTCATCATTATATCGTTTTAATTAGTGTTCTGCAGACTGTAAACAGGAGGAATCCAGGAGGAAGATAAAATGTATGGATAGCAATGGTACATCAGTGAATGAATCATACTGTGATGCTGCTGCTAAACCACCTGCCACTAGGAAATGCACTAATGCTGCATGCAAGTACATACTTGCCACTGAAGATGCTTCCCAGGTATGTTCACCAATAAAGTAGTTACGCTACTCATAGCCTTAGCGTATAGTTTATGGTTAGCAGTTTTGTATCTCTTTTATGAATTATTTACCTTTATATTAATCAGTACATTTTCACAAAATTGCATAAAAAACTGTACAGTGGTGATCGAAAGTTTGGGTACCCCAGGTAAAAATTTGTATACTTATACTAGTGTAAAAATTGTATACTTATACTATATGTAAACTTTTGCAGACGCCATTTTTTTGTTTTCTGTAATTTTGAAAGTGTCAATGATGGAAATAAAATCTAACTTTTTTTGACATATTATAATAATGTCTAATCTGTAATTTGATGCCTTTTGGAGATTTTTCCATCTTTCCTTGGCTTCTTTTTGCACATTAATACAAATTTTTACCTGGAGTGCCCAAACTTTCGATCATCACTGTAATCTTTGAAAGTAAATTCACAAATCAGAGTTAATCATTAAGCAATTCATATCATAGTTGTTTCCCAAAGTGCAGCAGGAGTGATACTCCCTAGTTTGTAGCAGATGGTGAGACAGGAAAACTTCAACCATAAAGTCACACTGCTTCCCTGAGCACTGCAGAAAGGTAGAGGCTGTTTTAGGACAGGATACATTAAATACTAATGTGTCAGTTATGGGTCATCTGAAAGTATATGAAAAGCTATGTAACAATGCCAAGTCAAGAAACAGACCTGAAAAATTTATCACACCACAAAAATCTGTTAGATTTGTAAAAAACAAAAAAACAAACAAACAAAAAAAGAAAACGAAACCCATAAGGGCTCTTTCACACGGGCGGTCCGATCAGATCCGCCTGTCAGTTTTTTAGGCGGATCTGATTGGATCCTCAATGCAGCTCTATGGGGCAGCGGGTGTCAGCGGAGGTCACCTCCGCTGACACCCGCTGCCATCCGCATCCGATCCTGTGCTGAAATCTGGACGGATGGAAACCCTATTTTTCCATCCGTTCAGTAATCGGAGCGGAGCGGATCTGATGAGAGCGGACAAGCGGTCCGCTCTCATCCGATCCCCCATAGAGGGCAGCGGGTGCTGAGACACCTCCCTCTCCGCTCTGCAAGCGGAGACGGAGCTGTCATCCGCCCGGCTCAGCGGGGATCGCGGATCGATCCCCGCTGAGCAACACGGATCCGCCTGCGGAGGCGGACCGTGTGAAAGAAGCCTAACTTTAACATAGTTATCCCATGCAAGCAATCATGCTGTTTTTACATTTTTCTTTGCATGCACTGTAATTTGGTATTTTTTACAAAGTTAAATAATAATTTGATTACTTAATAAAGTAAATAATAATTTGATTGATTTTTTTAATCTTTTAGATTTTAGCATCAGATATCATTTTTATGTGCTTTATGTTTTCCTTGTCAGCTGTAACCAGAGTTATAGTAGAAGATTAACCACTTTACCACCGGAGGATTTTCCTGCTAAAAGACCAGGGGTTTTTTTGCGATTTTTTTACTGCGTGACTTTAACGGACAATTGCGCGGTCGTGCGACGCTGTACCTAAACTAATTTCACGTCCTTTTTTTCCCACAAACAGAGCTTTATTTTGGTGGTATTTGATCACCTGTGCGATTTTTTGATCACGCGCTATAAACAAAAAAAGAGCGTCATTTTTGCAAAAATAACAATATTTTTCACTTTTTTTTATATGAAATTCCCCCCCAAAAAAATGTAAAAATCTAAATTTTTTAACATTTTCGGCCAATTTGTTTTACGCTACCTATGTTTGGTAAAAAAAATCGCAAAAAGCGTATTTTGATTGGTTTGCGCAAAAGTTATCGCGTTTACTAACAAAGGGAAAGATTTTTGTCATTTTTGGTGTTTTTTTTTTTAACGAGTAATGGCGGCGATCTGCGTTTTTTTTTGCGGTACTGCGACATTGCGGCGGACAGATCGGACCCTTGACTGACATTTTTGGGGGTACCAGTGACATTACTGCAGTAATCAGTGCTATATATATGCACTGTTACTGCAAAAATGACACTGGCAGGGAAGGGGTTAACTGTATTGGACAGGGAGGGGTTAAGTGTGTCCTAGGGGCGTGCTTCTAACTGTAGTGGGACATTCCTATTGGTGTAAAAAAAAGATCAACGGTTCTACATAGTAGAACCGTCTGATCTTCATTTTTACACAGGGAGAACTGACAGGCGGCTTGTTTACATAAGCCGCTCTATCTTTCTCCCGCTGTACCGGTGATCGTAGTGTGACCGGCGGACATCGGGTCCGCCAGTCACACTCCCGCACTCCTCCGTGAACGAGCCGAGGCGGGCGTGCGCCTCGGCAGGCACGCGCTCGCCTCGGCAGGCGCGCGCTCGCCCGCTATTGGCTCTAGAAGGAGTGACAGGCGAGCGACGTAGACCTACGTCACTCTGCCTGGCCGGGGCCGACTGCCGCAGTAAATATACTGTGCGCAGTCGGCAAGTGGTTAAAGAAGGAAGCCTACTTGCGGATACACTTTCCATAAGTCAGCATACAATGAAATGTTGAATAGGCTTTTATAAAGAATATTTTTGGTTGTCCCATTATACCTTTGGAAATGGGAATGTAGTTGGAATAATGCAGCTTTTTTTAAAGAACTAGGAAAAACAGCAGTTATAATGTCTATGTGTGTAAAGGCAGTCCCCGAGTTACATACATCTGACTTACATACGACTCATTCCTTCAAACGGAGGTAGACAACAGGAAGTGAGGGGAAATCTACCACAAGGAGGGGAACCCAAAAGTTTCAAATTCCAGTTGTCACAGGGACAGAAAGTGAGGTGAAATCTTCTGAACAAGGGCACAGACAGCAAAATAAACATTACAGGGGTATTAACCCTTCCCTATGCTATCCAAAACTTTAAAATATATATTTTTTTGGCTGAAGTTACACTTAAAAACTGTACCTGTTCCAACTTACATACAAATTCAACTTAAAGTGGAGCTCCACCCAAAAGGAGAAGCTCCACTTGTTTGCTTCCTCCCCCACTCTGCTGCCACATTTTGCACCTTTCGGTTTTTGACAGGTACCCCTCCCCACTTCTGTGAGACCTTTTGGCGGGAAGGTCCCTCAGAAGTTCGGCCCCCCCTTCTTCTCCTGCCGCCCGGCCATTCACAAAGCACAGTTTGCTTCACGCATGTGCAGTAGGGAATCGTCTGTGAGGCCGCAAGGCTTCACTGCCGGTTTGCCTTAAAACAAATAGTGGCAACAGCACCCGAGAGCCGATTGGAAAATCGACTGGGGTGCCGACATCGTGGGAACCCTGAACAGGTAAGTGTCCTAATATTAAAAGTTAGCAGCTACAGTATTTGTAGCTCCTGACTTTTAATTTCTTGGTGGGGGTGGGGGCGGAACTCATTTTTAAGAACAAACCTACAGAACTTATCTTGTTTGTAACCTGGTGACTGGTTGTATTGCAGTAATTAAAATCATATCAGATAGTGGCAGGATATCTTAACTTCAGAGCAGTGATGGAAGGTATTTGCCAGACCTGTGTGGAAAGTTTGTTTTATGTAGAAGTGTGTGTGGGACACAAAGACAATTTATCCAACGTATCATTGCACTTTACCTAAACCAAATTTACAGCAAGCATTCCATGACTATGAATTTATTTCTGTTTTTCAGTGTTCCAGAAGTTGCTGGTTTGGCCACAAACAAAAACTGACTTATTGTAGAGCAGTACTGTCAAAGCAAAATCAGTACGTGAATGGCTTACGAACTGCCAGTTATAAAAGCTGTCCTCTACGACAATATTCTTTGGATCACAAATGTAATGCAAAGATCTGCATCCAAACAGTATTTTGGAAAGTAGGGAAATGGAGCAAGGTGAGCTATATCAAAGCCATAGCACCTCAGCAGTTCCCATCTTAAAAAGCATTGTTTTTTTTAATTGAAGTGCCTCTTGAGCATTTTGGTTGAGTATATGGTTTTGCAGATTACTAATGATGTGATGTGTGCCTGCAGCATTTTTTGTAGCAAAGACAGCCAGTATGCAAGTGTATGGAACTCATTTCGAGAAATTGAAACCAGTAATAAACATTTTAAAATGGATTTGCCAACATGTGTGTACTGTTTGCAGTTGCTCTATTACAATACTGTAACTGAACTAACATATTTGACATGTATCTTATTAGCAAAAAACGTGCCTTCTTACATAGTTGCATAGTTTGTCAGGTTGAAAAAATACACAAATGTATCTAGTTCAGCCAATAAACAATAAATAAATAAATAGAAAACTTTCATATACAAACTCCTATGCCCACAACTAATCCAGAGGAATGCAAAACCCTAAAAAAAATAGTCCAATTTGCTCCAGTGGGGGATCCTTCCTGATCCCCCAAAGGCAATTGGATACTCCCTGGATCAACATACTAAAACTGATCTGTAAACATCTACTTTCCCTCTCTGAACAGTGCTCATCTGCATGCGGCATTGGAATTATTGAAAGAAAAGTGGTATGCATGACGGAGAATAATCGCTCAAGTGACTTGTGCCCATCACATGTAAAACCAAGATCTAGGAAGTCATGTTTGTCAAAATACTGTAAGTATTCAATTTTGTATGCATAAACAGTCACTGTCTATCTTTGAAAACAAAACAGTCTAAAGGATGTTTTCATTAAGTGCATGTATGACCTTTAAATAAATGTTGAGTAGCAAACAATAAGCAAAGCAATTATAAAGAAATTTGCATAGCAATTCACCCAGTGAGAGTGCATGCACATTTGTTCTGTGCAAATTGGGTAATTAATCAGGCTTATTCATGTCCTGGTTGAATGTTCTTCATTCATTTAAAATTTAAAACAATGTCTTTGGCCATTAGATGGCACTAAGTAACACAGGAATTTTCTATGATACTTAGCACCATTTAGTGGCCAAATGTGGTATTTTTTAATTTTAAATCAATAAAAACATTTATCCAGGGCAGGAAATAGTCTGATAACAATTTTTTTTGTCTAATCACACAGTATGAATTAACATGTAGTTTCACTGGGGGAATTACTATGCTTTTTTTTAAAAAAAAAATACAACTCTGAGTGTATGGTATATAAACAATATAATATCATTCTTATCAGTCTATACTGTAACTAAAGAGACTTTCGTGCAAGACATGTTTTGACTCTAGGCACTTACATAAATGGGCAGAGACAAGATAGAAATCAACCGTACACTGAAAGAGAAGCTGTTGTATTGACCTCCTGAAGTGCTAGGGTATTTCCAAATAGACAGAATTTCTCCACTTTCCTGTAAAGCGCAGTGCCTACTGCATGGTGGCCCCAAATAGGTGTAGTAGGTTACAATCAAGTAAACTGTATGAAACTTATGTAAAGCAAAATTCGGAGCAAATATTAAAACCCAAATTAATACAGTTCTGTATTTAATAATACATCCTGAAATATATGTTTTTGAAATGCAAACAGGGTAAGTACCTAAATTTGATTGGTATAAGCCTCTTGCAGTCCAATATGCAGCAGAGCTTAGACTTCAAGGTAGCAGCAGTTCATGGATAATAAGTTGTGCAGCAGTACAGGAGCATGCTGATAGGTGGAGAGAGCAGATATACAGAAAGAGGGGCTATTAAGTATCCCGCTTCTCCATTCACAGACCATTTAATGGCTGGGGGTGTGGAGGAGACCCGTAAGTGTTACTGAACTGCAGCAAAAACTAGGTCTCCTGCCCTGGCAAAGAAGGCTGAGTAAATTTCAGGACAGGATGGAAAACTACAAATTCTTTGTTAGGTAAAAAAAATTCTCATAAATACATTTTATCTACTGTATGGGTTTAAGAGGTTTGCCTGGAGTTCAAATTTAAATGATAAAACATTCTTTATGGGAACCCAGAACCAGGGAGACCCCTGTAAAGTTGCACAATTAGTTTGTACTCTTATGGTTAGCAAAATGTTTGCTCGCCTTATGATCAATCGCACTATGCAGTTAAGACTGTTGGTAGGCTCACAATCATGGCTGGTTTAAAGTTGAGGAGCTTTTAGATGGAGAAAACCTGGGTTTTAAAATTTGCCCATATCATATGCCACACTTTAACGCACTCATTTGCATTCTCATATCACCCTCAATTTAATCGTTTCCCTTCTGCACCAACAACTCTCCTTGCCATCTCATGTCCCTTCACTGGAGCCCCTTGTTTTCCCCTGCAGTGTGATATCACTCCCCCAACCACAAAATTTTCTCCAGCAGTTGCATGGCAAGTCAACTAATGAAATACTTTTGACATCCCATACCATTGCTCCATGGAGATGACAGATTGCCCTTGCTGGAATTTCAGAGCTTCCAGTACCAGACATTAAAATTAACAGTTTAACAGAGAAGGTAGCTATGAGCACTGTGTAGAGTTTCTGAGCAGTATACAGTGACTGAGAATCTGCTTGATCTGCTCTCATTGTGTTTGTCCACTAGAAGGCAGCACACAAAGTACACTGTCTTTACAGATATTTTTACAGGATTTTTCTGTGCCTGTTGGTAAATGTGTCCCTATTCATAATGATAACTGACAGTTAGGCATTGCAGCCTCTTTCTATTACATTATGTTCTAGTAGAATGTAAGGAAAATTTTAAAGCAGAGGCATTTCGTCATGAAAGCTATTTGTGACTGACATACAGTACATTGCAACATAGTTTTTAGGCTGTAGTTTTAGTAATAGTTTTGTACATTGTTTAAGATTAGATTTTTAACTAAGATTTCGATTCAGGTATTGCTTGCTGTAGTCTTGTTATCGCGGACTTAGTTATAGTCCCTTAGTCATGATTGTGACATTGCCCACAATGACTAACCACTGGCGAAGTAATACATTTTCTTTCAAATGTTGTTTTAGATAAACATGTAAAATAGTTGAGTTTGAAATCTATACTCTTACCAATATGTGTTATTATGTTAAAAAAGTGTATATATGCATAATTTGTAATAATATATGTACATGGGGCAGCCATATTTGCACATAACATATGTATGGTCTTCTTCCTGCTTTATAGACATACCCATGGTTGGGCTTTATGACACTTTCTCATAATTAAAAAGGTTTGCCAATCCACTAAAAAATATTTTTCTCTGTGTGGCTAACAGTGGTGATCGAAAGTTTGGACACCCCAGGTAAAAGTTTGTATTAATGTGCATAAAGAAGCCTAGGAAAGATGGCAAAATCTCCAAAAGGCATCAAATTACAGATTATACATTCTTATAATATGTCAACAAAAGTAAGATTTTATTTCCATCATTTACACTTTCAAAATAACAGAAAACAAAAAAATGGCGTCTGCAAAAGTTTGGGCACCCTGCAGAGTTAATATCTTGTACTGCCCCCTTTGGCAAGTATCACAGCTTGTAAACGCTTTTTGTAGCCAGACAAGAGTCTTTCAATTCTTGTTTGAGGCATCTTTGCCCATTCTTCCTTACAAAAGTCTTCCAGTTCTTTGAGATTTCTGGGCTGTCTGTCACGCACTGCTCTTTTAAGGTCTATCCATAGATTTTCAATTATGTTGAGGTCAGGAGATTGTGAAGGCCATGGCAAAACCTTCAGTTTACGCCTCTTCATGTAATCCCCCGTGGATTTCGACGTGTGTTTAGTATCATTATCCATTTGTAGAAGCCATCCTCTCTTTAACTTTTTCACAGATGGCATCAAGTTACCATCCAAAATTTGCTGAAATTTTCTTGAATCCATTTTTCCTTCTACTCGTGAGATGTTCCCTGTGCCACTGGCTGCAATACAACCCCAAAGCATGATTGATCCACCCCCATGCTTAACAGTTGGACAGAGGTTCTTTTCATTAAATTCTGTGCCCCTTCTTCTCCAAATGTACCTTTGCTCATTCCGGCCAAAAAGTTCAATTTTAACCTCATCGGTCCACAGAACTTGTTTCCAAAATGCATCAGGCTTGTCTATATGTTCATTTGCAAAGTTCAAATGCTGATTTCTCTTACGTCCTCCGACAGTCGCCGCCCCTTCCCAATTCGTCACCAATGGGTATTGACCTTTGCTCCGTAGGAGTAGCTAGGCAACAAGAATTGTTAATACAAAGCTTTTAACATAGACACACCCCTAAAGCTGTTATTTTGTCAGCTTTAGTTTAGGGATCTTCTGATGAAGTATCATCATGCGGAGCTGGGTCTCGGACTGGCCGCCCTGCATCCCAGGGCTGATAGCCAGTTGGATCCCCAGCCTGCCATCGAGCGTTCAGCTTAGGTTTTACCCTGGCACATTGAACGACCCATCCCTGCTCGCTGCAGGGATGCTGCCTGTGAGGTGGCTACCTCACTGGACGCCATGACTGCGGTCCGCAAGCGTCCTGGCTGCGGCACTCCCTGTCTGCCCTGATAGCGGTTTGTCGCTGAAGACGGTTCCCCACGCCATCTGGTATGGTAAGCACCTTCTGTGTGGGGGCCTTCTGTATGGGTGCAGTTTGTGGCTGTGTATACCCTCCATGTCTGTGTAACTGCGGGCTCCCTGTCAGATCCCTGTGTGGCTGCATGCCTGTGGGCTGCGGGGGGGGGGGGGCATCCTGCTCTGCTGTTTTATTATGCTCTGAGTGCAGTTTGAGTGCAGACATGTGTGTGTGCGGCGATTGCTGCGGCGATCCACCATTTTATTTGACTGTATGCTGTGACCGGCCCTGTCTCTATGCAGCGCCGTGTTTTGGCGCCATTCGCCGACATTTTGGCGGGCGATACTGTCCATGCACGTGGCGGCGCCATTTTATTGTAGCCTTTTTTCCTCTGCCGAGCGGCCATTTTGCTGGAGCCTTCCATAGGCAATATCTATCAGTCAGCATTGCATCACTTCCTCTTTCCCCGGGAACAGCGATCGGTGGCAGCAGTCTGGTGTGCTCTCTCCAGGTTTTTACCTGTCTGTCCTGTCATTCCTTGCTCAGTGTTTGTCTATCCCTGCGGGGTCAGTGCATACAGCAGTGTGCGGTGGGCTGCGCTCGCCGTGGTTTTAAAGGGCCAGTACCTTTATTGCTTTTCTGTACTGGGGCATGGATTCTCAGGATAGCAAGTTTCCCCCCGCCCTGGTGGGGGACCAGGGGGCTGCCGCGCCCTCCGAGGGGACCGATCTGACCACTGTGGTGGCTTCCTTGGTGTCTCAGGTGCAGATGCTGCTGGCTGAACGATCCGCAAAAAGGGCCAGGTTATCCATATCCTCTGATTCAGAGGGCGATGTGGCTGCTGTGGCTGGCGTGCCCTTCTCAGGGTCCCGCTCATCTTTGGACCTTGTGGGGTCTGAGGGAAAGCCTGAGGTGGAGGGAGTTGATGTTTCTCCCCCTGGCTCGCCTGAAGAGCTTGCACTCATGAATGAGCTAATTGCTTCCATAAAAGACACCTTGCACCTGGAGGATGAGCCTACTCCTCCTACTAGGACGTCTGCTTTTGGAACACAGAGGGCTCGCAAATCAGCGCAGGTTTTTCCCTTCCCTGCTGAGTTTCACCATTCGGTTAATGAACAGTGGCGCAATTTAAAGAAGCCTTTTACTGTGCCAAATAAGTTTAAATTGCTTTATCCGTTTGCGCCTGCCACCGACGAGCGTTGGTGTGTGGCGCCTCCGGTGGATCACGCGGTAGCCGTTTTGAACAAAGCTACTGCGGTGCCTTCTGAGGATGCCCCGGTTTTCCGGGACCCTACGGACAGGAGAATAGAGTCTCTTGCCCGTCATGCCTATATGGTGGCTGGTTCTATGCTGAAGCCTATATTTGCTTCCATTATGGCGGCACAGGCTGTTGCTGATTGGACCAAGATGCTCAGGCGCACCTTGGCGGCTGATTCCGCTCCACCTACCACGTTGGCTATGGTGGACCAGATCCATCAGGGTGTCATGTACTTGTGCGATGCGGACTTGAATTTAGCTCCCTTGGCTGCGCGCCTGTCCAGCGTGGCGGTACTGAACCGTCGTCTGATTTGGCTGAAGAATTGGTCGGTCGACCAATCTTCTCACAAGACACTGGCGGATTTTCCCTATGCGGGGTCTCGCCTGTTTGGCGAGGCTTTGGATACCGTGATAAAGGGGGTTACGGGGGGGCAAGAGTACTCTTTTGCCCCAGTCTTTCAAGCATAAGTCTTTCCGTGGTAAACGGAATTCCTCGTCTAGGTCCTCTCAGGGGTCCTTTCGTGCCTTTCGGTCGCAGACCAAGGGCAAGCCCTTCAAGGGCCAAGGCTCTCAGAAGAAGCCGTGGGCGGGGAAGCAGAAGTCCGGCCAGTCCGGTTCGTCTTCCCATACCACTTCCACCTGAAGGGGCGCCCTCACCCGTTTCTGGGGTGGGGGGACGTCTGCGTGGTTTCCTACAACCTTGGATGGCCCAAGTTCGGGACAGGTGGGTTCAGGAAATCGTTCGATCTGGTTACAAGATCAAATTTCTCTCTCGGCTGGCGGGCAGATTTTTTCCCTCAAATCTTCAGCTGTCTCCGGAGCGCTTGCAGGATCTGCACCTGGCGGTGCGGGACCTGTGGGCCCAGGGGGTGGTGGTCCCGGTGCCTCATCGGGACAGATTTCGGGGGTTTTATTCCAGTCTGTTCACTGTGCCCAGAAAGGAGGGCAAAGTGCGTCCGATTCTGGACTTGAAAGCTCTGAACCGCTTTGTGCGGGTTCGCAAGTTTCGCATGGAATCCCTGTGCTCAGTGGTGGCTGCCCTGAGTCCGGGAGAATTCATGGCCTCCATCGATCTGAAGGATGCGTATCTACACATTCCCATTTTCGAGGGTCACCAGAGGTACCTTCGATTCGCCATTGTGGAGGATCACTACCAATTCGTGGTGTTACCTTTCGGTCTCGCTTCGGCTCCGCGGGTTTTTACCAAAGTGCTGGCGCCGGTCCTGGCTCTGTTACGAGCACAGGGCATTGCTGTCTTGGGGTATCTGGACGATATCCTGATAAGGTCAAATGCCAGTCAGAGCCTGGTGACCGACCTGTCCACCACGATGCGGACTCTGCAGGAGTTCGGTTGGACCGTAAACTTTCCGAAGTCGACTCTGTGTCCTTCGGTTCGCCTTCCCTACCTGGTAATGATTCTGGACTCGGTCCAGGTGAAGGTTTTCCTGCCGGAAGACAAGCTTCGGACTCTTCAGGACGAGGTCAGGTCCCTCAGGGACATCCGACACTCGTCTCTTCGGACATGCATGAGATGTCTAGGTCTAATGGTCTCGTCTTTCGAGGCGATCCCTTTTGCCCAGTTTCACACACGGGGTCTCCAGGCGGAGATTCTGACCGAGTGGGACGGGCGGCCGCAGTCCCTGGATCTGCGGATCTCGTTGAGCCACGGCACCAGAAGGGATCTTCTGTGGTGGCTCCAGTCCCCGGCGGTGTCGGGGGGGCAAGTCTTTTCATCCATTATCGTGGACGGTGCTCACCACGGATGCCAGCCTGTTAGGCTGGGGTGGTGTTCTGGGCGTTCTGTCCACCCAGGGAACTTGGGCGGAGGAGGAGTCCTCACTTCCGATCAACATTCTGGAATTGAGGGCGATAAAGCTTTGCCTTCTGCGATGGACGGACCGGCTTCAGGGCCGTCCGGTTCGGGTTCAGACGGACAATGCCACCGCGGTGGCCTACATCAACCACAGGGGGCACCAGGAGTGCCCGAGCGGCTCGGGAAGTAGCCGACATTCTATCTTGGGCCGAGACGCACGTCCCGGCGATAACGGCAGTTCACATTCCGGGGTGGAGAACTGGCAGGCGGATTATCTGAGTCGCCAGACCCTGGACCAGGGGGAATGGTCCCTTCACCCGGATGTCTTCCAAATGTTGTGCGCGAAGTGGGGTTTCCCAGATGTGGACCTGTTCGCGTCTCGTCTGAACAACAAGGTGGAAAGGTTCGTGGCAAGGACGCGCGATCCTCGGGCAGACGCCTCAGACGCGTTAGTGGCGCCCTGGCATCAGTATCGTCTGATGTATGCCTTTCCACCGATTCAGCTGCTGTCCAGGCTTCTTCGCAGGTTAGCCTCGGAACCGCACACGGTGATTCTGGTAGCGCCGGACTGGCCTCGCCGGTCCTGGTACGCAGACCTCGTAAATCTGGCGGTTGACGCTCCGTGGCGTCTGCCGCTTCGAGAAGATCTCCTGTCTCAAGGGCCGATATTCCATCCTGCTTTACAGTCGCTGGCTTTAACGGCTTGGCTGTTGAAAGCCAGGTCCTGAGGGATAGGGGTCTCTCCCCTGAGGTCATTCCCACCTTGATCAAGGCTAGAAAAGCCTCTTCGGGTAAAATTTACTACCGTACTTGGAAAGCGTATTTTGCCTGGTGTGAGGCCAGGGGGTATTCCCCTCGCTCATACTCGGTGTCGAGAATTTTGGCTTTCCTCCAAACTGGAGTGGACCAGCGTTTGGCGTTGGCCACGATTAAGGGTCAGATTTCTGCGCTGGCCGTTCTTTTTCAACGCCCTGTGGCGTCTAATTCATTGGTTAGCACCCTTGTTCAGGGGGTGCGTCATTTGGCCCCTCCTAGGAGGGACCCTTTACCTCCATGGGACTTGAACTTGGTTCTGTCCGTGTTGCAACAGGCTCCCTTTGAAAAGATCAGGGAGATCTCGTTGTCTCTGTTGTCCAAGAAGGTTGCCTTTTTGGTGGCGATCACTTCGGCTCGCAGGGTGTCGGAGCTGGCAGCTTTGTCCTGCAATTCTCCCTACCTGGTGGTCCACAAGGATAAGGTGGTCCTGCGGCCTAACCCATCTTTTCTTCCGAAAAGGATTTTGGATTTTCATCTGAATGAAGACATTGTTTTGCCTTCGCTCTGCGCGAAGCCTAAGCATCCGAAGGAGGTTGCCTTACATTCCTTGGATGTTGTCCAGGCGATCAGAGTTTACCTGTCGTCCACAAAATCTTTTCGCAAGTCGGATTCTCTCTTTGTCCTTCCTGAGGGACCTCGGAAGGGCATGGCGGCGTCGGCTGCGACTATCGCCAAATGGATCAGACAGATCATTAAACAAGCCTATGCCTTGAAGGGGAAGGTCCCTCCCTTCCCTGTGAAGGCGCACTCTACCAGGTCTTTGAGTACGTCTTGGGCTTTCCGGCATCAGGCTTCTGTGGCCCAGGTGTGTAAGGCAGCGACTTGGTCGTCCGTTCACACCTTCTCAAAATTCTATAAGGTGGATGTTCAGGCATCGGCTGATGCCTCCTTTGGCCGTAAAGTTCTCAGTGCGGCAGTCTCCTAGGGTCCCTTGTTTTCATGGGCCTTTGGTTGTTGGGGTGTTTTACCCCTGGGTTACTTGTTTTTTTTCCTGGGTTGTTGCTCCTGTTGAGCATGTTTTCCTATTGCCCAGTTGGTTCTCTTACTATGGTAAGGTTCCTTTCTCTGATGTGGGTACTGCGTTGCCTTTTCTACGGTTGCGTCTCCCACCCCTCATGTCTACACTGCTTTGGGACGTCCCATTGGTGACGAATTGGGAAGGGGCGGCGACTGTCGGAGGACGTAAGAGAAAACTGAATTTTTGTAAAATCTTACCGTAAAATTCCTTTCTCTGAGTCCTCCAACAGTCGCCGCCCCCCCGCCCCTCTTTTAGGGTTTTTGTGTACTCTTACTGCTATGCTACCAAACTGAGTTGGGAATGCTGGTGCAGGGAGGTATTGACTGAGGGAACAGCCCCTAGGGGTGTGTCTATGTTAAAAGCTTTGTATTAACAATTCTTGTTGCCTAGCTACTCCTACGGAGCAAAGGTCAATACCCATTGGTGACGAATTGGGAAGGGGCGGTGACTGTCGGAGGACACAGAGAAAGGAATTTTACGGTAAGATTTTACAAAAATTCAGTTTTTTGTGGTGAGGACGTAGAAGAGGTTTTCTTCTGATGACTCTTCCATGAAGACCATATTTGTACAAGTTTCTCTTTATAGTGGAATAGTGTACCACAACTCCAGTGTCTGCCAGATCTTTCTGGAGGGATCGTGCAGTCAAACATGGGTTTTGAATTGTTTTTCTCACAATCCTGTTCTGTCTGATATTTTTCTTGGTCTTCCAGATCTTGCTTTAACTTCAACTGTTCCTGATGACTGCCATTTCTTAATTACATTCCGAACAGAGGATATTGACATCTGAAAATGCTTTGCTATCTTCTTATAGCCTTCTCCAGCTTTGTGAGCCTCAACTATTTTCATTTGCAATTTTTTTGTTTTCTGTAATTTTGAAAGTGTCAATGATGGAAATAAAATCTAACTTTTTTTGACATATTATAAGAATGTCTAATCTGTAATTTGATGCCTTTTGGAGATTTTTCCATCTTTCTTTGGCTTCTTTATGCACATTAATACAAATTTTTACCTGGGGTGCCCAAAATTTCGATCACCACTGTATATCTTATATATATTGCATAATGATATTTCATAGTTTTTGCATGTACCTTTATTTGGTTCTTCCTAGGTGAATACAAGAGCTGCAAGGAAATACGTCTTATTAAAAACACACAAGATGATGGTGAATATACACTAAAAATGAACAACAGAAAAGTCAAGGTATATAAGTTAAAGGAACACTTTGTATATTTATGGAAACGGGTACTAAACCTAGATCAAATTTAATCTAATTTGCTGGCAGTCTCCGCAATTATTATGTTTCAAAGTTCAGGCTAATATCTTTATTGGGTGCAGTATAGTACAAATGGTATTTCATATGATTCGAAGCCTTAGAAAACATTCAAATTACAAAGGTTAAGTCAATAATTTAATACTAAAAGTGGAACTGCAAGGCGCTCTACTCTATATAGAGGGGCAAAGCCCATTACTAAGGCAAATGAAAAAAATGAAGAAAGTACTGGTCTCTTTAATCATATAGACTGTTTTATTAAAAATCTGCTGGTAATCAGACCCGTTTCAAGGATCTGCCTCTGCTTTCTCAGGGCTTATTGGTGAGTAAACAGAGAGTAGCAGGAGAATAGCTGAAGCTCCTAAGATTGTAACCAATATGCTCAGAAACACAATGATTACAGGTGCTCCATAGTTCAGGAAAGCACCCTCAATAATTGTGTTTCTAATTGATGTGTTTAAACACATCCATCATCTCTGAAAAAGGGGACACAGATCCCTAAAACCTGTCAAGTTACATTTAGACCTTCAAAAATATATATTATTCATGATGAAAAAGAACAGTACTTCTTTCAATCTCTTTATTCCCTTTGGCAAGGGGCTTTACCCCTTGCCTGAACCTATGGATGTCGATTAAATCTTTTACCTCTGAAGATCCTTTCTTTTTCTCCAAATCAATGATTTGCCATCTAAAAACTGCAAATGTTAGAAATGAAACAAGACTGATGACTGCAAGATTTCCATTGTTCTAAATAGGTCAAATACCTGTGACCTGTGTTTCCTATTAAAGAAAAGGAAATGCAGATGTGTGGTTAATGGCAATAACAAACTTGATCCTGAGAAAATAGGAAAGGAGTGAATTTGGTGGGCATATTTTTTTAAAAAAAGAAAGATCCTCTGGCTGTACTACAATATATATATATTCCTCCATTTTTCCATACTCCATTTTGTATGCATTTTTTTCTGCATTTCTTGTAGATCTATTGCGCGGGCATGGAGTCAGATAGCCCAAAAGAATATATAACTTTAATTAAAGGTGAAGCTGACAACTTTTCTGAGGTGTTTGGATACAGGTATTTTTATATTTTACGCAAAATGTGATTTTATTTTGACTGAAAAGATGAACAGTCTATACAGAAGACAATGACATCAGCATGCCGCTGCTTGATGGCATGTTTGGGAACACTGGTTTTGCTGCTGTAGCTAATACCATGGCTGATACTGACACTGATTTTGTTTATATTTTTATTTAGATATATTTTTCATGTTATAGATAGGTACAATTAACTAACTATACTGCATATAAACGATATGCAAAAGGAATAAGAGGAAATCATGTAAAACATTGCCAGGCAAGAGATGCTAGGAGTAGTGAGTAAAATAATTCTAGAACAGGGCCAACGTGGAGGTCAGTTTCTCAAGGAGCAGGTACATGTGGCATGATCGAGTTACAGGCAACAGGATAAAGATCAAAGGTTGCAGAAAAAGCAAACATGCAGTATGGGCATCAAGATAAAATGTTGAGGAGGAGCTAACTATCACCCCAGCAGCCAGCATCAGGTGAAGACTATTTCCTGGGACCTGCTGACTGCTGGGAGATACCTGCACTTAAACTGCACTATATAGGTCCGTTGATCCAGTACCACTATCTGGTCTTCCAGCTCCTAACAGACTAGAGACAGCAGCTAGGTTACTAATTCTAAACCACTGAGAAAGGAAAACTGAAAGCAACTGCTGCTGTAGTAAGAACTGCAGTGCACTGTAATGTGAGAGGCACTGTGTGGGTTCTGAGAAGCACCAAACCTGAATGCAACCCCAATTGTACTCAGAAAATGGGGAATGTGCTCCTGCTACACTTTTACATGAGACCAGGAAGCAACTGAAGAAATGTAAAGTAAGAATGATATACTTTCTTACCTATTGTGCAATGCTAGCAGTATAATGATTAAAAATAGTTAAAACTCACAATACCATGCAAAAACTTGTGGTGCAACTTTAGGTGTTTAAATAAACCTCTATGACTAAGCACCAGTGGGAAGGGAAAAATGTGTCAGGGGCGTGGCTGTGGAGTTACAGACTGATGCCATTTACATCCTATTTCATAAGGTGGTGTGTGGCTTTCTTCTGTCCCTGCATTAAAAATATTTATTGTTAATTAAGAGTTTAGATTTGCTTTAATACTAACAAGGCGCTAAAACCAAAGCATACTGTCAGTGACTAAAGCGCTAAAGCATTTTGTAATGTTTATGTACAATACTTATTACTACATAATTTTGCATCAGTCAAGTAACTCCCATATCAGTATGCCATATTTTCAAATGTAAATTCTAACAGTTATGTCTTTGTAGGCTAAAAAATCCATATGAGTGTCCTTTTAATGGGAGCAGAAAACAAGACTGTATGTGTAAAAATGATTACCTTGCTGCTGGCCTCACTGTCTTCAGTAAAATACGATTGGACATTATCTCAATGCACATCAAAAGTGAGTTTTCAAAAAAACATTTAAACCTTTCTAAGGGCAATATGGGGGCTGCTATTGCTAACCTTCTTCTAAAAATGCTACTTACCTGGCTGTTATGCTAAATCAGTGGCTTCAATACTATCTGAGACACTGAGCTGGAACAAATATGCTGCTTGGGAAAGTCAGATTAAAGTAATGCCTTGTACACACAATGAGATTATTGAACGATCGATCGTCCCTTTTTTTTTGCATGCTAATCTCATATCGAAAATAAAGAGTTTACTAAAGTTATGAAAATTATTGTACGAGAGAATACAAATTCAGAAGGGATGTAATGTGTTGTAGTGTATTTGTATTGAATTTTTGAAAGACAACTCTACTGATTAAATGAAAATCATACGATCTGATATTTTCGTTCTTGTCCGATTGGATAATATTGAATGAGCTGTCATGACTGGCTCTCAAAAGCTGTGTACTAACGATCATATTATCGTACGAACGCATCAATAGCAGTATTTTTCGTACAATTTTCTGATTATGTGTATGGGCCTTAAGACCTCCTTAATAGCATACTTGTTCTGGGTCAGCAACTCAGAGTTGAAGCAAGAGACAGACAACTCTCATTTGCAGAATGAGAAGCCAGCCTTGGCAGCTTCCATGTTTTTCTCAAGAAAGTGTCCCCATAGGGAAATTATGTACTGTTTTAATATTTGTACTGTTGGTGCTGCATTTTATTTAGATAAGTCACACTAACTGTGATATGGTATATACATATGAAATTGGATAAAATAATACTTTACCAATAGGGCAAACTAACATACATTAGTTCAAAATATGAACAGATATGAAAAAAAAAATTAAAAAATAAATAAATAGATAAGTAGTAAAGTTCTGTGAGTGCTTGCTTGTCTGAAAAAATGTTTGTTTTAAATTTATAGCTACAGATCTTCTGTTTGCTCGAACAATGCTTGGTAGAGCTGTTCCATTTGCAACAGCAGGTGACTGCTACAGTGCTGCCAAGTGTCCACAGGTATGTCCACTTTTTTTTTCTTGTTCAAACATTTTATTAAGGTTTACAAGTGAAGTAAAAAGTCCAAAGAACAATGAACAACAGAGTAGATACATCATTAAGCACAATAACAAAGTGTTACAGAAAGCTGTAAAAGCAAAATAAACGATGCGTATAGGTGGATACAGGAGGTAACCACAGTATGATAAAGAGAGGAGGCGGGTCGGCCGCAGCCAGCAGCCAGCACCCAGGCACCCCGTATAGGGAACATGCTGTGCCTGTGTGGGGTGGTGCAACGACCGCCAACTATCCTGCAGAGAGAAGTGTCATTGAGAATCATCCAGAAGTTGTAAGAAAAACAAAGCAACAGTGGTGAAGTTAAAAACCATGTTTGAGTTAACAGGGGGTTACAGTTGAGGATTGGAAGAAGGGTCATGGACCCAGATGTGTTCAGAGTCATAACCGTTCCTGTAGGGGTTCATCATACTTGGAACGCATTAGCAACTGTAGTATGGGTTGATACAGGGGGAGAAAGGGAAGTGGGAGAAAGAGAGCTCAAGGAGTGAGAGAGGAAGAGAGGGGGTTAGGGATGGAGGGGGGAGAGGGGAGGGAAAAGGAAGAGGGGTGTCGCCTGGGGGGGGGGGAGAACTGGCGCCGTAAGATTAACTCAGCTAAGTATAAGGAGGTGCATCAGAGCAACAGAAGAGAGGTATCGAAATTAGGTGGGAGGAAATGGTCGACCCACGGTTGCCAGAGCCTATCGTATTTGTCAACTTTGTCTAGTAGTACTGCTTAAATTTTGTCATGAATCATGGCTTTTGTGATTCTATGCTTTACTTCAGGTATTGGTAAGTGTGGGGATTTCCAGGCTTTCGCAATGGTTTGTTTAGCTGCAGTAGTAACTTTTAAAAACAATTTGTGTCGGGATCTGGAGAAACTGTCCAGTTTCATGTTCAAGAGGGATCTGGGGAGATGGATGTGTCCAGCAAGGTGGAAAGAATATGGAAGATGCATTTCCAGAACTCCTGCACTTCTGGACACATCCACCATATATGGAGGTGGGTACCGGTATCTGGGCAACCGCGAAAGCACGTCGAGGGATAAGATGCTAGATACTTAGCTACACGTGCAGGTACTAAATACCAGTGCAGGAGTACTTTTTTAGTTAGTTTCAGAGGCCACTATATTCTGTGAAGCTGCCTTTGTTGCCTGCCAAATTTTGGACCAGTTTTCAGGGTCTAAGTGTAGTGCTAAGTCTAGTTCCCATTTATTGGTGTAGGAGGGAGGCAACTGGCTGGGGGAATCTGAGAGCCTGGAATAGAGAAGGGATATAAGGCCACGGGCATGTGGGTCACGCAGGCAGGCGTGTTCAAACAAGGTCAGGTTGGGTAAGGTAGAGTCAGTGCGAATGCATTGGGTTAGAAAGTGTTTAATTTGAAGATATCGGAAAATTTCAGAGCTTGGTAAACCGTGGGAATCACGGATGGCCGGAAAGGGTTTCAGTGAATTAGAGGCAATAGGCGAGTGAGCCTGGACAAGGCCAGCAGCAGACCAGCTATGGAACAAAGATGGGGATTCCCATGCAGGGGGGGAAGGATGGATTTTGCAAGTATGATAACAGGGGGTTATGGGGTGATTGGAGGTTAAACTTAAACTTCAGAGTATCCCAGAGATGTAGAGAGTGACGTATAATAGGATTAACAATCGACTTACGGTCAATGGGTTTTAGCCATAGAAGGTATGTCCACTTTTTTTATCTTCTTCTGAATATTTTATGAAAAGAGAGGTCACGGCAAAAAAACAATGGTGGCAGTATCCACATACAGGTTTCAAAGGATACCTGCCTACACCTTTTGTCTAGAATTCCACTTTATGTTCTGAATACCTTCTTCCATATTTCTTCTGAGAATCTTTATACTAGATTTACTGCTTTTTCACAGACTTTTTCCCTTTGAGGCTCCTATATTTTTCAGTGTTTTATTTACTGTTCTGAACTTTAGAAACTTCAGTCTTGCACTGTTCATGTGCCGATGCATAAGCTATGGACTGTAATAACTTGTCAGTATGTCAAATAAAGTTAGCAACATCAGCTCCCATAAATCTATCCTCACATGTTTCCTTTAAAGCATTTTCACTGTTTTAATTACTTTTCCAAACTCTAAATGCAGGAATGTACTATTCTATTTTCCTTTAGGCTTAGGTTTGTCATTTAAAAATCTGCCAAGTCCCTGGTAATGTCAACCATGGATTCCAAAAATAACTGGTTTCAGTAGGTGACTAGTAACATATTTCAATTCTGTTTCTAATTTTTTTAAGAATTTTAGAGAAGAAATACCAATATTTAAAATGTAAATGGCTTTTATAATAACTTTTCAGCTATGCAATAAGCCATACCATGCAATAATCCATACCTGTAATGCAGCTTTAGGAAAGGTCTTACCTTTTTTCTCTTTACAATTACTGAAAAGCGAAGACTTGAGCATGCCAACACTGTACATGCTCTTGTGAAGAAAGAAAACAATCAGGTCTTACATCCCTCTCCACTATTACAGGGGCAGTTCAGCATTAACCTCTCAGGAACAGATTTTCAAGTATCAGATGCAACTAAATGGATGGCTCAAGGAAATTATGCAACTGTTAATGTGCACAAATCACAGGTAAGTTTTAGGAAATGAGAATCACAACAGAAACCGCATCTAGAAACTTAGTATCTATCTTTTCATTTAACAACATTTATCATTTCTTGTTGTAGTGACAAGATTTTATACATTCTTGTTTTATCAGTTAAAGTATCCGTTCTTATCAATATAGTATAGTGTGAACACATCATTGGTAAATGCATTCACCCTAATTTATCAATATACCTTTAGTAAGAATTGTCTGTCTGTCCCCTCTGTCATTCAAAAAAGCTGAACTGAAAAATGGCAGTTCAAAACTGATTGAGTGCTTCTGGGCAATACAAACCATTTTATAACGAAAGGCCTTTCAAAAAGTGAAGCCTGTTGTTTTGTGTTTTGTTGAGGTAGAGAGGAAGACTTGATGATTGCTACAATTTAAGAAAAAGAATGTCATGTGATTTTTCTGATGCTTTGTATATTATGTGACACAAATGTTAAGTGTGTGTGTTTGCTCTTTAGGATGGGACTAAAGTATATGGAAGATGCGGAGGTTATTGTGGGAAATGCATTCCCAATTCAGCTATTGGTCTCCAGGTTCAAGTACAAGAACGTCAATAAAAGAGCAGATGGGTCATATATAGGTGCACTGATTATTGAAAATGAATGAACAATCACAGTTTTTGTGGCCCTAAAGTTCTCAATTCAGATCTATTCAAGAACAGTCAAGGTCTTTGGTATGACTAGTAAAGGTAAAATGATTGCATATGACTGGTAAAGGGTCAGTGCCTGCTTGTATTGATGGTACATAAATCAACTCAACACATCATCATAGTTGTCTCATAGTTCTCATGAGACAACTCATAGTTGTCTCAGGACTGGATGTATTGACCAGACCTGGTCAATAAAGGCCCGTACACACGTACCGATCGTCGGCATACAAACGTCGGTGGACGAAGGATCTGCCGATTGTACGCGTGTTAGTATGGTGCCTCCGACAGATGTCTGCGCACAATCCGCGGACAAAAGTCTTTCGTGCAAACATGAAAATATTTGTATGCCGACACCAGAACGGACGATTGTTCGCCTGTCAGTACACAATTCGGCCGACAGACCGCAGATTTGCAAGACTGGGCATGCTCAGAAAATAGAAAACACAGGGAAAGTTAACCATTACATGACATCACTTCTGCAGTCGGCGGACAAAATTCTTGTGCTGTCCTTGTGCTGTCTTTGCACTTTTCAGCAGACACCGACATCCCGGGGAGAAAAGAGGAACATTTGTAAGCCGACCATCGGTACGTGTGTACGGGGCTTAACAATAATCATCAGATCTGAGTAGAATAACTGGATCATATTACTAGATTTTTAATTGGTGCTGTTACTTACATGGGAACATTGCCATGGGAAATGAAAAATAATAATAAAAACAAAATAACATCCCAGTTCGGTAATACATTTGCTGCAATAAAATGTTTTAATAGGCAGTAATGCCCATTTTCAGGAAAGTGACACTCCTCATTTGGTATCAATGTGGGAGTTTATATTTATAGTATAGGCTTTTTGGGCTGGGAATATGTAAATTATAGTCTTGATCAGCCATGTTCTTGGCCTAATAAGATGTAAATGTTGTTGGCCATTCCTTGGCATTTGCTACAGGATACATCAAATTTCACAGAGGGGCTAAACTGGACAAAGTACATTTTTTTAACTTGTGATTTTGACAAGGATAAAAATGAAGTATATGGGACCCCTAGCAAAGTAGGAGATCTTTTTGGAATTGGTTTTCTACCTTGCTTGTGACTGAGATTGTTGAAGTTCTCTCACAGATCTATACAGGGAGTGCCAGGCTCTATCCCGATCCTATAGCAACTCACTGCTGTCCTCTGTGTGTCTTAAGTCTGTCCCAGCACTGCTGGGCCTTTCCTAAATTGTAAAATATCTGTCACAGTCTCACAAAAATCAGTGACCCCCTAGGGGCATAGAACACATTTTCCCTTATCTTTAATAGCACCAAACTATCTGTTCTACATAATGCATTAATCCCCAAAGTTGCTATATAAATGCCAGATTTTCAGAAAGTACATATTCCCATATTGCTGAACACACCCAGCCCCTCCTCCCCAAGTGACATAACTTAATCTTGGCAATTGGTTGCTCTGGCATTATGAACTGCATTTTGGGAGGAGGAAGGGATGAACTTGATTGTTCCATACTTGGAAGTTAGAATTGCCCAATGACGTTTGCAGTGGCTCAGATCAGGTACTCTATGGGAGAACTTAAGGTATTTTTTGATAATGGGGGCTACCTACTGTGCACCTGCATTCTCTTATCCTATCAAAGATTTTCAAATCATCCCTATTTAATGGGGATTCATTCATGCACATGAACTTTAATGGCACCCCACTCTTAGTCTGTAGAGTTCAGTATTGAGCTGGCCCACCCTTTGCAGCTATAACAGCTTCAGCTCTTCTCGGAAGTCTGTCCACAAGGTTTAGGAGTGTGTCTATGGGAATGTTTGACCATTCTTCCAGAGCACATCTGTGAGGTCAGGCACTGATGTTGGACGAGAAGGCCTGGCTTGCAGTCTCCATTCAAATTCATCCCAAAGGTGTTCTGTTGGGTTGAGGTGCAGGCTAGTCACGTTCCTCCACCCCAAACTCACTCATCCATGTCTTTTTGGACCTTGCTTTGTGCAATGGTCCAAATCATTTGGTGTAGGGGGGATTATGGTGTGAGGTTGTTTTTCAGGGGTTGGGCTTGGCTCCGTAGTTCCAGTGAAGAGAACTCTTGAGGTGTCAGCATACCAAGACATTTTGGAGAATTTCATGCTTCCAACTTTGTAGGAACAGTTTAGGAAACTGCGCACTGCGCACCAATGCACAAAGCAAGGTCCACGAAGACATAGATGAGCGAGTTTGGGATGGAAAAACTTGACTGGCCTGCACAGTCTCCTGACCTCAACCCCATGGAACACCTTTGGGATGAATTAGAGCAGAGACTGCGAGCCAGGCTTTCTTGTCCAACATCAGTGCCTGACCTCACAAATGCGCTTCTGGAAGAATGGTCGAACATTCCCATAGACACACTCCTAAACCTTGTGTACAGCCTTCCCAGAAGAGGTGAAGCTGTTATAGCTGCAAAGGGTGGGCCTACCCAATATTGAACCCTACGGACTAAGACTGGGATACCATTAAAGTTCATGTGTGTGTAAAGTCAGGTGTCCCAATACTTTTGACAAAATGGTGTATGTTACCATGACACATTACACAAAAACACATACACACTACAGTCAATAAGTCCTGGATTGTTTGGTCTGAATGATTTGATCCATGAACATACCTTCTGGTATTCCCAGTTGGAACATTTGGGAAAATAAAGCCAAATGCTCTATTCCACCAAAATACTATTTACAGCAAGTCTGCCTTCCCCTATGTTTTCTTAAAACTGAAAGGGCAATGACATGGCTACAATTGGGGCTGTTGGCAAGTGTGTATAAAATGATTATCATAGTACATACCCTACCTCTTAACCAAGTTCTTTTTAAAGATATATATGTAATATGCCTACATTTTTGCCTATATTTTTGTATTTATTTAAATTATTTTTAGATTTATATGAACTACTGCAATCAATGGAAAACTTATGAAGCATTAAATTGAAGGATATTAGAAAAAAGTTTTTCAACTAGTAAAGCAGGATCATATAGCTAGTAGTAGTTACTTTTAACTGACTTGTTCGATAATGTTGAAGGCAACACTCTTCCAAGTAGCTACTTGAATAAGCAGTGAGATGTTTTTTTACAGATACATTACAGATCAGGTCCAATTTAATGGGGCTAACTACTATTAGATATAACATGACCTGGATAAATGAAAACCTTCACAGAGAAACCAAAACCGAACGTCTCTATCAGACAAGAGCACACTAAAATTTAACAATGGATTAAATATGGTGCCTTGGATTACATTTAATCAGGTCATATTCTCAGGTATTATCTTTCTTTTAAAAGGAGAGTGATTTTTCTTTACTTTTAGTATTTTTTTCTCTCTCTCTTTTTTTTTTTAACAAATTATGTTTATTAGACAAAAAATTACATTTTATTTACTGACCTTTGATGAAAAGTAATCAACTGGTCATCATGGCAGCTGTTACCTAAAAAAGCAGTAAAGAAATCTTAGTATGTTTGCACTCTGAAAGATTAAAATGCTAGGGTTACATAAGTATTTTGAATCTTTTGCTAAAAGTTTAACCACTTGTTGACAGTCATCTCATAAGCAGCACTTTGATTACACTGCACTGCAAATTGGGTGACTGTCTTAGAGTTATATCTCTAAGGCTCTGTTCACATTTAGGCATTTTTGGGTGATCTGCTCTAAGCCTCAGCTCTAAAAACGCCCAACAATACAATTCCCATTAATTTCAATGGCCCCTGTTCACATCTGAGCGTTCTGTCACCTTAAGGCTATGTTCACATGTGAGCGTAGCGGATCGCGTGCAGAATCACCGCGATTCTGCCCACGATCCAGAATCATTGCAAATCGCGGGACGCCTGTGCGATGCCCGTGATTTGCAATGGCACCCCAAACGCTGTGCGATGTTGCCGCGATTTCCGCAAACAGAATCGCGGGACGCATGACGCACAAAAGAAGCTCCTGTACCTTTTTGGGCGTCATGCGTCCCACGATTCTGTTTGCGTGATGTTACCGCGATTCGGCAGGCGGAAATCGCTGCAACATCACACAGCGTTTGAGGTGCCATTGCAAAACACGGGCATCGCGCAGGCGTCCCGCGATTTGCAATGATTCCGGATCGCGGGCAGGATCGTGGTGATTCTGCCCGCGATCCGCTACGCCCACATGTGAACGTAGCCTAAGCAAAACGCCCGTCGCTCTAAAAAAGGACATGGGCTTCTTTTTTGGCAGATTACAGGCGTTTTTATTTGTTTTTCATTGGTCACTTGTCAACCTAAAAACGCCTGCACAAAAACACCTGTAAAACGCCCGGAAAAACGCCTGTAAAAATAGCAATGAATAGATGTGAACGTAGCCTTAGAAGCATGTGATTAAAATCTCCTGTGTAGTATTAGCAAAAATGTTACCTTAAAGTACATCTATCATGAGAAAAATAAGGAGGCTGCTATTGCTGTCCTTCTGGAAATGTTAGTGTGACTGTGTTTGGCTTCAGCATTTCTAAATCACTGACCTAGAACAAGCATGCAGCAAATAATAGAGAAAAGGCAGGGTTCTGTATCTTTATATTTATCAAAGTACTGAAGCCAAAGCGTTAGAATGGCAAAGAAACAACTAGCATATTTAAGGAGATTTCAGAAAAGGCAGCCTTCACTTTTCTCTTGTGAGGATTTTCTTTTAAGCGAACTTATACTTTGCCTGGACTGAACAAGGTAAACTATTTACTCAATTTCAGGCTCCACAAGAAATCTGTACTTACCTTTACCATCCACTGCTCAAGTCCAGTTCTGGAGCACCAGAAACTTTTGTGCAAGTTTTTCCTTTCACAAAGTAGAAACCTGCTTAGGCTTATTCCATCTCCCCTCGTGTGAAATCTTTTTACTCAGATTCTGTCAGAACTCCAAGTAGGGACCTCAAAGTTTAAATGTTTTGCAGCAAGTAAATATATTCAGTAATATGCTAACAGGAGAAGCAAGAAACATAAACGATTTATTAATGATACTGGGAGGCCTTATCTCACAACTACCTAACCATAAAACATTCAAATAGATTATAGAATTATTTTCTTCCTCTATTTTATGCACTTAAAATAGCACACCAGATAACAAATAAAACACTGTGTGATCAACAAGATATTATCATAAATTCATCATATTTTAGCATAAAAACAGAGCACATCTCTAAATATTATTAATTGTACTATGACAAAGCTTTCTAGATACTAAGATGCCAAGTCTTCATCCTCACCTTACCTATACAGAACATTCCCAGAGTAAAGAAAAAGTACAATTACTACATAATCCAACAGAGCAAAACTGGAAAAGCTTGTACTATAACATACTTGGTATGTTTACCACACCACCTAAACAAATCAAAACTACATATTAAGGCAAGCAAGTAAGTTCCACAAATAATGGCATGTGGGAAATCATGACAAAGCTGCATAAGAGGTTGGAGCGGTGGGTGAATCAGCAGAACCGCACTAACTTAGGGGTCCTACATGGTAACTGTAGAGTTGTGGCCATTGTGAGCTGCATTGCTACAGTGATTAAGTAAAGCTGTAATACTGAGTTGGGGCTGTTAGAAGTTGGCCTCCCCTAGAAGCCAGCGCAGACCTCCCATGTTGTGGGAAGTTCTGGGCTTATCACCCTTTCCTTTCCTGCATGTATTAGATTATTGCCAAGCTCTGCTGGTGGATTGGGGTGCAGGGAGGCCTAGGGAAGGTAAATATAAATTCCTTGTGGTGTCTGCTTTTAAGTGAACCTATTCATTTTCCTAATCCTGCCAAAGAACAGGTTTGCCTTAAAGTCTGCCATAAACGCTTTGAATATCAGCTGGTTCAGCAGGGACCCGCCGAGATTCAAACCATATATGAGCATGGTCTCCCCTGCTGAGAGAACAAAATCTCTCTGCAGATGTATTACCCCATCAAAACTGGCTGTGTTGATGGGGGAATGGAGCACCGTCTATGGCAGGCTTAAGGCTAGGGCTACATAGGCAATTAAATCCTTTTGCTGAACTGAAATTGATGCACTTGGTAGCAAAAAACAAAGTATTTCTGTAGTATAGAGATGTAATCAGCTATGTAATCCTAGGATAAAATGAAACTCCACCCAGTGTTCACTTTTTGTATGCTGCCAAAACAACAATAAGATCATTTTAAAAAAAATCTATATATTTTTGTTACTTTTTTGTCGATTTATGTACAGAATGCACAGGCATCACTATTTATACTGAAATAACAGAATAACACTGTTCCAATGAGCACATTAGTGAGCTTCCTAATGGTCCATGTGTCCTGACTGGTAAATTGCCCAAACAAACCTAACTAATTGACCAATCCACGGTTATTTCAGCAGCTCCTATTGAACCAGAATAACAACTGATTATAAAAGTATCACTTATCTCTATTAAATTTGACTGAAATCAGCATATAAGCTGAAGAGATGAGCCTGGAAAAGGTACTGTAGCAGGAGAATAAATCATAGTTTTTACACAAAAATGCTGAATTTTTTGAGGCACAGTCACTCATTTTCAATAAAACTGGGTGGAGTTTCCATGTAAATCTAGTGCTAAACTAGCAAAAATAAACACTGTTGTTTTGTCTACAATCATCTTCAGGAACAAATGTTTGCACTAAGTAAGATGTATACTTTAATATGAAATGTTTCCCATTGTAAAATAATTGCATTCATATTTGTAACTTATAAAAATATTTATGTGAGTTGCACTGGCTTTATTATTGCATATGTTTCTACCTGTTTTTTGGAATTAAATTGAAATTCTGAATCTGTGTTGATGTCTGCATAATTGTATACCCTTCCTACATTTTTTTTTTCTTCTTAGCAGTATTTTTGATTTTTTTTTTCACCTGCCATGCCTTCTTACTTTTCCCATTATAAGGTAAGTACGCAGCGCTGGAGCCACCATTATAAATCATTGGGCCCTGTACAGCCTACCTTACAACCTCCACTGGTCACTCTTGCATATACTTATTACAAAATTAAAGATGTAATAATTAAAATTATTATTATTACAAACATATTACACAAACGGTATTATAATGTATATACATAACATGATCAGATTATAAGCATCAGAGATGTCTTTATGTAGAACTTTCTTGACAACAACTAATGAAGATGCTGCAGCTGTCTTCAGGGCCTAAAAGGCATTTTTTTAAGCCTTAAGGTACATCCATCTTAAAGCTTAAAGTAAGGCTTAAGTACTGCTCTCTGAATGTGACGCATTCAACTGAATAAAGACACCCCACATGCGTCCCACAACTGTGTGCAATGCGTGTGGCTGTGGCACACTGGTGCAGGATTTAAGGAGTTAAAACAGGCAGCGAGGAGACAATATAACACTTCCTTACGGCCTGCCAAATGCCCTATAAAGAGCAATTCTATTCAGATTGCTTTGAAGAGGGTAACAGAAGTGGAAATCAGGCCCAAAAGGAACAATAATTCCGCTTATGTTCATCATTATCATGAACACAGTACAGGTGTATGCTGCATGGTTGTTTGAAGTGCTACTGCTACCTTTTCCAAAACTGCATCCGGGACCCCTGAGGCCACTTTAAATCCCTCAGTCATCACTTCAGTCACAGTACTTACTGAGGCTAATAACTAAGATGTATATCACTCTATCAGAGACAGACTGTGCTGGCCAGGGAGCCGGAACTATACTTTTACAACCATGGTGCTTGTTCGCCAAAATAAAGATAAAAATCCTCTCACTGCTCCTGTTCTTGGACTAGATCTACTCCCCTATTGGTGGCCCTGTGCATTGCCAGAACTGAAAAAGTGTCAGAAGCTTAACAGATGGGAGATAGGAGAACTGAAGCTGCTTATGTTTGAGGAGGATTTTGATTTTGTGGGAATTTTGGAGACTTGGTTTGACAGCTCTCATGATTGGCTGGCAACCATTCAGGGGTATTCCCTATATCGCAGAGATAGAGAGGGTGAAAAAAAGGGGGAGGGTATGCCTGTATATCAAGAACAATGTGCAAGTGAATATGAGGGACGATATCACAAATGGAGCTAGGGAGGAGGTGGAATCCCTATGGGTAGAGCTTCAAAGGGAGGGTACTATGGAGAAAGTAATATTGGGCGTATGCTATAGGCCCCCTAGTCAGAGGGAGGAGGGGAGGCAGATGTTCCATGACAGCTTGGAATGGCAGCAAGGATGAGAAATGTCATTATAATGGGGGGAATTTAATTATAGAGATATAGACTGGGCAGAAGGAACTGTGCATTCATCTAAGGCTCGCCATTTCCTAAATGTTTTGCAGGACAATTTGCATGGGTCAGATGGTGAATGCACCAACAAGAAACAATGCGTTTTTAGACCTACGGATTATTAACAATGCAGACCTGATCGCGAATGTAGAAATACGGGACAACTTAGGAAACAGTGACCATAGGTCAATTAGTTTCAGTATAAACCACAGAAATAGGAAACACAAGGATAATACAAGGACACTGAATTTCAAAAGAGCCAACATCCCTAAACTGCGCTCTTTGTTAGACGATATAAAAGGAGATAGAATCCTAGGAACAAAGAACATGGAGGAATAATTTGAGTGCTTTATGAACATACTAAATAAAGGTATTAGCCAGTGCATTCCAATGGGGAATACGTTTAAAAGAGCTAAAATAAACCCTGGGTGGCTAAACGCCAACGTAAAAATGTATAAAAAAGAAAAGGCCTTCAAAAAATACAAGGCTGAGGGGTCATTGGCAGCATTCCAACATTATAAAGAATGCAATAAGAAATGTAAGAGCGCAATCAAGGTGGCTAAGATAGAACGGGAAAGGCTCCGAAAAGGACGACAAAGGGAATCTGACTATCAAGGACAGAGATAAGGTGAAGGTGCTTAATAAATTCTTCTCCTCAGCCTTCACAAAATAATTGGAAGGGTACAGTAACTAGACTGTAATGTTAAAGTTAATAACACGTCACAGGAAGCACCCTCATGGTTAACAGAAGAAAGACCTAGACTTGAAAAACTTAACATAAATAAGACACCGGGACCAGATGGCTTACACCTGAGGGTCCTGAAAGAACTCAGCCAGGTGATAGCCAGATCATTGTTCCTAATTTTTATGGATAGTCTACTGACTGGAATGGTACCAGCTGACATGGTACCAGTATTTAAAATAGGGCCGAGATATATCCCTGGGAACTACAGGCCGGTTAGCCTAACATCAATAGTCTGCAAGATAGATATTGGAGGGAATGATAAGGGGCTATATACAAGACTTTAGTAATGAAAACTGTATAATTCGTAGTAATCAGCATAGATTCATGAAAAATCAATCTTACCAGACCAATCTATTAATCTTTTATGAAGAAGTGGGCTGCCATCTAGATAAAGGAAGGCCTGTGGATGTGGTGTATCTGGATTTTGCAAAGGCATTTGATACAGTTCCCCACAAACCTTTACTGTACAAACTAAGGTACATAGGTATGGACCATAGGGCGAGTACCTGGATTAAAAGCTGGCTTCAGGGGCGAGTCCAAAGGGTGGTGATAAATGGGGAGTTCTCTGAATGGTCTGGTGTGGAAAGTGGGGTCCCCCAAGGATCTTTCCTGGGACCAATCCTATTTATTTTATTCATAAATGTAGCAGCCCCTCCAACCTCCAGAGGCCTGGTGGTGACCTCCAGAGTCAGAGAGGGCAGACATCTCTCCTCAGGGTGCAGATTACTAGGCATGGTGGGTGGTGAACAAGATAGAAAGATGGGCGCCAGTCACTTTTATGCTTAAACAAGGAGAAGTTTATTTCTCACAACAGGAACAAAAATGGGAGAGAGGGGTAGGGCACAGGACACCCTTAGTGAAAAATGGCAGATTGGCAAACAGCAGTACAGAAAAAGAATCTTTAAGCTTGGACTGACCTGGGAGGCAACTCCCCTGGGTCCAGTCTCCTCTAGCTATCTGTACTTTGTAGCTTCAGCTGTCTCCTATATCAAGAACAAGTAACTCACGGAAGATATAGGAACTCTGAGGATGATTCTCTCTGTATGCTTTCCCAGCCTCTCCAACACATGGCAGAGTCACCTCTTGTACTCCATCTTAGGTCTTCCTCCTTTCTTTAATCTTCCTAGCAGTATGCAGGCTCTCCCTTGCAGAGCCCCAAGCACATGGTTAGGCCTCAGACTTCAGGCCTACCAAGCAGCAACAATTCCTCACACACCCACCCCAGACAGGGGTCTGGGTGGTAAGAGACAGATAACCTGACTTCTTCCAAATAAATAGTCTTTCCCAGCATGCACCGCTACTAGTGTGATTGGCTGAGAGAAACATACATATTCATAACCTGACTAACTGTAATTTATCACACTAATGCTAGAGGTAACAGTGCCACCTACTGACAGAAGGGAGAACCACAGCTAAAACAGGATTAGGAGGAAAATCCAATGACCACAGAACTATAAATCAGCCAGGCTAGCTACCACCTAGCACAACTAAATTTACTAGCAACCCTGCTTAGGACAAGAGTGCTACATAAACAACCTAGAGGATGGGATAAACAGCTCAATCTCCTTATTTGCAGACAATACTAAATTAAGCAGGGCAATAACTTCTACGCAGGATGTGGAAACCTGACAGGAAGACCTGAACAAAATAATGGGGTGGGCATCTACATGGCAAATGAGGTTTAATGTTGGAAAATGAAAGGGTAATGCAATTGGGTGCAAGAAATATGAATGCAAGTTACTCACTATGGGGAGAGCCTTTGGGGGAATCTAAGATGGTAAAGGACCTGGGGGTCCTAGTAGACCACAAGCTCAGCAATGGCATGCAATGTCAAGCTGCTGCAAGCAAAGGCAACAGAATACTGTCATAAGGAACAGCCTCGTCAACAAGTTTGAGAAGCATGAGGAGAATAAAAATGTTGTGCTTGCATGTCTTTTGGATCCTCAATACAAGAACCATCCTTCCTCTTCTGGTGATGTATTGGCCAAGGCAAAGCAATGGCTGACAGAAGATATTCAACAGAAGGTGCAGGAGGTTCCTCCTGACGAAAAGAAAAGTCAAGGACAAGAAGAGAAGGTTTCTGATGTGGAAGAGCAGGATGCAGGAGAAAAATGTCCCAAAAGACGACGAACAGAAGAGAAAATTCATTGTGCTCAAATAGATGCAATGTTCAGCGTTTTATTGGGGCCTCATGCAGAGGACTCATCAGAATCTGCAATAATGAGCCTGGATGATGAACTTCATCTCTATTTGAAAGAACCAGTAATTGACAGAAGAAGTGATCCTCTTCAGTGGTGGAAAGAAAATGAGGCATGCTACAAAAGACTTGCTTCTCATGCTAGAAGATACCTTTCTGCTCCTCCTTTTTAGCGTGTTTTTAGTGAAGTGGCAGCAATTTATGAAAAGAAAAGAAGCCGTTTAACTGGTGAACATGCTTAAATGTTATGATTTCTGCACTATAATATTGTTTTTCTTAACTGGGAGTATTGATTTGAAAGTGTAGTAGTAGTGTCTGTCCATCAGTCCACTGAGTCTGTCCAATCCACTGTCTAGCTTGTGTCTATCTATTATTTTCTAGCAGTTTTGCATTGACTGCGCTGCAGTCAGTGCATAACTGCTAGAAAAAAAAATAGACATAGTAGACTGTGGATTGGAGTCAGTGCCAGTGGACTACTGCTGCAGTAGAACACCACTCACTGCTGCAATAATTTTAAAACAGTAGTGCAGTAGTGATTTAAAATGATTGCAGTGAGTGAGTGCCCTACTGCAGTGGTAGTCCTCTGACTACAGTCCAATCCACTGTGTAGCTGTTGCCTTGCTCTTTTTCTAGCAGTATTGCACTGACTTCACTGGTTGCAGTGAGTGCCATACTCAGGTAGTCCTCCACTGAGTCCAGTCCAATCCACTGTGACATTTGTAGCTGTTGCCTTGCTTTTTTTCTAGCAGCATTGCACTGACTGCAGTAGTTGCAGTGAGTGGCATACTGCAGTGTTAGTCCTCCACTGACTCCAATCCAATCCACTGTAACATGTGTATTTGTTGCCTGGCTTTTTTTTCTAGCAGTATTGCACTGACTGCAGTAGTTGCAGTGAGTGGCATAATGCAGAGGTAGTCCTCCACTGACAGCAGTCCAATCCACTGTGTATGTGTATTTATTGTGTAGCTGTTGTTGTTGTTGCCTAGCTTTTTTCTAGTAGTTTTGCACTGACTGCACTGCAGTAGTTGCAGTGAGTGCCATACTCAGGTAGTCCTCCACTGACTCCAGTCCAGCCCACTGTGACATGTGTATTTGTTTCCTTGCTTTTTTTTCTAGCAGTATTGCACTGACTGCAGTAGTTGCAGTGAGTGGCATAATGCAGAGGTAGTCCTCCACTGACAGCAGTCCAATCCACTGTGTATGTGTATTTATTGTGTAGCTGTTGTTGTTGTTGCCTAGCTTTTTTCTAGCAGTTTTGCACTGACTGCACTGCAGTAGTGAATTAAAAATATTGCAGTGAGTGAGTCCACTACTGCAGCACTTTATTATGCATTAATGGTTAATGCACAATCAGATGATGTGCAATGCAAATGTCCCTGCAAGTGCACTTTTCCTATGAGTTTTCATGCAGTTAAGGTGTGAAGAATGTTAAAAATGTTAATAAATAAAGATTGACATGTTTATTAAGAGATTTGTGTCGAAATTTGTGGGGTTTTTTTTGCAAACTTTTACATGTGTGAAAATATGGGCCAATATCGGCCGATACCGATATCAGATTGACAAAATAGCGGTATCGATATCGGCAACGAAAAACCGATATCGGTCGATCACTAATTCATACCCCTTGAAATTTTCCACATTTTTTCATGTTACAACCAAAATTGTAAATGTATTTTATTGGGATTTTATGTGACAGACCAACAAAAGTGGCACATAGTTGTGAATGAAAATGATAAATGGTTTTCAACATTTTTTACAAATAAATACCTGAAAAGTGTGGCGTGCATTTGTATTCAGCCCCCTTTACTCTGATACCCCTAACTAAAATTTTGTAAAACCAATTGCCTTCAGAAGTCACATTATTAGTAAATAGAGTCCACCTGTGTGTAATTTATTCTCAGTATAAATACAGTTGTTCTGTGAAGCCCTCAGAGGTTTGTTAAAGAATCTTAGGCTGGCCATACATGTTCAATTGTCTTTTGCAATTTTCCTTTAGATTTACCTTAAACCATGCAGTGCAAGGGCCTGCGTAATTGGAAACTATTGAAAGTTGCTTAGTTTGTTTGACCTCATATATGGTTTTTGGTAAATCTAAAGGAAAATTGTACAATATAATTGAATATGTATGGCCAGCCTTAATGAACAAACAGCATTATGAAGGCCAAGGAACACACCATACAGGTCAGAAATAAAGTTGTGGAGAAGTTTAAAGCAGGGTTAGGCTATAAAACAATATCCCAAGCTTTGAACCTTTCACAGAGCACTGTTCAATCCATCTCCTGAAAATGGAAAGATTATGGCACAACTGCAGACTTACCAAGACATGGCCATCCACCTAAACTGACAGACTGGGCAAGGAGAGCATTAATCAGAGAAGCAGCCAAGAGGCCCATGGTAACTCTGGAGGAGCTGCAGAGATCTACAGCTCAGGTGGGAAAATCTGTCTACAGGACAACTATTAGTCGTGCACTCCACAAATCTGGCCTTTATGGAAGAGTGGCAAGAAGAAAGCCATTGTTGAAAGAAAGCCATAAGAAGTTCCGTTTGCAGTCTGACAGAAACCATGTGGGGGGCACAGCAAACATGTGGAAGAAGGTGCTCTGGTCAGATAAGACCAAAAATTTAACTTTTTGGCTTTGAACAAAATGCTATGTGTGGCAAAAAACTAACACTGCACATCACCCTGGATACACCATCCCATTGTGGGGATGCTTTTCTTCAGCAGGGACAGAAAAGCTGGTTAGAGTTGATGGGAAGATTGATGGAGCCAAATACAGGGCAATCTTAGAAGAAAACTTGTTAGAGTCTGCAAAAGATCTGAGACTGGGGCAGAGCTTCACCTTCCAGCAGGACAACGACCATAAACACACAGCCAGAGCTACAATTAAATGGTTTGGATCAAATCATATTCATGGGTTATAATGGCCCAGTCAAAGTCCAGACCTAAATCCAGTACAAGAAATCTGTGGCAAGACTTAAGGGCCATACACACTATAAGATTTTCTGAAGACTTTTTCCTTCAGATTTACCTTTTCTATGTAGAGCAAGGGCCTGCCAGATTGCATACAAATTGAAAGTGTTTAGGTTTGACCTCATATTATCTGGTTTTGGTAAATCTAAAGGAAAAAGTCTTCAGAAAATCTTAAAGTGTGTATGGCCCATTACTGTTTGCAGACGCTGTCCATCCAATCTGACAGAGTTTGAGCTATTTTGCAATGAATAATGAGCAAAAATGTCACTCTCTAGATGGGCAAAGCTGATAGAGACATACCCAAAAAGACTTGCAGCTGTAATTGCAGTGAAAGCTGGTTCTGCTAAGTACTGACTTAGGGGGGCTGAATACAAATGCATGGCACACTTTTAAAAACCATTTATCATTTTTCTTCCACTTCACAATTATGTGACACTTTGTGTTGGTCTATCACATAAAGTCCCAATAAAATAAATTTACGTTTTTGGTTGTAACATGACAAAATGTGGAACATTTCAAGGGGTATGAATACTTTTTCAAGGCACTGTAACTTCGTCATAAGTCACAAGGTGAGAAAAGCAAATCACAGAGTGAGAGAGATCAATTGCAGCTGATCTTTATATAAATCAATAGTGTATCATTGTTAAAATTACTAATTTACCTTTTGAAATGGCAAAGTTTTAGAGAGATTGCTGGCAGCGAAATAAACATTGTTCACATTGTAGATATAGAAAAAATTACTGAAACCTATATTTTCCTTTGAAGAATGGGAAATCCAAATGTTGGATAAACATTGACAGCAAAAGTGTTTGACAAGTATGAGAAATCTACTGATATGCATTTGTCAAGTCGATCACTGATCACTTTATAAACATACTCCCTAAGGCTAGGTTAAAAAAACACAATAGTGTGAAACTAGCCTAATGAAACAGAAGCAGAATAAAAATAAACTGCATAAAGTTGTATTCTAAACAGAATGTAATGCAGACACACAAATGATAAATAAGGGGAAGCGGCCATTACCTAATTTCACAGTAGAACCCTCTCTACCTTTTTTAAGTAATTATTTTTATGTGTAAATAGGGGGCATGATTTTTTTGTCAGGGCTTCTTTTTCTTTATATGCTTGATTATGTGATTATTGGAGGATTTATAGTACAAATGTGTTAGAATAGAGATACTTTGTTCAAGCTGCTCGATCATTTTTCTTTGACTTACAGCAGAAGATGCAAGCACCAAATAAAATGATTTTAGATACTATTAGTAAAGGCATCCCTATGGTTTGTATAGTTTCCCAGATATGTAATCTGTGACAAACTTCTAACAGTAAGAGGTCTAAAGGGCCGTACACACTTGACGAAAATCGGACGAAATATCCTGCGATTTTTCTCTGTCTTCTCAGCGTTCATTACCGTTTTTAGTCGACAGTGCATAAATGTTCACGAAATTTCTCGTCCGATTTTTCTTTTTTTTGGCACATTTGTTCCTAGACTTCCGGGTTGTCAGCAACTTCAGATCATGCGCGGTCTTTCGTATCCGATTTTTCACGGACGTACTGCATACACATTAAATGAAAATCGGTCGTCTGGGGTCGGACGAAAAACATTTTGGTGTTTGTCCGTCCGTTTTTTTTTTCGTTGAAAATGTCGGCATCGGCTGCTGAAAGTTGTGTACACACTAGGCGAAAATCGGACGATTTCACATCGGGCGGGAATTTTCGGCAGATTTTCTACTAGTGTGTACCCCACTTAAGTCACAGAGACCCTGATACAGAGATATCAGAGAAATTAAATGGTAGAAGTCTGACATCCAGAAATGAAATCAACAGCTTTAGCTTAACTGACACTCATTGCCACCACAATATATTTTTGCCTTTTCTCTTGCACAAAAACCTCAAAGTTGACGTTTTTAACTGCTAATATGTTCCCTGCCCCCGTTCTAATAACATGGTAATGGCCATGTAATGGTTTAATTGCATAAGTTATTTTAAATCCAGTGTAATCATCGCTAGGTCTCAATGCTTATCTACACATTGTAGGCAGATCATGGCTGGTGGGAGGTTTTGCCAAGGTGTTATACATAGCTTCCTGAAAACATCACAGCACTCTGACTCAGTACACTTCTGAAGAGCCCTCAGTCCTGATAAAAGCAGTGGGCTGCCTCTTTGGAGAAGTTATGCACCTAATAAAATGCCTTGATGGGTGGATGTCATTCTGGAGGAGTGAACATTATTACGCAGGCTGCAAAATATGCAGACTATACTAGGTGAAGCCCACATGTAATTCTGATCCTCTATGATTGAGAAAAAAACTCATGTCCAATGAGAGCAAGGGCTATGTCAGGGACAATTATGCTTGAGAGGAAAGAGTGCAGTGAAATCAGAGTAAGCAATTTCAGTACATGAGAGGAGCTTGTACAACTGTGCAAGACTGAAGGTAAGGCTGGAGTTCAGATTAACTGACACCACATGTCAGTTGTTAACACTTTCAAACTATTTGACAGGCAAACATTAGATCTTCATTCAGACGGTGCCTACAGATAAAGGTGACATACTTGAACAAATGATACATACAAGCGACATGGTATACTCATTATGCTAATCTAAATGAACAAAAATGCAGATTGTGTGAAAAAAGTAAGTGCATTCCTACATTTACCACCACTACTAATCCATTAAATTAGAATCAGATGTTTCAGATTGGTGCCAATGATTAGAGCTTCCTTGAGCAGTATGAAGGTTGAACCTACATTATTTATACCTCACATATTTTGGATCTAGTGTTGTGTGTGGTGTCAATAAGGTCCTCAGAAAAAGGATATGTATGAGTCTGGTAAGTGATTTAAAAACTAAAAAAAATTCCATTGTAATAAAAAATATTGTATTAGAGGCATAGATTTCATATAACTGTTATTCTTCCAGGACAACCTGGGCCACCAAACTCCAAAATGTAATTGGGAATCTGTAAATATCTTTTGCAACAGAAAGTCAGAAAATTGAAAATGACGCAGAAAATAATCTTTCAACATGAAAAAGGATCAGAAGCACACTTGTAAATCTACCAAGAAATGGCTTAAAAAAGACTATAATAAAAAAAAAAAAAAGACTAGAGACTTCAGATATTTTACAGTTGTGGCTGGAGACTGGAGACATGCTGCAAGACACATACTGAGACGGGGGAACATGTTACAAAATGTTGTGTGAGATCTTTTGTTCTGTCCCTTTACAAATCAATACTCATACTACTGACTGCTGAGGTCCAAGGGCTGCACAATAAGAAACAAAATGCTTCCTGTGGATTTTGGGGTGCCAGTTACTCATCAGGGACCTAAAGTATGTGAAAGCATGTTAACAAACAGACTTTGGAATTTTAGGTTTAGAATATTCTTTAGCCTTATAACAAACTACCAATTCTTTAAAAACACACTTTAACTAGATTTTATTTTTTCACTTTTGAATTAGACATGTGGACAGTGGTAGAAACAGGCACGTGGTGTTCTGAACTGACTGCATAGAATAACATCTCACTTGTCAGCACAGATGTTCTAAAACACTCCCAGCAGATGTTAGCAATACTTTAAGATGGTGTGGCTCAAAAATAGGTTATTCATAGTGCATATGCTGCATAAAATGTCTTTGATGCACAGATGTTGACCAGCACAAACTATAACATAATTATTTCTGCTGCACACTGTAAAAAACATATTTGCCCACTGTCAAATAAATTCACCATTTTTATTTGTCAGATATTTTTGGTGATACATTTGGTAACAGAAAGTGCATTTTGTGATAAGGTTTAATCAGAGCCACCTTTTATTTATCTCCTTTTTTTACTTATTGCAAATTGTTTTGACAGGCAGATCTTCAAAGGAACAAAACCTAAAAATTACTATACTAGAGCATTTTATCTGTTCTTAGAAGTGTGTGGCATTCCTTTAAAATGAAGACTTGAAAGAGATGGAAGGAATGCTGTCTGAAGTGTATTCCAATAAGATGTGAACACACAGAACTGTATATCACTTTTCTATTTCTGTCATGTTTGGTGTTAATGTTTTACAGTATACTGCTTAGAAGATCATGTAAAAATGTATTTAATTACTTAGGAGCTACATATTCTTTTTACAATTATAACAAATACATTCTGTGTTCCAATCTAGAAATACCGTAGTTGCAAAATGTTGTTTTTTTTTTTTTTTTTTTATTGATTGATGAAATGTGGCTACCTAAAGGACAGTTCCAGCAATACAAGAAACCAATCTTTGACCTTTTCATGCTGTCCAGCCAACCCTTCCTGTGTGCTAAATTTACCCTGTTCTGAGTATTGTAAAATCGACTGTAGCCAAAGTTCAGGAACCTCACAGGGTCACTGGTGCATGGGCCATGTAGCTTCCTCTATCTCTTTCTCTCTGCTTCCTGAATGACTAGTCATCTTGTGGTTGAGAAGAGGTATTGTAGGGGACAGAATCAAACTTAGGGCGAGTATCTCAAAATGAGTTGCTTTTTTATTTTTTAAGCAACTCCCACCCATCTGTATAGACAAATGATGGTGTGTGGGTGGCTCTCTCGTTCTGACTTTCACGCCCAGCGCTGCGATTTTTACCCTTGTGAACAGCTGTGTCCAATCACAGCTGATCACATGAAAACAAGGAAATGACGGTTATTGGCTTTCCTCTCCTAACACTGACAGCATGTGAGGAGAGGAGAGCCGATCAGTGGCATTTTCTCACAGGGCAGACCTGCACAGATAATCAGGGCACTGATTATCAGTGCCCTGATTATCAGTGTAGCCCCAACAGTGCCCAGCATTGATGCCAGTCAGTGCCCAACAGTGATGCCAATCAGTGCCCATTAGTGATGCCAGTCAGTGCTGCCTTTCAATCTCCACCAGTGCCTGCTCATCAGTGCTGCCCATTAGTACTGCCTATCTGTGCCGCCTACCACGGCCCATAAGTGCCCCCTATCAGTGCTGCCTATCAGTGCTCATCAGTGCTGCATATTAGTGCCTCCTCATCAGTGCTGCCTCATCAGTGACCATCAGTGCAGCCTTATCAGCGCACAACAAGGAAGTAGAAAAATTACTTATTTACAAACCTTTCTAACAGCAAAAAATAAAAAACCCAGTAGTGATTAAGGATGATCGAACTTATGAAAAGTTTGGTTCGGCCAGAACAGCCGAACTTCCCGAAAGTTCGGCCCGGATTTCAGAACCCCATTGAAATCAATGGGGCCCTGAACTTCGGTAATCAAAAAACACAATTTTTAAGCCCTAAAACCCAATAAACGCCCCTAAAAAGTGCCCAGGGTTCTGGGTCATGCCCCATTAACTATTAATCACACAAAAGTCATTTTTGATAAAAAAGCCAATTATTGAAAAAATTAAAAAAAAAAAAAAAAAAAAGAGATTTTTTGATTTTGACTTTGGATTTAGTATCTGGGGGGTCTAAAAGGTGTGCATGTGAAGTTTCAGCTCTGTAGCATGTTCAGAACCATGAAAAAAAAAAAAAAAGATAATTTTCCGTAGGACAGGGATGTGGGTCGGGACCCTCCTTTAACTTTAACACCTATATGATCTTTATTTCTGGTTCTGGACATGCTACAGAGCTGAAACTTCACAGGTACACCTTTTAGACCCCCCAGACACCGAATCACACAAAACAAGTTCTTAAAAATTGTCATTTTTGATAAAAAAAGCCAATTATTGAAAAAATTAAAAAAAAAAAAGAGATTTTTTGATTTTTACTTTGGATTTCAGATCTGGGGGGTCTAAAAAGTGTACATGTGAAGTTTCAGCTCTGTAGCATGTCCAGAACCAGAAAAAAAAAAAGATCGTTTGTATTAGAACACTTTCTTTCAGGACAGGTAGTTAGTTTCTCTCCCGGTTTAATAGCAGGCATTTTTTGGGGTTCTTTTTTTTCATTTTTTTTGGCTTTTTTTACTTTTTTTGTGTGATTTGGTGTCTGGGGGGGTCTAAAAGGTGTACCTGTGAAGTTTCAGCTCTGTAGCATGTCCAGAACCAGAAAAAAAAAAGGATTGTTTGTATTAGAACACTTTAAACACAGGTAGTGAGCTTCTCTCCCGGTTTAATAGCAGGCATTTTTTGGGGTTCTTTGCAGTCAGGAAAAACATCTGAACTTGTGTATAGTGGTACTGTGCACAAGTTCTGATGTTTTGCCTGCCTCCAAAACCCCCCAAAAAATGCCAGCAAAAACACACCTGGGCATTTTTTTTTTTTTTGACGCTAGCGTTTTTTTGGCATTTTTTTGGGTTCTTTTGAGGCAGGCAAAACATCTGAACATGTGTATAGGGGGTATATATAGACATATATGTCTGAATATATACCCCTAGACATATATAGGTGTGATAGTAACAGAAATATATTCCTGTAAATGATTTCATTAGCGCAAGCATTTATTTCTGCTACTATCACACCTATATATCTAGGGGTATATATTCAGACATATATGTCTATATATACCCCCTATACACATGTTCAGATGTCATGTCTGACATCAAACATGTCCTCAAAAAAGCACTGGCAGTAGCAGCCCCTGCAGCATAAAAAATGCTTGGCTGGTGAGAAGCCATATTCCAGTTACGAAGCTATTCAGAGAAATGATCATTTCTCTATAGCGGTCACCCTGCTATGGAAGGGTTTTGTCACCCTGCCATAGCAGTCACTGCCAGTTAACCCTACACTACACTACGGTCCCCTTACACTTAACACTTTCCCTACAGAAACTCAATTTTTGAAGCTAACTTAAGTGTAAAGGAGCACTCTAACTACACTAGATATCCCTTTCCTCACACTAAAAATAGCTAAATGACACTTTTAAAGTAAAATTAGCAGAACTGCTTCCATTCTCTTCCATGTCCAGTATAACAATGCTAGGAATATGGTGGGGGCGATCTTATATACTGGGGGGCGTATTCACTAATGATTGGTCTAGGGACCCCCTAGTCACTCCAATCACATTCCTATCATTCTCCTGCCCCCTCAATTGGCTTTTGCTAATGGTTCTGGTCCAATCACGGGCTTTTAAAGCCCATTTCCTGAAGCATTGCATTTTGGGCGGTTCTGGTTGCCGAATTCCGAACTTTTTGGGCAAAAAGTTCTAAATTCGGCCGAACCTCGAACACCCAATGTTCGGGTCGAACCGATGGTGGACCCGAACCGCTCGATCATCCCTAGTAGTGATAAAATGTCACCAAAATAAAGCTCTATTGGTCTCAAAAATATGATAAAAATGTAATTTGGGTACAGCGTTGCATGACCGCACAATTGTCATTCGAATTGTGACAGCGCTGAAAATTGGCCTGGGCAGGAAGGGGGTGAAATTCCCAAGTATTGAAGTTGTTAGCTTTGCCTGGGACACAGTATAAAAGACAATAGTCTAAAGCTGAGCTTTAAACTTTCAGTATAGGTTTCTAGTTGATTGGTGGCTGTCAACAGAATGTAGTGGTAAATGAGATGTAAAGACAAGTAATAATGTTTATGAATTGACTTTAGGTCTTACTGACATGGTAACGCATATGTGCGGTGGCAAGAAAGGTGGGTCCTAATATTTTGCCGCTGCACATATGCAACTATGGTGGCAGAAGATTGCGAGCTGGGAGCAGTACACTGACAACTCTCAGTCAAGGCTGCTGATTGGGAACTCCTGATTATGTGAATGCAGTGAGAGCCAATCACTGCCTCCCAGGCATGAAAACCCACTTAAAGGGCCACTGAAAGGCAGGGTTAAGGGATAACCATACAGAATACTTCCATATCGCTCATGACAGACTTTCCAAATTTACTACTACATTGCACTGGTGATCCTACTTTAAAGCAACCAAGATTATTCACAGCTATTGCTAAATGTTTTCTATGGTTAATGTGAAACTTTTCACTTACTGGATGTTCCTCCTTGGGCAACCATGTGGAACCCTCACACCCATTTTTGTGTGAGGAGTGCTTGGTATAGAGAGTAAGTGTGTGTGTGTTTTTTTTTTTTTTTGCAACCATTCTTCTTTGTGCATTCCTAGATCCCCTTCCCCTTAATCCCTCTCCCACCACAACCACCTCCACCACTTATTTATTTTTTCTCTCTTCTTTCTCATTTTTGATCTCACAGTTTAGTATCCTTTTCATTAGCATTTTAAATGCCCCCTGCTCTACTATGATCCTCTAGGTTGCTTGCCTCTGGAGATGTTCAGTACTTGATATGTCTAGTGTTGACAAATCTTAAGGCCCGTACACACGAGTCGAAATTCGGCTGGGAATTTTCTTCCGACGACCGATCTGCCGATTTCCGGCTTGTTAGAATGGTGCTCTCGACAACCGACTCCGACTTTTCGGCCAAAAAAATTCTGGTGTGCAGGCTATAAAATTTTTGTCCACCGTCAAAACACGTCCGATTTTCGTGCAGTCAGTACAGATTTCGACAGGGAAAAATCTTATAAGCAAGAGTGGGCATGCTCAGAGATGAAAGAACACAAAGAAAGCAATCCAACACATGACATCACTTCTGAAGTATAATTCTGTCGGACGACAAAATTCGTGTGCAGTCTAGAGCACATTCCAAAAACAGACACCACTCTGGACAAAAGACGAACGACCGGGCGGTGGAAATTCGTTGCGTGTGTACGAGGCTTTAGTTGTTCCTTGTTCCTACACTTTTGTTAAGTGCAATGTGAAGGTCTTTTTCATGTTCAGTTTCCTGCCTTTGGAATAGTATGTAGCTGAAACCATCTCTGTATACTGACTTATCTTGTTCAATAAAACATTTGTGGAAAAAATAAACATAGAGAATAGGTCATAAACGTATAACCTAATATGCATGCTGTAAAGTGCATCCTTGTGATGTGACCTTTAGGCTTCACTCACGCGGTGTGTTTAACTCCATGCTCCATGCAGGGCCATGTTTTACCAGCATTGGTAAGTCATATTGCTGTCAAGTGGGTCACAGCAGCTGCACGGACACAGCCACTGCTCCTAATGTGCCTTCTGTGATATGGCATGTGATATATATATATATATATATATATATATATATATATATATGACATCCCATAGACCTAATACAAATTTATTTAACAGTTTCTCCATTAGCCAAATTGAGACCATGTCAGAGATAAATCCCATAAATCGTGTCTACCTCTGATGTAAAATTGGATTACAGTTTAGAAGAATCAGCAGAAACATTTTATGGAAAAAAATGTGTTTTATTATGACTTAGCAGAACATGGGAAAAGTAATACTTTCATATCACAAATTACTAAAACTATTCTTGTAATCTGATGTCATTTTACTAGATGATTTTAAAGTGACACTAAACTCGGGTTTTAAAAAAATAAAAAATTATATTCAGTATGTATGAACTAAAAAAAAAAACAAAAAAAAAACTACTATTACTCTTAGCCTCCTCCGGAAAATTCCATCATTTTTTCTGCTGTGATTGGCTTCCTGTTAGAAGGCGATTATGTTTTTTCTCCATGATCCCACTGTGGGAACATGGCCACCCTCTCTTGCTCACTCCTGAAATGGACTATGTGAATTGTAGTGTTCAAAGAGGTTCAGGAGCTCACGTAAGATGTTACAAGGAGGCAGAAAAACCCAGTAAGAAACAACCTAATGAGAATAGATTACATAGCCTTTAAAGCGGAGCATCACCCAAAAGGGGAAGTTCCACTTTAACTTCTTCTGGCCCACGCTATAGCCGAAAGACGGCTACAGCGCGGGCTCTAATTTCCGGGAGGCCGTCTTTAAATGGCCTCCCTTGGACACAGCCAATCACAGATTGTGGTGAATGGCCAATCACAGCGGCCATTTACCACGTGATCGGACCCTGCAATGAGAGATGATCTCATATGTAAACATATGAGATCATCTCTCATCGCCAGCTCTCCTTCCTCACACAGAGACTGCGTGTGAGGAAGAGCAGAGCCGATCAGAGGTTAGGGGACACAGAGGAATGTAATCAGGGCACTGATCACCAGTGCCCTGATTACACAAAAGGTAAATAAAATACAATAAGTGCCCACCATCAGTGCCCACAGTGCCCGCCATCAGTGCCCACAATCAGTGCCCATAGTGCTGCCAGTCAGTGCTTATCAGTGCCTGCTCATCTAGGCACTGATGGGCACTGACTAGCAGTACTATGGGCACTGAGTGTGGGCACTGATGGTGCTGCCCATCAGTGCCGCCCATCAGTGTCCATCAGTGCCACTCGTCAGTGTCCATCAGTGCCACCCATCAGTGTCCAGCAGTGCCGCCTCTCAGTGCCCATCAGTGCCGCCCGTCAGTGCCGCCTCTCAGTGCCCAGCAGTGCCACCTCTCAGTGCCCAGCAGTGCCACCTATCAGTGCTCATCAGTGCCGCCTATCAGTGCTCATCAGTGCCGCCTATCAGTGCCACCTATCAGTGCTCATCAGTGCGGCATATTAGTACCTCCTCATCAGTGCCACCTCATCAGTGCCCATAAGTGCCACCTCATCAGTGCCCATAAGTGCCACCTCATCAGTGCCCATCAGTGCAGCCTATCAGTGCCCATCAGTGCCACCTCATCAGCGCACATCAGTGAAGGAGAAAAATGTATTTATTTTCAAAATTTACACGCAGAAAATAAGAAAAACTTTTTTTTTCAAAATTTTCTGTCTTTTTTTCTTTTTTTTTTGTAAGAAATAAAAAACCCAGAGGTGATTAAATACCACCAAAAGAAAGCTCTATTTGTGTGAAAAAAATGATAAAAATTTCATATGGGTACATTGTAGCATGACCGCGCAATTGTCATTCAAAGCGTGAGAGCGCTGAAAGCTGAAAATTGGCCTGGGCAGTAAGGGGGTGAAAGTGCCCGGTAGGCAAGTGGTTAAGGATTCGTTCCCCGCTCCTCTTGAACAATTGGCACTTTTAAGGAGGGGAAAGCATGGACCCAATTTTGTCAGGTACCCACTTCCCACTTCCATTCCGAGCGCCGCGGCACTTGGAAATGGAAGTTTTTCTCCCTACCTACCCCCTGCAGTCTTCTGGGACAATGACAGGTCCCAGAAAACTGCATCCACTATTCATGATGAGCAGCTTAACTCCTCCTGCACCCAGCTGTAACGGGTATATATACTTGGAGTATATCCCTCGCGCCAATGGACCAGGGTAATGGTTTGGGGAAAATGCCTCTGAAGACATCAACGTTATGACGAAACGCGCGTAAGGTGGAACGCACGCTGTATACGTCACAGGAGCCGGGTGGAACGCAGCACGGTGATTACCGCTCTCCACTCCTGGGCTCCTTTCTGCTGGCGTTTTTACTGCTTTTTTCTTCATTTGTATTGTGGAAGTTAAATAAAAACTTTTAAATGTTATCACACCATTTGGAGCCCCTTTTTCAATCCATAACCTGCCCAGACATGTGGATGGAGGTGAATTAGGAGCTGACAGTCCTGAGGATTGAGGTACAACATCCCTTAGCGGGACCCACCCTGGCCCAGGTGGCCAAACAATCGCTGCCCGGTCTTAATACTATATGGTATATAAGACCCATTCTTTCTGGTGAGTGTGTTTTCTTACTATTCCCCATGGTGGAAACAAGTACCATCACGTGACCGTTTGGAAGCTGAGCACAGAGCACCTGCACTTTATTGCACCCAGCAATTATTTGAATGATATGCACTACAAGTCACCTATGAACTTTATTGAACTATGTTCCTTTTTTTATGAGGATTTCTATGAATTTTTTTGAGCACATATTGAACATTAGTAATCACAAGTAATAGTGCTCTGATATTTAATTTTGCATCATTTTACTGTATTTATTTGTATTTTATGTCATATCAGCATCTCTATTTATTTATTTACTTACCAAGTATACAACTCCTTATTACCGCATTAAGCACCTTAGGTGTGTTCATCAATTTTTGTATTTACTATTGATTGTTTATGCATTGTTAGCACTTTTAGAATTTATAATCCAGCATTTCAGATGCACCCATCCCATTTGACACCATTTCTCTTTGCATTTATATTTTTTTTTTTTTGAGGCACTGTTAGCACTTTATTTAGCACTATTATTATTGTACACTCATAGCAAGCGCTATAGGTAGCCCCTTCCCCTGTGGCTATATACCATACCCAGCTGTGAAGCCACAAGTTTTCACAGCTGGGTGCCCATAGTGAAGATGCCAGTGTCGGGGACCAAAGACAGCGAGTGAGACCAACTGGGGTGAGCACACTGCTGGATCGTGGGACAGGTGAGTGGCTGTTTTTAAAAGTCAGTAGCTACAGTTTTTGTAGCTGCTGACTTTTATTTTTTCCACAGGTGACTAGAACTTTGCTTTAAAGAATAAGTCTAGCCAAAACCTAACTAACGCTAAACCTGCTCTGTGCCACATTCTAAGACTATTCTATCTAACCCTGTAAAGCAAAAACCACTGTACTTATCTATTCTGCACCTGATTGAGTCCGGTCCCACGCTAAGCTGTCAGCAGCGGCTTCAGCGTGGTGGCGGGTGCAGGATAGGCACATGACGATGGAAGCCCCATAGTAAGTCCATGGGTGACATCACTTCCCATTCATTTCACAGCGGTTGTCGGTCCTCTCCTGCACAGAGCTTCGGTCACTGGAGACCCGACCGGATTGAGTGTAGAAAAGGTAAGTACAGTGATTTTGCTTTACAGGGTTAGATAGAATAGTCCTAGAATGTGGCACAGAGCAGGTTTTGCATTTGTTAGGTTTTGACTGGACTTACCCTTTAACTAGTTGATGTGTATAGATTATTTCCGGAAGATAGGAATATAGTTTAGGGTCTTTTTAAGCAACAATATTAGATAATAAGTACACTATCTCTATTGTAAAATGTGGTTTTAGCATATGTGGATCTACAGGTGTGTTTTAGTATCTTTTATCCAATGGAAGTAAAGTTCCACACATTACTTTTACCTATAGGTAGTGTATATATCTCCTAAATGGGCACAGGTGTGTTTTAGTATCTTTTATCCAATGGAAGTAAAGTTCCACACATTACTTTTACCTATAGGTAGTGTATATATCTCCTAAATGGGCACTATTTAGGAGACATTTACATTACATGCAGCCAGTGACATCACTGTCGCATGCCCTCCGAAGGAACAGCCAACTGTGCCGTTCCTTCGGAGCCCTGTAGCGTAATCTGTGGCTCCCACGCAAGTGCGGGAGTGATGTCATCGCAGCTCCGGCCGGTCACAGAGACGGAGTCTGCAAACCCGGAAGTAAGAGGGGTGAAGATGAGAGCCTGCTGCAGCTCTGAGATCTTGGCGCAGGAGGGCTTCAGTTTAAGGTAAGTTTAACATAATGTGCTAGCATCCTATGCATACTAGCACATTATGCCTTTACCTTGCAGGTTGTAAAAGAAAAAAAAAAGTCCAGCTGTTTCCAACCGCTTTAATAGACAATGGTAACCAAAAACAAAAATCAACAAGAGTACCTTGTCAAGTATCAGTGTGCTCTTTAAACACTTCCCGCCCGCCCTATTACAAATTAACGACGGGAAGGTGGTTCAGTTATCCTGACCCGGTGTCATATGATGGCGAGCAGGAAAAGCAGCTAGGGGGCACTCCCGAGTGCGCGCACCGTGGCGATCGGGCATGTAGTGTGTCCCTCAGACACAGCGCATACCCGATCAGGGTAAACAGCCAATAAAATTGTCTGTTTACCATGTGATCGGCTGTGTCCAATCACAGCCGGTCACAATCAAAACACAGAGCAGCTGTTACTACTGATCTGAGCTCTTCTCCTCACACACCGATCGTGTGAGGAGAAGAGCGTTGATCAGTGATCAGTGAGTGACATTTTCTGTATTTTCACAGTACTGTGCACTACACAGGCCCCCCCCCCCAATAAAGAGAACCTTGTCACCTAATGTCGCAGCCCATCTCTGTCACATCTGGATCTGTCAGCACATCTGGATCTGTCACACAGGCCCACCATCAGTGACCATATTTGGATCTGTCACACAGGCCCGCCATCAGTGACCACATTTGGATCTGTCACACAGGCCGCCATCAGTGACCTGTCACATAATACAGTTAACAGTGACCTGTCACACAGTACCACCGTGACCTGTCACACAAACCTGCCACCTATCCAACAGCCCGCCAGTACCCATCAGTACTGCCATCACCCATCAGTACCGCCAGTACCATCAGTACTGCCAGTACCCATCAGTACCGCCATCATATCTAAAAGGCTTTTTACAGCAGAGGAGGCATATGAAATGCTTACCATGTCAGATAATGAGCGCAGCGGGGAGCTCGCATCATCTGATACTGGTTCGGAATACGAGCCAGTAGAGGATAGTGGATCAGACCTTGAATCCGAGGAGGAAACAGTCCCTCCTAAAAGGATAAGGAGAATAAGCCCAGAAGACCTTTCTACAATCAGCAGCACCATACACCCCAATGGCACCAACACCGCTGCAGCTAGACCCCAGGAACAGGAGTCCAGTACCAGCACTGGACTAACAAGTTCAACTCAAAGAATCCAGGTCCAAACTTACCTTCCCGATGCCCTGGCTAACCCCGTATGGTTGCCTGCCAGCTCAGGATTAACTATAATCACCGCACAACCAGGTGTGCAGCCCAACACTTTAAATTTTTCCCTATTAGATTTTTTTTATTTGTTTTTTCCCCCAAGATTTGCTGCAGTACATGGTGGACCAAACAAACCTTTATGCAGAGCAATTTATTGCCTCCAACCCCAATTCTTCCTACGCCCATATGTTCAATTGGCGCTGTCTTACACTTGACAAATTCAAAGTATTTTTGGGCCTTACACTTAATATGGGGCTTACAAAGAAAAATGAAGTCCATGCCTACTGGTCCAGCCACCCCATCCACCCCATTATGAGCTTCCTACATTTTAATGACAGTTCGCAGTGCCCTCCCCGAGATCATCCCAGCCACGACAAACTATATAAATTACGTCCCCTTATAAATTATTTTTCAAAGCAATTTGCGGAAGTGTATGTCCCAACAAAAATATCTGTGTGGATGAATCCCTTATCCATTTTACTGGCCGGCTGCACTTCAAGCAATACATCCCAAGTAAGAGAGTCAGGTATGGGTTGAAAATTAATAAACTTTGCGAGAGAGCCACTGGGTATGTATATGCCTTCTGCGTGTATGAAGGCAAAGACTTCCAGCTCCAGCCCCCTGAATGCCCAACATACATCGGAACCAGTGGGAAAATTGTCTGGGACCTGGCATACCCTCTATTCAAAAAAGGATATCATCTCTATGTAGACAATAACTACACCAGCTTGCCCCTTTTTCATCACCTGTACCATGAAAAAAACCCTGGCCTGTGGTACCAGCAGAAAACATAGGAAGAGATTTGGTACAAAAAAGTCTACAACAGGGGGAATCCGCATTTATGAGGAACGAGGAAGTGTTGGCCATGAAGTGGAGGGACAAGAAAGATGTTTACATCTTATCCACCATCCACAATGACACCTTGGTGGAGATTCCTAGAAGACGTGGCCCCATTACAAAGCCTGAATGTGTCCACGAATATAATCTGTTCATGGGGGGGTGGATTTAAATGACCAGATGCTGCAACCCTATTTATCAACCCAAAAGTCCCGTTACTGGTATAAAAAAGTTGCGTTTCATATGGCCATGTACAATTCGTTTGTCTGCCATCAAAAGTCACCAGGAAACCAACACACCACCTATCTCAATTACATTGAAGACATTATCATTGCCCTAATTTATCAACAAGGACCGGCCCCAGCAAGCATTCGCTCTGATTGTGTGAGTAGACTTCGCAAGCTACATTTTCCCTATAGCATTACCCCCGCAGAATCAGGAAGAAGGTGCCAAAAGAGATGTCGTGTGTGCAGCAGAAATGGAATTAGAAGAGACACTAGTTTTCATTGTCCCGATTGTCCCTCCCAACCTGCCTATGCATCGGAGATTGCTTCAAAATTTACCATACAGCTATAAGACTTTAGATCCCCTTATTTTTAAGACTGCCATTTCCCATTTTGAAATACCTGTCCATATCATTTGCCTGCTACCATGTTTCTACCTTGCACGTTACCTGACCCTGGCCTGTTTACCGACGATGCATTTGCCTGCCGTTTTAAAAACCACGTTTCTGACATCCACGTGCACCGACCTTAGCCTGTTTACCGACGATGCCTTTGCCTGCCGTTTTAAAAACCACGTTTCTGACATCCACGTGCATCAACCTCAGCCTGTTTACCGATTATGCCTTTGCCTGCCATTTTAAACCAAATTTCTGACTTCCAAGTGCACCGAACTCGGCCTGGTAATTGACCACGCTTTTTGCCTGCCACTTGGACTGATCTTTTGCCCTTCTACTTCAGCACACAGGGGTCTCACACATATGTGAGGGGCTTCAGAATAGTGTTTGGAGTATAGAAAAAACGTTTTTAGGTTTTCTGTGTTCCCAGAACAGGGTCTGGAGTTCGGAGGCTTCAAAGAGATTTGGGAGGGAGAAGCCTCTACCCCTGTCCCCATTCTTTCCTGACAGAGGCCTTAAGCTTGATGGTCCTTCCTGCTGCCTGGATCAATATTTTGGCTGTGCTGAACATATCACTGCATATAATGACCCAGGACTTTATAGACCACATCTCTGCCTGCTACCTGGACCAATGCTTTGGCTGTGCTGACAGTATCCCTGCCTGCAATGACATTGGACAGTATTTCTGCCTGCTGCCTGTAATGAATATGGACAGTATTCAGGACTTTATAGACAACATCTCTGCCTGCTACCTGGACCAATGCTTTGGCTGTGCTGACAGTATCCCTGCTTGCTGCCTGTAATGCCTATGGGCAGTATTTTTGACTGCTGCCTGTAATGAATATGGACAGTATTTCTGCCTGCTGCCTGTTCGATTGCTTTTGCTGTCACTGACCACATCCCTGCCTTCTACCTGGATGCTCTCCTCTGTGGACCACTACTAAAACCACAGGTAATCTTTTGTTTACCCTTTGCTCAGCAGAATATATTTTGAGGTGTAATTGGTATGTACATGCTATGTGTTAGAAATATTAAGCGCCTTCAAAAATGTAATAGGTTGTCAAGAAATTAGATGTAAAATGCATGCTCCTAGAACGTCTGAAGGTGTCTACTTGGATGTTGTTTATGGCCAGGCGGTGTGAAAGTCTCACACATGTGGTATCGTCATACTTAGGAGGAGTAGTAGAATGTATTTTGGGGTGTCATTTTTGCTATGTACATGCTATGTGTTAGAGATATCCTATAAATTGACAACTTTGTGTAAAAAAAAATAAGTTTTCATTTTTTCCCCACATTTTCCAAAAACTTGTGGGGAAAAAAATGACATGTTCAAAAGACTCACAATGCCTCATAGAATATACGTTGGAGTGTTTTCTTTCCAAAATGGGGTAATTTCATGGGCGTTTCCATTGTCCTGGCCAGCCAGGGCCTTCAAAAGTGTGATATGTAGTCAGAAAGTTATATGTGTAATTTATGCTCCTAGAACGCCTGAAGGTGGTACTTGGATGTGGAGTCTCTTTATGTGGCCAGGCTGTGTAAAAGTCTTACACATGTGGTATCGCCATACTCAGGAGTGGCAGAATGTATTTTGGGGTGTCATTTTTGCTGTGTATGTGCTATGTGTTAGAAATAGTTTATAAATTGACAACTTTGTGGGAAAATAAATAAAAAATATATATTTTTTCATTTTCCCAAGAATTGTAGGAAAAAATGAAAACTTCAAAAAACTCACCATGCCTCTTACTAAATACATTGTACTGTCTACTTTCCAAAAAGGGGTCATTTAGGGGGTATTTGTACTGTTCTGACATTTTAGGTCCTCAAGAAAGGAGATAGGCCGTTAGTACATCAGGTGTAATCAATTTTCAGGAATTGGTACCATAGCTTCTAGACTCAATAACTTTCACACAGACTAAATAATATACACTAATTTGGGTTATTTTTTTACCAGAGAAAAGTAGCAGTATAAATTTTGGCCAAAATGTATGAAGAAAAATTAAGGTTTTTTTTTCAAACTTTTTGCTCTTTTTTTGCTTATATCAGAAAAAAAAACCCAGTTGTGATCAAATAACACCAAAAGAAAGCTCTATTTGTGTGAAAACAATTATAAAAATTTTGTTTGGTTACAGTGTAGCATGACTGAGCAATTCTCATTCAAAGTGTGAGAGCGCTGAAAGCTGAAAATTGGTCTGGGCAGGAAGGGGGTATAACTGCCCTGTATTGAAGTGGTTAAATCATGTCTATGCCTGAAAGATATAGGACATATATAGACAAATAATATTGTTATACCATATAACTGATTGTGTTGAACTGTATAATCTTGTAAGTGAAAGTCCAGACCTGTGCCGACCATATACTGAGCAAAATGTATTCCTGCATCCACGGGTTGCAAAAAATAAATTTGTTAGATTCCCCCAAGACAGTGTTGATGCGGGAATCCCTCCTGCCAAGCCATTGTCTTTTCCCGGTGGGGGGTGGGAGAAGCTTTCCCCACCAGGAGAAGACAGTGATTATTGCTAGCTGGTATAGCAGCCGCTAGCAATAATTGCAGGTAAAAACCAGCATGCTGATTGTACCCAAGTTGATTTTTCCATCAACTTGTTATATTCAGCCTGCCTATACACAATTCAAATCTTGGCTGGTTCCTGCTGAACCGGCCGAGATTTAAACCTATATGGCCTGCCTTACTGATGAAAAAAGCAATCCTCTGTAATTCAGTTATACTCATCAAAAGACTTTTCATCACCAGAGTATGTAAACTTTTGATCAGGGTCATTTGGGTAGTTTCTGTTGTCATTATGATTTTAAAAGAGTAAACACAGTTGATTGATAATAAATGGCTTCAGCCAAACACTAACCATGAGTGGAAGAAAAGTTTTTGAGTTTTCATTCATTTACTTGGAAAAATGGGCAAGAAATCATAAATTCTGCCAGGGTATGTAAACTTATGAGCACAACTGTATATTCCATATGAGTGTAAATGTTTTGTGTTTTGTGGGTATGTCTTTGTTTTCTTATACAGGTACTTTATTTTCTATACTTTTTTACTATCACAAGATACCCAAAATTAGACATAGGCTTTTACTTTTACCTCTACCTCTGCTTCCTCATCACCCACCCCACCATTTCAGGGGTTTGAATAGCATAGTTTATCTCTGCTGTGCTACCAGTGCAGATGTATACCTTCATATGCTCTCGTTAAGGATGAATCACTGAGAACCTAATGGTTCATTCTGTAGGAGTATAAGTTCAGAGAGGTGGCAGAGATGCGTCTTTCAGTTTGTGAAAAAATGTGATCAGCTGTCCATTGGCCAATGGGTCATATCCACAACTACTTCAGGGGTCTGGGAGTAATTTTTTAGTGAACATAAGTTTGTGTTCATAAGGTGAAAATTAATTATTCATGGATGATAGCCCCTTGTGATGGTGCTGCTCCACTACTGGACAAAGCTTTTTTTTTGCCCATATTTCTCTTGTAGGTAAAAAATTGCACTTACTTTTGCTCTCCAGTTACCCAGAATCAGCTTATAGTGTCATTCACTGCTCTCCACTCGGAGCAGAACAACAACTGACCAATCAGCGATCATGTAAAGACTCAGTTCTCGGTCTTAGAGGTGATTTGGAACAGCTGCAGCATCGGTGAATATGGATGTAATGTATTTTTTATAAACCCCATACATCTTTAAAATAACATTCATGGCACTAAAGGGTTAAAGTGATTGTAAATGATCACATTGTAAAACAACCCATTCAGTTTAAAATAGAAATGAAAGGCAAAATATTTTTGTATAGATATTAAAAACATTATAAGTGCCTTTTTTCTATTTTTTTTAAGTTATCACATTCCCATTTTTCTCAGCTGCATAAGAGCTGGGGGAGGAGAAGCAGCAGCACACTGAGATTCCCAGTGAATGGCGGGGGAGTGTCAGTACAAATCTGATCATTGGAGGGGAGCAGGCTGAATTCCCAGGATAGCTAGAGAAATGACCAGGATGAGCTCTGCTGCTTAGTGTGGTCAGTTTTTAATACGAAAGTAAGGGGACTAGCAGAAACACCAGGGATTTTACACAAAGGAAGCAATACAAAGAGAACAGAATACTTTCTCATACAAGTACATACAGCAGGATCATATAGGGAATATGAAGTGTTGGGATAACAAACACTAATTATTGTGCAGATTCAATGGACCTTCACAAATTTTAAGAGCCAGACAATCGAGATTCATGAATTGAATGATCCTGCCTAAGTTAGGTGAGTTAACAGATTCATTTTCAGCAGAAAGTCAGCATCAGGTTTGCCTTATTGCAAAATAAATATGCTTATCCTCGAAATGTTGTTTATAAAGTTCTGCATATATTTTAATGATGGGGATATGTGTTACAGAAAATGTGATTACATTTGAAAAGTTGGTTATCAAAAGTTTCATACCTTGTCATTTTTGAAAAAAAATACCTTTTTAATATTGTATAGTAGATCTGGAGTCATATTTTATTATTATCATTATAATTTTTCATCTGGGTGATACTATTTCTTTTTATTTTTGTTCTTAATGGCTTTTCTAATGCCTTTGCTCTGCTCTGTATATATAACTTTGCACTAACAACATTTCTATTTCGAAGCACTATGAATATCTAAGAAATAGAAAGGTGACTTGCAAATTCATATAAATAAGGAGCATAGTGCAGTAAGGGAAAAATATATATTTTTTTGTAAACAGACACTTAGACATCACAGAGGAACAAAATCACAATTTTTCATAAAGGGTAAAAAAAATGTGACTGCCAAATGTTTGTTTTCCTCCTGGCCTGCAATGAAAAGGTTTTCCGTATCACATGCCCAAAAAGACTTTGCACACACATCATGTATGGGGGTCTAGAAAGATTGGATTTAGGCAGCTGGCTGCCAAGCAGTCAGGTCACAACCTTTTCCTGTTCGGGGTATAGAGTTATGTTTGTTTAAATATGCTGGTTTGCAATTTTTATATTTTTTTCCCTGTCTTTGTCTAGGATATCATATTTATAAAGCATTTTATATTACATGCCTTGTGCTAGTCATTGTGTGTATAATTTATTTATTTTCTTTAAATATTGAAAATAATTTTGTCTTAGCTTCCACTGAGTTTCAAGTTTTTTTGTTTTTTTTTTAAATTTCATGAAAGGTTCCATAAGTCGAACATGCACAGGCAATTTCTCCTTGTAAGTATTTGCTTATTACCATCCCATACTCATGGGTTTGAAAAGTGATTTTTGTTTCGGCTTTCTTAGGTGTTTAGGCCCTCAATAATGTAAATTATATAACTACTAAAATGTTTTTGATTATATTTTTTTATTATTACAGCAGCAAGTTTAACTACTTAGCATTAGATCCATGATTTTATTTTATGTGTACGCTCACATTTCATGAACTTCTTGCCTGGATAATCTTCTCTTGGTTTTGTTTATGTTGGCTTTAATAGCCATAGTTGTGTTCTGTTTCTGATAAATGTAACCCTGTACAAACATGGAGATCAAGCCGTACAGTATTTATGTCTGTAAGGAATGCTTAAACACAAGCAGCTGTGCCTGCAGAAAGCTATCTGCTGTAAGAAAAAAGAACTTCGGTGTTCAAGTCTGGAGTTTTTAGGAATACAGTTCTTTCAATAATTAAAAAAAAAATCACAGTAACATTGTCTACTTTTTTCCTAATGCAATTCTACCACAAAAATGATCAGAGTTGGATAAAACTCTAGCTGATGTAGATGACTACATTTTTAGTGCTTTTTTCTCCTTTGCATCTGAAACAGGTTTTCAAAGAATGCTCAGCTTCTGCTAGTTTTAAAGGGCAATGCAACATAAATCTGAAGTTCAACTTAAAAATTATAATCACTGTTGCAGACCCTTTTTTCTAATCTTCTGCGTGAGGTTCCTTGCTTGTGCACCTTATTGTAGGCCCCAAAGTAAACTGCAAATATATCGTCACAATCCACAGAAAGTGAACTGAATATCCCAGTGTTTGCATTAAAGAGAAAGAGGTCATGTTTACCTAAAATAACTATTTTATGTGATTTGAAAAGTAGAACTAAAGGCAATTTTTTTTGGGAGAAAGAGTAAGGGTTGGTTTTACCCCCGTTAGTTTTTTTGCCATCTGTGTCCCTTTAGGGAGATTTCCATTCACTGTCTGTCCCATTGCCAAAACAGGAAGTGAAAGGAAATTTGTCCAAAGTGAGGAAATCCCAGTTTCTCACTAGGGTCACCAGAACTAGTGTCCCCATTAAAAAATGTTCCCTATAGATCGATAATCTTTCCTCTTACAAATGACGGCATCTATATGAGGAGAAGATATTGTGTTTAGGTCTGAGCTTTTACCCCTACCAGAATATCGATCATTTTGAGGTTATTAAAGATGTTCATCTTTTTGCCAGAAAAATAATTTTTCATGTAATTCATGCCAAAGATCATATGTCCTATGGGTCCTCCAACGAGAATACCGAATTTTGGAAAGCTTTTATTATAAATGATTTCTGAGCCCTCCATGAACTTAAGCTCCTTGGGAAGAGGCTCCATTTGAGAACTTGGAATCTCTCATGGAGGAGCATGGATCCTGATTGTACCACATATAAATTGCAGTATAACGAAAAATCACAAACTTTCCCATCACTTTAGTTAAATACCTATATCTGGGCATTTGTACAGAAGGTCATACATGACATCAATAACCTTTCAACCTCCCAGTCTGATCCTGAGAATTTAGAACCCACATTATATGTAACATTACAAAAATTGTAATTGGGAGCATGGCTAGTGACTATTGATATAGAAGCTTCATATAAGTCTGCTTGACCTTACAATGCCTTCCATTTAGAGCTATTAAAATACATTTGGTCTTGGAATTAGTTTATGTTTATGGGCTCTCACTTTCTTCAGGTGCAGGGGATGGTGATGGAGACTGGGTGTGCCCCATTGTATTCCAACCTGTACCTAAAGGGGTTGGAAACCACTTCTTTTTTCATCAGGAGTCATTGATGGACCTGTGCCACATCTTATCGTGGCACGGGTACATCAACAACATATTTATATTTTGTACTGGCATGCGATCAGGGCTGGATATATTCATGATTAAACTTGGGTAAAATAACTACAACTTGAAATTTAGAAAAAAGTCATTTAAAAAGGTATTCCAGAAGGTGAGGAATAGGACCAGGGAATCCCTGATTCTTTCTCAGAAACAGGAATTTACCCCCTAACAAGCACAAAATATTACCTGTTTCTCTCAACAACATGCTAAACTACAAAAAAATATTAAAAGGCCCTTACTTGTACAAGATCCTATAGTGTAAAAATATGTGGGGTCTAGACCAGGAATTACATATAGAAGAGCTAGATCTCTGAGGAACCATTTAAAACACAGCCATCTTGTCAAGATTTGTAGACAACCTGCCCAATATCATAATAGAAGAGATACTTTTAGTGAATATGGCAAGGGGGTGCAGCGCCAATTGAAATAACAAAGTCCAGTTAAAACAGAAAAAGTCCATAAGTATAAAACATTTGATGTTTAGAAGAAATCCCCACACCGATTGCTGTGAGCCAGAAACACAAGTCACCACAGTGAGGGAGAAGGGAATCCTGTTTACCAGATCACATTGACCCTCAAGTTATAGAGAGGTCAGTAAAAACATATGGAAAGCCAGAATACAACCATTCGTTAGCTGGGCCAGGTATAGACTATATTTTTCACACTGATCCCAAGGCCACAAAAGGACTCCATACTCGATCTTCAAAAGGCTTCCAATCTGGAAGCAGTGGGCAGGATCAACATCTTAACCTCAAGGATACAGAGATGCTAACATAGTGTTGTAAATCTTGGAATAAAACCAATTTATTTGAATAAAATACACTCACATTTCAAAGAAAGCATAAAAGCGAGTGCTCAGCATGTAAACAAAGATGGTCTCCGCGTATAGCGTGCTTGCGTCATGTTGCCAAATCCCGACTTACGCGTTTCATAACAAATGGGCGTCATCTTTGTGTACATTCTTCCGGATTGGAAGTTTATAGAAGATCGAGTGTGGAGTCATTTTGCAGCCTTGGGATCAATGTAGAGAACATAGTGTATACCTGGCCCAGCTAATGAATGGTTGTATTCTGGCTTTCCATATGTCTTTACTGACCTCTCTATAACTTGAGGGTCAATGTGATCTGGTAAGCAGGATTTCCTTCTCCTTCACGGTGGTGATGTGTGTTTCTGGCTCACAGCAATCGGTGTGGGGATTTCTTCTAAATATCAAATGTTTTATACTTATGGACTTTTTTCTGTTTTAACTGGACTTTGTCATTTCAATTGGCACTGCACCCTCTTGCCATATTTCTGTTGTGGGTGTACAATCAAACCTATTGGTGCTGGCTGCTTTATTATCATACTAATAACTAAGCGCAGATAATTTTTTGTTTCTAAATATGGTGAATGCAAGTTTTGTAAATGGATTCTTGAGGGTAGGAATACTCAGTTACCTAACTGCAAACAATGGACACACAGCTGTAATATCAACTGTCAAACAGTAGTTGGATATTTTATGAGTTATTGTAATGCCTTTAACATTGGAAATGCCAAGAGACTGTTCTGGAAGCGTATACATGACAATATTTATTTGATTAAAAAGGTAATTGCCCATTTTGTGCCCAATTAAGGTATTTCCACTTTGTCCACACATTTGCATTATCATCTTGTATGATATATATATTCTGTTGTAGAAAAATCTTTTGTTTCAAAATTATTTTTTGGTACTATTATTATCTGCATTGATGTTGCTTCATCATGCTGCATTTTTCGAGTATGGTGGTGTCCACTTTCAGGTATGAATGTGAAAGCCTACCATATTTTGAGGTGATGTTCAAATTTAATTATTATCCTGCTTTCTGTATTTTACAAAAATGGTGATGATGGCAAAAGGGAATGGGGTCCTTGGAGGGGCTGCACCAATGGCTATGCCCCTGTCTTCCTGTGGGCTTGGCATGCTACTGGCAGGAAGGGTGGAAGTGATCACACTGCGATAGCGGATGATGTAATTTCCACCCGCTTCCGGCAGCTGCAGCACTCCTTGGGATCAGCGGGGCTGCGGGTTTGTGTGGTGTCTCCACGCCACCACTGGGAATACTTGGCAAAGGTGGGGACAATGCATGACTAGTGGCTTAATCTGAATGAGTAAATACAAGGAAAATCCTTGCACTGATGGGCCAAAAAGAAAATATTGATTGTTTTATAAAAGTGTGTAATCACCTAAATTAAACAATGAGAGAATAACCAATGTATATAGAAAAAACATTAAATATAGAAAAAAGTTGCTGCTGACAAATAAGGTGAATGTGCCTTTAAGGAATGCAAATACGTGAGTGTCAGCACTGCTTGACAAACTATCCACTCAAATTTCATGAAACAATGACAATAATCAATAATAAATAATAAATACAAAATAAAAGTGCTCAGTGCAGTCCGTGCATATAATAATGTCCTCCAAAGAATAAGTTCATAACTTGCTGCCAAAAATAGCAAAAAAGTGCTGTAGTGCTTCAATCAAATTGTGCTCTGTGGAATTGTTCTCCCCTGCTGCATCCCTACACACCAGAACGACTTTAGACAAATGCCTGTATCTTATGGATGGTATCCCAATGTAGGTCTGAGCAGGAACCACAAGAGTTGTGTGGGGCTACTATGCCCTATTGCTGGCTGTATACTTCTCCTCAGTGACACACAAAGACTCCTCCTCAGTGACACGCAAAGAAATGACCCGACATCGTGAAATACATTTATATTGCTTTATTGTAGAAAAATATCCACTTACATTTAAAATTAGAACAGTCTACTAGTCTACAGTTCCACCAGCCGGAAGTGATGTTTCTACGCTCATACCTCGCTAGACGTGATTCGCCCTCCCACTAGGCGTCATCTGTCATATAAAACAAGCTCACTGTTACTGTTTTGTTTAGCTGGCTCTTGGACTTTATGTAAAAGCTATCAGTTTTATGATAATGTGAAATGTAAGGGTCCCCCCCCCCCCAAACCCCTCTAGCCTGGTCTCTTGCATTCCCAGGAAGACCATTATAAATGCTTTCAGGGTGGCAAGTAGGAGTAGATCGGAGAACATACATTAACCTATCTGCTCTACGATCAATGAACTTGGAAACCTGCAGAACTAAGCATTTCTGGTTTCAGAGCTCTGAAAATCCATGCTGGGTAAGCAGGCAGTCAAGCTCATTTCAAGCATGTTTTGTGTTTAATTAGATGGAATGGAGGCAAGGGAGACATTAGGGGTCTAAGAAAACTGGTCATCCACCAATTCTATCACTTGTTAGCCTTCCTCTGATTTCAGAAAATAAATAATTGTTTGGAGGTTTTAAATAATTTTCTAGCAAAAAATGCATAACGTATTTAAAAAGTAAAAAATTTGCTCTGGTAGAGAAGTGTTTAAAGTTGCAGACACTAAACACTGTTGTTTTCATCAAACGTTCAAGAGCTATTGAGTAACTGACCTGCCACAATTGTAGCAAGGTTTCCAGGCCTGTGGCCTGATGTGGGTCTGCTATTAGTACCGGAATCCTCTCCAGCCCATGTGAGCTGGGTCCCTGGGTGTGCCAAATGAAGCAGTGACAACTCCGGCATCTTTGTTTGTGGTTTTTATTATAAGTTAAAGGGGATGGGAGAAGGGAATGAGTGGGATACTCCTTTAGGCTCGAACTAAATACAATTGGGACTTTGATCCTGAAAATGTCCGTTGGCGCTTCCTTGACGCCAGCTGGTACTAGCCAACGCTCACTAACACTGAGTACACACTGCAACTTGATAGAAGTGCTGAATCCTCGACTGAAAGTCCAGAAGATCCAGGACTGTGAAACTGTAGAATTACTGACACTACTGAACTGTGAAAGTCACTAGATACTTCCCTCTGGCCTTACACTGGTGTGAGGTAGTATACTGTAGAACACTGCAAAGCTGTAACTTGACTGGCACACTCTGCACAACTCAGGGCCCAACTGTGGAGGCCCCCTTTAGCTTGACTCTTCAGGGTCCACTGACTATGTACCCCCTCTGCAACTTCAGGGTCCTCAACCTAGGTACCCCTTTTACTTGCTAGCTGACACTGGATCCCAGAACCTCTTCCGGAGTGGTCCCCTCTAACATCAGGCAGACCCCCAGGGGCAATCCTCAGTACTCACGACCTGTGTAGGCTTTCCTGTGACTGGACCCCTCTCGCTCTCCGCAGGCTCTCGGCACACCGGATCCCCTCAGCTCAACTCAGCACTCTCTGGATACTCAGGCGACACCCCGAGATATCCGCTTCCTCAGACAGGAGGAGAGAGGCAGCCGCACTCTCCCTCCTGGGACCCTGCTCCCACCAAAGATGCTGAGTCATGCACTCCCCTCAGACTTATACCCACTCCCAGAATCCTTTGCGGCAGAGTCTGCCTTCTGGGGTAGTTACAAGCCTGAATGTGTCCATGATTGGGTTTCCTTCACTGTCCAATGAGAAGCCTCTCACAGGGCCAGTGAGGAGACTTCCCTCACAGCAGAAACTCTTGGTAGCCATGACAACCTACCTCACAAAAGAAAACATGGCTCTGCTGTTAGGCAGACAAAGCCCACTATATTTTACCTAGCACCTACCTGTAGGGTGCTGCACCAGTATGGAAGCCAGGGTGCAGACTTTTCTGATTTAATTTTCTGCATGGTTATTTAAGGTCACTTATGCATCTTGACATTGAAGTCAAGATCCAAGTGACAACCCCAAAGCCTGCATCTTTACAAACTGGGTGAGCAATTTCAGCTCCAAAATTGCTCTTCTCACAGGTTCACTTCAAAATAGACAGCCATAAAGAAAAAAAAAAACAAAAAAAACACCAAGAACCTTACATAGTCTTATCTCAAAGGATGGTAGGAATATACATAAACGCTTAAACCAGCAGCCAATCTACCGTCATCTCACCTTAAGGCATGGGTAGGTGTGATCCCAGTAGCTCAGCAAAATCATAAACCACATATCAGGGCAGATAGAAACCCAAAAGTAAGTTACCCATGGGACCAAGTAGCATTAGTAGTACAAGGCTTTATTGAGAAAAAATATGGTTTATACAAAAAGAGCATAAAACCACACTACCCATCACCACACCTAAAAATGAAAAGATAACGTTGTCTCGTCAACAAGAGCTGCTCATCCAACCCACAGGAACGGAAAGGAAGGACCATGAATATACCTGCCTAACATTAGTATGGTAAGTCCTAAGCAGAAGTCATTATATTTATAAAATATTTTTTTTGAAGTATTTGATGAGCATCCACTTTCCTTCACTTCACTTTAACCTTTCACTGCACAGCGAGTCTAGCCAAAAAACAAAAAATTGAACCGAGGTTCAGAGGGTGGGACTTTAATTGAGGCTCTACCTAATGGGGGCTAGATACCTCCATCCCTATTCATGTTGAATATAAGGGGAATATCGTAACAAATCGATAAACAAAATACATCAGGCAGTGGGCTTGTATGAAGATAATAACGTAGAAGCATAGTAATATAGCAATAATTATTATACATCAGTACATTAGAGCCCACTACCTACAAAAAGGTACTAAACTGGGGGGACGGTTAAAAAAGGGGGGAAAAAATGGGACTTTAAATGAAGTGTGAGGACATGCGGTTGGTAATAATTTGTTTAGAGAACATTGATAAAAAACAAAACAGGTTTATTGTTACATATAAACTTGTATAGCATTGCATCAATTGCATAGTACATACATATAGTATTAGCAGATCATGGTACAGTACAGAGCGTAATATTGAAAACACATGATGTAATAAAATTGTACATAGGTTCCTTGGTAGCTATGGGTGCATATTGTAAAATCCAAATCGTAGTAAAGTAGATGCATCGGTAAAAATCTCGACGCGTTTCGTGGACATAACCACTTTATCAAGAGCAGGTGCATCATAAAATATATATTAGCAAAATTTTGTAAGCATAGGACACACCCCCTGCCATGACCCCCCCCCCCCCCCAATAAGAATTGTACAAAAAAAAAACACTAGGGTAAACACACTAGTGCTTTTTTTATTATTACTACTATCCCTTTTATATTGAGTTTTGGAATTTATTAACCTCCCTGGCGGTGATCCCGAGCATGACTCGGGGTTGATTTTTTCTATCAGGAGCGGTAACCCCGGGTCACGCTCGGGGTAGATGTGCAGAGAGCGCAGCGGTGTCTCTTACCTTCTCCTGGCGATCCAGCGATGATCTCTCATTGCTGTGACCGCCAGCCGAGATCCCCGCCGCTCCTCCGTCCTCCGTCGGTGTGATGACTTCCTAGTTCCGTTCCCTGCATATATATGCATATATATATATATATATATATATATATATATGCACACACACACATACATATATATATATATAAAATTATATTATTGATTCAATTATAATTCATGCGTTATAATATATTACATATATATATATATATATATATATATATATATATATATATATATATATATAATATATAATGCATGAATTATAATCTAATCAATAATATAATTTTATTATATATATTATATATTAAATAATAAAATTATATTATTGATTTGATTATAATTCATGCGTTTGTGTTTCAAATTTATCATGTCTACTAGACTCTTGTTTTGGTCAGGTTTAAGTCAGTAATTACTAAGAATTGTAGGCCTATAATACATAACGCCAAATTTCATACCACCAGGGAGGTTAATTGCATCGATTTAGAAATTGGATGAAAAGTTTAGCACTTTGAAACACATTTGGAAACATATGTAGCACCCTACCAGGTAGGTGCTAGGCAAAGTATAGTGGGCTTTGGCTGCCTAACAGCAGGGCCATGATTTTCAGCTGGGCTGTCATGTCTCCCAGGTGTTGCTATTGAGGTTGGGGAGTCTCCCCACTGGCTTCATGAGAAGGGTTCTCATTGGGCAGTAGAGGAAACCCAATCAGTGGCACATTCAGGCCTGTATCTACCCCAGAAAGGCAGACTCTGCCACACAGGATTCTGGGAGTGGGTAGAAGTCTGAGGGGAATGCATGACGCAGCATCTTTGGCCGGAATCAGAGTACCAGGAGGGAGGGTACGGCTGTCTCTCCTCCTGTCAGAAGGATCGGTTGTGTCTCAGATGGCTGCCTGAGAGTCCAGAGAGAGAGAGAGCTGAGCTGCAGAGAGGATCCGGTGTGCCGAGACCAGTGGAGATAGAAGGGTTCAGTTCCAGGAGAGCATTCCAAGTTCGTGAGTACTGTGAATTGCCTAGTGTAGAGTGGATCACTCTGGTGAAGGTCCCAGGGATCCAGGAGCCAGCTAGTGTTAAGGGGGTGCCTAGTGAGAGGACCCTGAAGTGTTAGAGGGGGTGCCTAGTGAGAGGACCCTGAAGTGTCAGAGGGGGTGCCTAGTGAGAGGACCCTGGAAGTGTAGATGGGGCGCCAGCGGTTGGACCCTGAATAGTCAAGTGTACAGTGTTAAGGGTTGCAGCAGCACAAGCAGTTACAAGGAGCATCCTCAGTCAGTGAAGGGCTGAAGGGAGCCATTCGCAGGACTTGTGAGCTAGACATGGTGCCAAGAGTCAAGAGTTACTACAGTCCTGAATCTTCTAAGTTAATCAAGGAGTTAAAGTCGAAGTTTAAGCACAGTTCAGCAAAACAGTATGTTCAAGAAAGCGTTGGTTGGCATTCAGCTGGTGTCAGGACAGCACTAACAGGCATTTTTCTATGAAGTGTCACAGTTAAACCTAGTTGTGCCAGAGGAGTATCATTCCCTTCTCCCATCCCCATCACAAAATAAACAAAACAAATCAAAGATGCCTGAATGGTCATTGTCTCAGTTCTCACACTTGGGTTTTCAGCTTAAATGTGTTGGAAGTGTTACCAGTAACAATGGTAAACCCACATCAGGCCCAATGCCTGGAAATCCTTCTACACATATATATAGTGAATTTTAAATACAACTATATAGATCAGACCAAAATGAGGGACAAATAAAGAGAAAGGGGACAAAGGGAGTCTGTTCTATTTCGAGGGACAGTCCCTCAAACTCAGGCACAGTTGGGAGCTATGGTGTGTGTGTGTGGATCGGATTAGCAGCTGCCGTGGTAAATACACAACATTGTCTTTTTATTCTTAAGTGTGATGATAGCTAGCGAGCCTCAGCGGGCGGATGTGGGGGGCGGGAGGCTTGTGGAGGGGGATTACTCTCTGCCTTTATTTAAACTCCGTTTTTTTGCTGGGTTAGTCTAGCTCTGTTTTGTTCCGTCATGCGGTACATCCCATCTCAAGCACCAGATCAGACTGTATGGTAAGCGGTTACTTCCCCTTAAGTTCATAGGGCAGTACTTTTATACATCTAGCTTTAGTACTCTGTCTAGTTTCTTAAACTCCTATGCAATTTTTTCCTTTTCAATAGTCTCCTGGACAGCCAGATTCAATCATTGGCAATCTCGGTGTGACCATTCCCTTAATTGGGAGGTCTACATTGATCTTCCACTCTTCTCTTCTATCACGAGCCTGCTTTTCATCCGGATGATTGCTCTTTAATAGATGGGAAGGTTTCTTTTCTTCCTTCCCATATTTGAAACATTGGGTGAGTTTCCTTTTTATGGGTGACTCACTACTGATATATAGTAATTTAATTAAATATTATTGATACACTTTTTTCTACACACTCATTCTTTGTTTAGTTCTCACTTTAGGCTATACCACAACCTTTTCACTTCTGTCTGGTCACCTTTCATCTATGCTCTGTACTCTTACAGACCTATGTCCAAGCACATATATGGTTTTATTCACTGGATTGCTTCTCAGTTACCCTCATTCCAACCCTACTTTGTTTTCTCATGCCATGCACTCTTATACACGCATACCTGTTTACTTTCATCATTTAAATAATTTAATAATATTTTTAATAATATTCTTTCAGTTTGATTACCAGCCTTTATTCGTCTCTCTCTCATCACTATCTATATTGGTTTATGTAGATCTGATATGTATATTGGCACCCATATAATTTTTGGTCATTTTGTGAAAAAAAAAAGAAATGATTAAATACTGTTAATAAAAAATTCAAGAAATTGTAAAATAAAATAATTGTAAACATTTTTAACATTTTTTTTTAAATTATAATTTTAAATGTAAAACACAATTAAAATTGCTAATTTACACTGGTTCTCTGTTATGTTTGTGTCCGCTATTAATGAATTTATTGTATTTTTAGTGAAAATATTGTCTTGATATATTCGGGGGGGGGGGGGGGGCTGCCAGGTAGGTTGTATGGGGCCCTGTGATTTCTAACAGCATTCCTGCCTTTTACTAACACCTGTCCACTGACTCTTCTAGCTGCATGGATGGCCCCCTTAGGTCAGGCACCTTGACACAGATCTGTACACACTGTATGCACAGTCAGATCCTTCCAGTGTCTCCCTTCCAGTCAGCTCTACAGGACCTCCGGGTTCAGTTCCTCTCTAGCTCTTTAGGCCCTCAGGTCGACCACCTAAAGCCACATGGAAATGTTTTAAGAGGGGGAAGCAGCCGCCCCCTCTCTCCGGGACACCGCTCTTCAGCTGAAAGACCCTGAGCACATGTGCTCTTGCCATTTTTACAGTATCCCAGCATGCACCAATGCACTCTCCTCTGCCAATCACCAGGGCTGTACTAAATGCCTGTGCACTCATTTGTGAGGTTTCCTCCCACTGTCCAATATGTCTCCCTATTGGACCAGTGTTAAACACTTCAGACAAACTAAACTGCACCTGAGCACCATGAGCAGACCTCACTAGCAGATCCTGCTCTCTGGTAGGCAGAGAAAAATACAGATTTACCCAACAATCCTTCTGGTAGGCAGAAAGGAGCCAAAACTATACTTTCTCTCTCTAGCACCTACCTTGGAGGGTGCTACATCTATATATTTTTTTTTAATCAGTAAAGCCTTGTACTAATAATGCTACTTGGTCCTATGAGTAACTTCCTTTCTGGGCTTCTATTGCCCCCACTATGTGGTTTATCACTTCAGACTTGAGTAAGGTCCATTTTAAGTCTTGACATGTTTGTAAAGCTATGGTCCAAGGCAGCAGTTTCTTATAAAATAAAAGCATGACCTAGCAGAACTTTCAACATAGTGGCTGCTTGCTCATAGCATCTATAAGGGTGCATTTTTACTGCCCCTCAACCATTCCCCCTTAAGGACCACTCTTTAGAGTTATAATGCTAGTGTAAACTAGGCCTTACACAGTTTGAGTACCCTTGTAACAAAACTCGATTTCTACTTCAAGCAGTAGTAAAGTCCGCTGTGGAATTAAGATCCTACATGTTATGGCACACTAAGAGCACAAAAATAAAGATACACACTACCCTAATAACCTTGGATCCAACTGTTTGCATATGTACTAACTAGTTCTCAAAAGTTCATTACTTTTACACTTCAGCATCTAAACATCAACTCTATGCTGGTCTAAATCAACTATTGAATATAAGTTTAATGAATCAGTGTGGCAATGGCAAAATAAGAAGATGCAGGTAATGAGCCAGAGATACACTGCAGAGTCCATGCACCATATAGTGTACACAGAAAATAAAAAAAACTACTGGAGAGTAGAGTTGAGCGGACACCTGGATGTCCGTGTTCGGCGGGTTCGGCCGAACTTTAAAAAAAAGTCTGGGTCCGTGTCCCGGACTTTTGCCGAACTTTTCCCGGACACCGAACCCCATTGAAGTCAATGGGGACCCGAACTTTCAGGCACTAAAATGGCTCTAAAACACCAATGGAAAAGGCTAGAGTGCTGCAAATGGCAGCAAAACATAGTTAAGAGCATGGCAAGTGCTCTGCAAACAAATGTGGATAGGGAAATAACTTCAAACAAAAAAAAAAAACAGAAAAATAAAACAATGTTCTTCATCTCTGAAGGACGAGGCCCATATGGAGTAGGAGGGAGGTTGAGGTGGTGGTGGGTGGATGTGGCGGTGTCATAGGCGTGTGCACAGGGTGTGCCGGGTGTACCTGGGCACACCCTAATCACCTAGGGCACATAGCATTATCGCTCTGTTTGGCAGTGAGGAGATGGGAAAGATCTCCCTCGGACCTGCTCTGCTCCATTTCTCTTTGCCAGCAGGGAGAGTAATGTATCGGGCCATGTACATGTAGGCAAACACATGCATGTGTATTTAAACTTTGGGGTGCACACCCTAGTGCAATAGGCTGCGCACACCTATGGGCGGTGTAGGTGGAAAAAGCGGTGGAGGAGGAGGACGAGGTAGCCAACACTGCTTCTTTTCACAAATTTTAAATGAGGGTACACCCCAAAAGAGTGAGAAAGAGCAAACATAGAACAATGGCTGGGTAAGGTCGGTATCCATCGCTATTCTGCACAAGGTACGGAAAAGTCCCGTGGGATCCATGCCTGGTTCATTTTAATGAACGTGAGCTTGTCCACATTGTCTCTGGACAGGCGGCTGCGCTTGTCTGTGATAACGCCCCCAGCCGTGCTAAATACCCGTTCAGATAATACACTGGCTGCAGGGCACGCCAGCACCTCCAAGGCGTAAAGGGCAAGCTCAGGCCATGTGCCCAACTTGGAGACCCAGAAGTTGAAGGGGGCAGACCCCTCATTCAGTACGTCTAGGCGTGTGCACACATACTGCTCCACTATGTTGGTACAATGCTGCCTCCTGCTAAGACGTTCCATCTGAGCTGCTGGTGCTTCTGTTTGTTGTGGCGTGCTGACAAAGCTTTTCCATATTTCGGCCATGCTAACCCTGCCTTCTAAGGTGCTGGCGGTGCCCTGGTTGCATTGGCGACCTCTTCCTCCTCCTCCTCCTCCTCCTCCTCCTCCTCTGCCTTGTGCTTCCACTGTGGCCCCGCTGTCAGGTGGGAATGCCAGCAGCATGGCGTCTACCAGCGTGCGCTTGTACTCGCGCATCTTGCGATCGCGCTCCAGTGAGTGAATTAAGGACGGTACGTTGTCCTTGTAACGGGGATCCAGCAGCGTGGCCACCCAGTAATCAGCACAAGTTAGAATGTGGGCAACTCAGCGGTCGTTGTGGAGACACTGCAGCATGTAATCGCTCATGTGTGCCAGGCTGCCAGCCACGCACCAGTGATGGCCATGAGCTGGCCTGGGTGCCACCCTGCTGTGAACATGGTTCCATCTCCTCCTCCAGCTCCTCCTCCTCATCCTCCTCATCCTCCAGAACTGTGCCCCTGCTGGACAATTGTGTCCCTGGCGTTTGTGTGTGCAGGAACCCACCCTCGGAGCCCCTTGCGAATGACTGCCCTGAAAGCCTTGGAAATGTTACCTCCTCATCCTCCTCCTCCTCCTCCTCCTCCTCATCCTGTGCCACATCCTCTTCCATCATCGCCCGAATTGTTTTTTCAAGGAGGCATAGAAGTGGGATAGTTAAGCTGAGAACGGCGTCATCGGCACTGGCCATGTTGGTGGAGTACTCAAAACAGCGCAACAAGGCACACAGGTCTCGCATGGAGGCCCAGTTATTGGTGGTGAAGTGGTGAGGTTCCGCAGAGCGACTCACGCGTGCGTGCTGCAGCTGAAACTCCACTATGGCCTGCTGCTGCTCGCACAGTCTTTGCAGCATGTGCAAAGTGGAGTTCCACCTTGTGGGCACGTCACATATGAGGCGGTGAGCGGGAAGGCCGAAGTTATGCTGCAGCGCTGACAGGCGAGCAGCAGCAGGGTGAGAAAGCCGAAAGTGCGCACAGACGGCCCGCACTTTCTGCAGCAGCTCTGACATATCGGGGTAGTTTTTAAGGAACCTCTGCACCACCAAATTCAGCACATGCACCAGGCAAGGGATGTGCGTCAAACCGGCTAGGCCCAGAGCTGCTATGAGATTTCGCCCGTTATCGCACACCACCAGGCCGGGCTTGAGGCTCGCTGGCAGCAACCACTCATTTGTCTGCTGTTCCATGCTCCTCCACAACTCCTGCGCGGTGTGTGGTTTGTCCCCCAAACAGGCAAGTTGTAAAACTGCCTGCTGTCGTTTACCCCTGGCCGTGCTGAAGTTGGTGGTGAAGGTGTTACGCTGTGCGGATGAGGAGGCGGTAGAGGATGAGGAAGCGGAGTAGGAGGAGTTAGGAACAGGAGGCAAACTGAAGCGCCCTGCAATCCTCAGTGGTGGAAGGACATGCGCCAAATTGCTATCCGCCTCAGGCCCATCCGCCACTGCATTTACCCAGTGTGCCGTTAGGGAGATATAACGCCCCTGACCGTGCTTACTGGTCCACGTATCGGTAGTTAGGTGGACCTTGCCACAGATGGCGTTGCGCAGTGCACACCTGATTTTTTCCCCCACTTGGTTGTGCAGGGAAGGGATGGCTTGCCTGGAAAAGTAGTGGCAGCTGGGCACGACGTACTGTGGGACAGCCACCGACATAAGGTTTTTAAAACTGTGCGTCTCCACCAGACGGAATGACAGCATTTCAAAGGCCAAGAATTTTGAAATGCTGGCATTCAGGGCCAGGGATCGCGGGTGGGTAGGGGGGTACTTCCTCTTCCTCTCAAGTGTTTGGGAGATGGAAAGCTGAACGCTTCCACGGGACATTGTGGAGATGGTTGGTGACCCAGGTGGTGGTGTTGCTGACAGATCCTCTGTTTGCGGGTTGGCAGGTGCCGGTATCACTACAGATGTGGCTGGAGCGGCCGAGACTGCAGCAGAAGAGGAAACAGGATGAGCCAGAGACGTTTCTTGGTTTTGAAGGTGTCTACTCCACTGCAGCTCGTGCTTTGCTCTTAGATGCCTGATCATGCAGGTTGTGTTCAGGTTGAGAAGGTTTATGCCTCGCTTCAGGCTCTGATTGCACAGGGTGCAAACCACTCGTGTCCTGTCATCAGCACATTTTCTAAAGAACTTCCACGCTAGAGAACTCCTTTGAGCTGACTTTGGTGCGCTCGTTCCCTTGCTGCGTTGGGCAGTAGCGGGCGTAGTGTCTAGGGCATGGCCGCTCCGCTTCTGCACCCTGCTCCCTCTTCTGCTGTGCTGGTGGCTCTGTGCGACCACCGCCTCTTCCTCCAAACTACTCAGGTCACCTGCATGACCTTCATTCCTTGTGGGGTCGAGGACCTCATCGTCCTCCACATCATCTTCCACCCAGTCTTCACCCCTGCCCTCCTTGTCGGTCTCCACAATGCTGAACGCCACAGCAGTTGGCACCTGCGTTTCGTCATCATCGGAGACGTGCTGCGATGGTCCTTGCATGTACTCATCTTGAGAAATAAGTGGTTGGGCATCGCTGCACTCAATCTCTTCAACTTCTGGGGCAGGGCTAGGTGGATGGCCCTGGGAAACCCTGCTGACAGAGTCATCAAAAAGAAGAAGAGACTGCTGTATGGATTGGGGCTCAGACTGCTTGCCTGATTTCCAAGGGGGTGTGGTGAAAGACGGTTGGACATTGGCTGCAGGTGCCAACTCTGACCTTTCTGCAGTAGACTGGGTGGGAGACAATGTGAAGGAACCGGAGGCACTGTCAGCAACCCAATCTACTATCGCCTGTACTTCTTCAGGCCTCATCACATCTAGAGGCGCATGATGCCCTACCAAATACTGATGCAGGTTCTGTCGCCTACTCACACTTGTGGAAGGTGTTTCACTTGTGCGTGTAGCTGGCACAGATCGACCACGTCCTCTCCTTGCAACAGGAGCTCTACCAGCAGCACCACGACCCAGGCCACGGCCCCTATTTGACGGTCTCCTCATATTTCTGTAATTTATGATCTTGCCCTAGAAAGGTGTTTATTGAATAGCGGAACAAAACAACAACAGTATCGCATGGGTGTATCTCACAGTCAAATATGCAAACTATGCCGCAATTTAATGTTTTTTTACCCCAAAAGGGTGTATATTGAATAGCGGAATAGGAAAAAGGATAAAAAAACGGTGTATCTCACACGTACAAACACAGACTAGGCCCCGATTCAAATTTTTTGTACCCTAAAGGGAGGATGAGGAAGAGGAGTAGGAGGAGTTGGGAACAGGAGGCAAACTGAAGCGCCCTGCAATCCTTGGCGGTGGAAGGAGATGCGCCAAACAAATTTAAAAGGTGTATCTCACACGTACCAATACAGACTATGCCGTAATTTAATTTTCTTACACTCCAAAAGGGTGTATATTGAATAGCGGAATAGAAAAAATGTTATAATACGGTGTATCTCACACGTACAAACACAGACTAGGCCCCGATTACAATTTTTTGTACTCTAAAGGCAGGATGAGGAAGAGGAGTAGGAGGAGTTGGGAACAGGAGGCAAACTGAAGCGCCCTGCAATCCTCGGCAGTAGAAGGAGATGCGCCAAACAAATTTAAAAAGGTGTATCTCACATGTACCGATACAGACTATCCCGCAATTTAATTTTTTACACTCAAACAGGGTGTATATTGAATAGCGGAATAGGACAAATTTTACAAAACGGTGTATCTCACACGTACAAACACCAACTAGGCCCCGATTACAATTTTTTGTACCCTAAAGGCAGGATGAGGAAGAGGAGTAGGAGGAGTTGGGAACAGGAGGCAAACTGAAGCGCCCTGCAATCCTCGGCGGTAGAAGGAGAAGCGCCAAACAAATTTAAAAAGGTGTATCTCACATGTACCGGTACAGACTATCCCGCAATTTAATTTTTTACACTCAAAGAGGGTGTATATTGAATAGCGGAATAGGACAAATTTTACAAAACGGTGTATCTCACACGTACAAACACAAACTAGGCCCCAATTACAATTTTTTCTACCTTAAAGGCAGGATGAGGAGTAGGAGGAGTTCAGAACAGGCAGGAGGCAGACTGAAGCACCCTCAAATCCTCGGCAGTATGAGATGCGCCCCAAAAATTGGAAAGGTGTATCTCACACGTACCGACACAGACTATCACGCAATTTAATTGTTTATACCCAAAGGTTTTGATTAAATAGCGGAATAGAATATATGATCCAAAAAAAAGTGTATGTATATCACACGTACACAACCACACTAGGCCCCAATTACTATTGTTTGTACCCCTAAAGGCAGGATGAGGAGTAGGAGGAGTTTGGAACAGGCAGCACCCTCAAATCTTCAGAAGTATGAGATGAACCCCAAAAACTTGGAAAGGTGGATCTCTCCCACACGTACCAACACAGACTATCCCCCAATTTAACTGATCCCCAAAGGTTTTTGATTAAATAGCGGAATAGAAAATATGATCAAAAAAAGTGTATGTATATCACACGTACACAACCACATTAGGCCTCAATTACTATTGTTTGTACCCCTAAAGGCAGGATGAGGAGTAGGAGGAGTATGGAACAGGCAGCACCCTCAAATCTTCAGAAGTATGAGATGAACCCCAAAAACTTGGAAAGGTGGATCTCTCCCACACGTACCAACACAGACTATCCCCCAATTTAACTGATCCCCAAAGGTTTTTGATTAAATAGCGGAATAGAAAATATGATCAAAAAAAGTGTATGTATCTCACACGTACACAACCACACTAGGCCCCAATTACTATTGTTTGTACCCCTAAAAGGCTGGATGAGGAGTAGGGGGGAGTATGGAACAGGCAGCACCCTCAAATCTTCAGAAGTATGAGATGAACCCCAAAAACTTGGAAAGGTGGATCTCTCCCACACGTACCAACACAGACTATCCCCCAATTTAACTGATCCCCAAAGGTTTTTGATTAAATAGCGGAATAGAAAATATGATCAAAAAAAGTGTATGTATATCACACGTACACAAGCAGACTAGGCCCCAATTACTATTGTTTGTACCCCTAAAAGGCTGGATGAGGAGTAGGGGGAGTATGGAACAGGCAGCACCCTCAAATCTTCAGAAGTATGAGATGAACCCCAAAAACTTGGAAAGGTGGATCTCTCCCACACGTACCAACACAGACTATCCCCCAATTTAACTGATCCCCAAAGGTTTTTGATTAAATAGCGGAATAGAAAATATGATACAAAAAAGTGTATGTATATCACACGTACACAACCACAGTAGGCCTCAATTACTATTGTTTGTACCCCTAAAAGGCTGGATGAGGAGTAGGGGGGAGTATGGAACAGGCAGCACCCTCAAATCTTCAGAAGTATGAGATGAACCCCAAAAACTTGGAAAGGTGGATCTCTCCCACACGTACCAACACAGACTATCCCCCAATTTAACTGATCCCCAAAGGTTTTTGATTAAATAGCGGAATAGAAAATATGATCAAAAAAAGTGTATGTATATCACACGTACACAAGCAGACTAGGCCCCAATTACTATTGTTTGTACCCCTAAAAGGCTGGATGAGGAGTAGGGGGGGAGTATGGAACAGGCAGCACCCTCAAATCTTCAGAAGTATGAGATGAACCCCAAAAACTTGGAAAGGTGGATCTCACACGTACCAACACAGACTATCCCGCAATTTAATTGATCCCCAAAGGTTTTTATTGAATAGCGGAATAGGAAATATGATCAAAAAAAGTGTATGTATCTCACACGTACACAACCACACTAGGCCCCAATTACTATTGTTTGTACCCCTAAAAGGCTGGATGAGGAGTAGGGGGGAGTATGGAACAGGCAGCACCCTCAAATCTTCAGAAGTATGAGATGAACCCCAAAAACCCCAAATATCATTCAGCTCTGCTGCAGGCCACAACTTAATTTTTTTTAACCCAAGGCTGTATATTGAATAGTGGAATAGAAAAAAAGTGTATGGTTTTTGAAACCACTCAATATTAGCACATGTGAACTGAACACAGCAGTGTATGATCAGTCACTCAGCACAGCACAGCTGAAGGAAAAATGCTGCACACAGTGACTGATAGAAAAATACTTTTCTCCCTCCTCCTCAGTGGGCAAAAAAGATTGTGTTCACTGCACCCCAAAAAGATTGTGTTCACTGTACCCCAAAAAGATTGCGTTCACTGCACCCCAAAAAGATTGTGTTCACTGCACCCCAAAAAGATTGCGATCACTGCACCCCAAAAAGATTGTGTTCACTGCACCCCACAAAGATTGTGTTCACTGCACCCCAAAAAGATTGTGTTCACTGCACCCCAAAAGGATTTTGTTCACTGCACCCCAAAAAGATTGTGTTCACTGCACCCCACAAAGATTGTGTTCACTGCACCCCAAAAAGATTGTGTTCACTGCAGCCCACACACAGCAAAATGGATGTGGATCACTGACACCTGCCTATCTCCTATCCCACACCACACAGCAATATCGATTGTAGTTTGTAGAACACACTATCCCTAAAAATCAGCAGATTCTATCCCTAACAGGATTTATAAGATTGTAGATCGGGACTGCAGACCCCACCCCACACAGCAATATCGATCGTAGTTTGTAGAACACACTTTCCCTAAAAATCAGCAGACTCTATCCCTAACAGGATTTATAAGATCGTAGATCGGGACTGCAGACCCCACCCCACACAGCAATATCGATTGTAGTTTGTAGAACACACGTTCCCTAAAAATCAGCAGACTCTATCCCTAACAGGATTTATAAGATTGTAGATCGGGACTGCAGACCCCACCCCACACAGCAATATCGATTGTAGTTTGTAGAACACACTTTCCCTAAAAATCAGCAGACTCTATCCCTAACAGGATTGATAAGAGATCGTAGATCGGGTGACTGCAAACCCCACCCCACACAGCAATGTCGATTGTAGTTTGTAGAACACACTTTCCCTAAAAATCAGCAGACTCTCTCCCTAAAATGCCTACAACTCGCCCTGCCTAACACACTCCGACCTGTCCCTCAATTCTATCCGGACACAAATGTTTTTTTTTTCCTGTCTGTTCCTAATCAGCAGCCAGCACGTTGATGTGTGCTCTCTCCCTGATCTAAACAGCAGAATGACGCCGTAGCGGCGCTGCCTCGAACTTATAAAGACTTGGTCACATGCTTCAGACGGCCAATCACAGCTACTGATACATTTGTAGGCATGGCTGGGATGGCTTAAGGCACACCAGTTAAACGCTTGTTGATTGGCTGTTGAAAGCCCGCCATGAAAAGCGCGCCAAAGCATGCAAAACCCGGAAATAAAACGACCGAACACGGATTTTTACCCGAATATACAGTAAAGTGTCCGTGTCCGTGTTCGGGTAAAAAAACTCCAATTATTCGGTACAAACACAAATAATACAGTCCGTGTTCGCTCAACACTACTGGAGAGTACAACTTTTTTTTTTTTTTTTTTTGAAGAGAGACCTTAAATATCTCTTCTACAAAAAATCTACTTTCTAGCAGTTTCTGATTTTTAAGGTTTAATTCTACTTTAATTTTTTTTCTTGGCAAAACGGTTAGGCACTGACGTACACTTTGGGAGAGAAACAGAATTGTTACATTCACCTGACTCATCCCAGTTTCTGTAAAGTGTTAACATGTTGCCTGGATGGAGACTAAAGCAAGGAACCTTATGTGTATGACTTAATTACCTGTTTCATAAACTGCATATTAGCTGCAGGAATGGTGAAGTTATTAGATCTGCCAGCAACTCTTCCACGTGTTTTTTTTTTTTTTAGATTATTTTTACAAGCCGCTGAAACAAGTTGAAATAAAGGGACTTTCATTTTTATATTGCAGCAACTGGAGTGAGCGCACCTGCAGTCACTTTAAGAGATCTCTTCTGAACTGGGTGGGACATTAGTCATTTTTGAAACCGTGGGAGGAACAGAGGAAGTTTCAGATTAGGACAAAACTATAAACAGACCCAGTGAGTACTTTGAAAAGTAGATGTTTAGACAAGTTGCACACAAAGTGGGGAAAATATTGACAATTCTATGACCAGGTTACAATATCTAGCAAGCTTCAAGTAGATAAAAATATTTTCATTCCATGTCCTGTCTGATGAAAAGGAATTGGGAGGGCTAAAAGTAAAATCAAAGCTATGTCTGCTACTAGAAATCTAATAAGCCCTAAGAAGGGAATATTTTGATTAGGCTGCACCACCCCAAACTTTTGTTGATACAGGCCCTGTGGGTTTAAGTGCCGCCCTAGTTCTGAATCAACCTGCTGGGGATTACATGCCTACTGTATATAAGTTTGAAAAACCTACTGATGCAGAGAAATTATGCTCCCAGGCTGTAAAAGTGGTTTTAGCTGTTTTTTAGGAATCTAAATGATTCCAACATATGTTTATGGATTTGACTGTGACATTGTGATGGATCAAAATCCATTAGAGTTGATATACTCTCCTTACCCTTAACCTTCTGCCAGAAATGTAGGGTTTATATTTACATAGAAACATAGAAACATAGAATGTGTCGGTAGATAAGAACCATTTGGCTCATCTAGTCTGCCCAATATATCTGAATCCTATGAATAGTCCCTGGCCATATCTTATATGAAGGATAGCCTTATGCCTATCCCATGCATGCTTAAACTCCTTCACTGTATTTGCAGCTACCACTTCTGCAGGAAGGTTATTCCATGCATCCACTACTCTCTCAGTAAAGTAATACTTCCTCATATTACTTTTAAACCTTTGCCCCTCTAATTTAAAACTGTGTCCTCTTGTGGTAGTTTTTCTTCTTTTAAATATGCTCTCCTCCTTTACCGAGTTGATTCCCTTTATGTATTTAAAAGTTTCTATCATATCCCCTCTGTCTCTTCTTTCTTCCAAGCTATACATGTTAAGGTCCTTTAACCTTTCCTGGTAAGTTTTTTCCTGCAATCCATGTACTAGTTTAGTAGCTCTTCTCTGAACTCTCTCTAGAGTATCTATATCCTTCTGGAGATATGGCCTCCAGTACTGCGCACAATACTCCAAGTGAGGTCTCACCAGTGTTCTGTACAGCGGCATAAGCACTTCTCTCTTTCTACTGCTTATACCTCTCCCTATACATCCAAGCATTCTGCTGGCATTTCGTGCTGCTCTATTACATTGACTTCCAAACCTTTAAGTCTTCTGTAATAATTACTCCTAAATCCCTTTCCTCAGATACTGAGGTCAGGACTGTGTCAAATATTCTATATTCTGCCCTTGGGTTTTTACGCCCCAGGTGCATTATCTTGCACTTATCCACATTAAATTTCAGTTGCCAGAGTTCTGACCATTCTTCTAGTTTTCCTAAATCCTTTTCCATTTGGCGTTTCCCTCCAGGAACATCAACCCTGTTACATATCTTTGTGTCATCAGCAAAAAGACAAACCTTACCATCGCGGCCTTTTGCAATATCACTTATGAAGATATTAAACAAAATTGGTCCCAGTACAGATCCCTGAGGTACCCCACTGGTAACTTGACCTTGTTCTGAATGTTCTCCATTGACTACAACCCTCTGTTGTCTGCCACTCAGCCACTGCCTAATCCACTCAACAATATGGGAGTCCATGCTCAATGACTGCAGTTTATTGATAAGTCTTCTATGTGGGACAGTGTCAAAAGCCTTACTAAAATCTAGATATGCAATGTCTACTGCACCTCCACCGTCTATTATTTTAGTCACCCAGTCAAAAAAATCTATAAGATTTGTTTGACATGATCTCCCTGAAGTAAACCCATGTTGTTTTTCATCTTGCAATCCATGGGATTTAAGATGTTCCACAATCCTATCCTTTAATAGGGTTTCCATTAATTTGCCTACTATTGATGTCAGACTCACTGGTCTATAGTTGCTCGATTCCTCCCTACTACCTTTCTTGTGAATGGGCACAACATTTGCCAATTTTCAATTTTCCGGGACGACTCCTGTTACTAATGATTGGTTAAATAAATCTGTTAATGGTTTTGCCAGCTCACCACTAAGCTCTTTTAATAATTTTGGGTGTATCTCATCAGGACCCTGTGACTTATTTGTCTTCACTGTAGACAGCAATCTTAGAACGTCTTCCTCTGTAAAGACACATGCATCAAACGATTCATTAGTCATCCTTTCAAGTGGAGGTCCTTCTCCTTCTTTTTCTTCTGTAAAAACTGAACAGAAGTATTAATTAAGGCAGTCGGCTAGCCCTTTATTCTCTTCTACATACCTTCCGTCCTTTGTTTTTAATTTAGTTTTAATTTCCTTTTTTCATTTATATATCTGAAGAATGTCTTATCCCCCTTTTTCATAGACTGAGCTAGTTTTTCTTCTAAGAAGGGCAAAAAAATATACTATGTATATTAGCGCGCCAGAGAGGCAGTGACCGTAGCCTGGTTAAGATTTATATAAATAAGTAAATTAATTGTGATAATTAAGTGCAGCTGCTAGTAAAGTGCGGGTGCAAATTAGAAGAAAAAGTATTCACAATAGTGATACCTCTAGCGCTTGCTAATCCCTAGTGGAAATTTACAATATGTGCTAAAAATTCACAGTGGATACAATTAATAAATAAACATGAAAATCAATCACTTCAAAATTAACTTAAAAATAATAGTCCATCCAATGTGTAGTGATAAGTCAATCAGCATTAATAATAAACCATAAAATGATAAAGTCCAAATCCAAATAATTTTGTAATAAAGTGCTGGTGCTTCTTCCTTAATAACTGGTGCTTCCTTTCCCGTGATAAATAAATAAATAAATTGCCCACTCACCAGATGTTGTGGGTTCTATATGTCTTATGACATTAGAACCTAACTTGCTTCAAAAGAAAATCCTTTCCAGGTTCGGGTTCCCTCTCCCTGGGTATGGACAGGCCGTTCGGTTAATAATCCACCATGGGATGAGTCTCCTCCAGCCACGGGCCAAAGTATGAGATGTATTCCCTGCAAATCACCTCCAATCACAAGCCGTGATGGGGGAATAAATGGATAGTGTGGTATTGCTTTTCAAAGTTTTATTGCACACACCAAAAGACAATATTGCACACTCAACGGTCAAATCCGTAAACTCCAAATTTGATAAAAGCAGGTGTCATACACTTCCACATCTTCAAAAACAATATCCAGCAAAGTGAAATAGAAGAAAAGCTGTGCTCAATCCAAAAAAATGGCAGACAAACAGGACAGGATCGTCATACACGTGTGCTGGAGAGTGGAGAGCGGTAGTTCCGGCTTGCGTTCCACTCAACAACGTATGACGTCACGGCGTGCGTTCCACCTAACGCGTTTCGTCATTGGTTCAGACGTCTTCAGAGGTGGAGTCACACGTCTAGCTCAACCCTTATATGCCGGAGCTGCCGCTCTGCACTGCGCACGACTCCGCCCATTTAATTACTCTGTCGGAAACAGGAAATACCTCCCGTGTCCCCGCAATAACATTGTGCTATGTAAACCAAGAAAATCATAACAAAATATCTTTGTGCTATTCAAAATGTAATTATTAAACCAGCTCTCACTTTCCCCTAGATTAATAGCGCTTGACATTCATAGTGTATGTGTACTATTTTATTTATTATTTCTCAATAATACTTTTATTAATAATAAAAATTATCTATAAAAATTATTTTTTAGAATTTTATTTGTAAACCTAAAATAACATTATTGTAAAAGGTAACTGATGCTAAAAAACGTCAACCACCCGCCCGGCGCTAAAATATATATATAAATCAGTGTAAGGTATAAAGAAATAAATATATCTACTCAAATCATGAATAAATAGTAAATAAAATCATGTAGATAAAATCATGTAAAACATGTCACTCTGTGCATCCTTTTAATGCACTAGCTGCCACTGTAAACGTAAAACTTGCAAAATCAAATGTATAATAATAGCCCAATCTGTGCGTCTCAGTTCGTTATATCATACATTCAGCGGCGCTTCAGCACACACAATGTATGTGTGCAAGTATATTAGTCAGTTCCTGCAGTGCTTCAGAGCCTGCAATTGCAAACTAGTCCCAACTCCACAGGATGTGCAGTCACAGCCAGCAAAAAGATTTCTCCTCTGATGTTCAGCACCAGTGATTGTACACACAGTATCACTAATCCTTCACCACACCGACTGTGCACCCCTATGAAGTGGCCACTCACCGAATTGCCCTTGAAATATCGCCTTTATGCATAAGCTGCATGAGCCCTTGCTTCTAGTCGGTCTGTCGTCGCTTAGGCACGTCCAGATCCTATCCGTCCACCAGGGGTCACTATCAGGCTGTATATCTCCTCAGTGCAATTTGTAAGCAAACGACATGAAGCAAGAGAGTAGTGTAATACTGTTTCGACTTTATTAATTAAATAAAACTTCCCTCCCCTTCAGCGTATATGCTTACATTTCAATCACCCTTTGCACGCATATCATAAACACAGAGGCTTTGAAAGGTACCGCCGCTCGCCGACCGCGAGCTAGTCCCTGCTGTGGATTACAGCGCTCCTGCGGCTAACAGGCGAGATCCAGAACAACAGCGGTATCCTCCCTTCGTCTCCTCAGCAGCAGCGTACGTGCATCCTGACCGGTTTCGTCTGGTAGACTTCAACAGAGGACTCTATCCTCTGTTGAAGTCTACCAGACGAAACCGGTCAGGATGCACGTACGCTGCTGCTGAGGAGACGAAGGGAGGATACCGCTGTTGTTCTGGATCTCGCCTGTTAGCCGCAGGAGCGCTGTAATCCACAGCAGGGACTAGCTCGCGGTCGGCGAGCGGCGGTACCTTTCAAAGCCTCTGTGTTTATGATATGCGTGCAAAGGGTGATTGAAATGTAAGCATATACGCTGAAGGGGAGGGAAGTTTTATTTAATTAATAAAGTCGAAACAGTATTACACTACTCTCTTGCTTCATGTCGTTTGCTTACAAATTGCACTGAGGAGATATACAGCCTGATAGTGACCCCTGGTGGACGGATAGGATCTGGACGTGCCTAAGCGACGACAGACCGACTAGAAGCAAGGGCTCATGCAGCTTATGCATAAAGGCGATATTTCAAGGGCAATTCGGTGAGTGGCCACTTCATAGGGGTGCACAGTCGGTGTGGTGAAGGATTAGTGATACTGTGTGTACAATCACTGGTGCTGAACATCAGAGGAGAAATCTTTTTGCTGGCTGTGACTGCACATCCTGTGGAGTTGGGACTAGTTTGCAATTGCAGGCTCTGAAGCACTGCAGGAACTGACTAATATACTTGCACACATACATTGTGTGTGCTGAAGCGCCGCTGAATGTATGATATAACGAACTGAGACGCACAGATTGGGCTATTATTATACATTTGATTTTGTAAAATAACATTATGACCAATCTTTATGAGGTTTTGTGGCATGTAATTACCTTTATAGTTTATAAATGTATAGAGTTTTTAAAACTTTATTTTATTTAAAAGAATATAATTTATTAAATCAATACTTTTACTAATATATTATGTGGATATATTTAAACATTGTATTCTATTATATATTATATATTTATTATATAAATTACGTAAATCCAGAAACATATATATACATATGATTAAAAATTTTATTAAAAAATATTTAAAATATTATTATAAAGATTTTAAAATTTGCAAAAATTGAGCGGAAATTTAAATATTAAAATAATCTATGGATTTGATATAAAACAGTTAATATCCATGTCAACGTTCATACCATTGGGTTGCAAGGTGGAAAGTTCATAAATCCACCGAGATTCATTTTGGGAGACAGCAATACGCATGTTACTGCCCCTCCAGTTCTGCTCAATCTTGTCGATGCCCAAAATAGTAAGAAAGGTGGGGTCCCTATTATGTACCAATCTAAAATGTAGGGAAAGGCTGTGCTTTTTAAATCCTTTCTTAATGTTGGCGATGTGTTCGCCCATACGCACCCTAAGTTCTCTTGTGGTGCGACCAACGTATTGAAGCCCACATGGGCAAGTGAGGAGGTAAGTAACATGGGTACTACGGCATGTGATTCATTTCTTAATATTATATTTCTTTTTAGTCACATTTGATTGAAATTCAAGTACTTGTCGTTTTCGGGTTTTCACAGTTCTGCATGATTTGCACCTTCCGCATGAATAAAATCCTTTGTAATCTAGAAAAGTTAAAAGTTTCTTAGGGGGATCCGGAACATTTTTCACCAGTTTGTCTCTGAGGTTGGGTCCTCTTCGATAAACAAACTTCGGGCGAGTTGGGATAACCCCCCTCAACTTTTCATCTCTCAAAAGAAGGTGCCAATGCTTTTTTATGATGTCTTCCACTTCCTTATATCTTACGTTATATTGTGTGATGAAGTTCAGAGAGTAATCCGAATTTTCTTTTTTCTTATCTTTTAGAAGTGTTTCTCTGTTCATACCTCTTACATCTTCTCTAACTCTTTCCAATATATTTCTTTTGTATCCTTTTTCTTGGAACCTATCTGGTATCATATTCGATTGGGTAATGTAATCCTGTTCATTGCTGCAATTCCTCCTCAGGCGCATCAGTTGTCCCTTAGGGATTCCTTTTATCCAGTTAGGGTGGTGTCCACTATGAGTAGGGATATATCCATTCCTATCTGTTGCTTTAAAGTGCGTCTTAGTGCAGAGTCCATTTTCTCCTTTAAATATGGTAAGGTCCAGGTAGTGTATTTCATTTTTATCCCATGTTCCACTAAATTTTATTTTGTAACGGTTGATCTTCAAATCTTCTATATACTGCCTCAGAGTTTCTTCCGATCCTTTCCAAACGATGATCACATCATCTATATACCTTCGGTACATTACCAGTTCTTCTCGTTTTTTACCCCAGATTTCTTCTTTTTCCCACTTACTAAGAAAAAGATTGGCTACACTCGGTGCGTAGCGGGCGCCCATAGCAACTCCTTTGTGTTGGCGATAGTATTCACCCTGGTGCCAGAAATAATTCCTCTTCATTGTCATCTTTAGAAGTTTCAAAATGAATTCTTTTTGTTCCGATTCCAACTCTAATTGGTCTTCTATGGCCCATTTTATGGCTGATAGGGCATCCTCTTGTTCAATGTTCGTGTATAACGATTCCACATCTACTGTGGCTAAGATGATGTCTTCGTTCTCCCATGTGTGTGAATCGATAAGATTGATAAGATGTTTGCTATCTCTGAGGTGTGATGGATATTTTGTAACCAGAGGTTTCAGATAGGTGTCTAGGTACTCTCCTATGCGTGAGAAAAGGGAGTCTATCCCGCTGATTATGGGCCTGCCTGGCGGTTTTTCAGGATTCTTATGGACCTTAGGGAGTTGATAAATGACAGGCGTCTGAGGGGCTTCGGGAAGTAGATACCGATATTCTTTGTTGGTAAGTATTCCCTTTTTGTGTGCCCTCTTCAGGTATTTCTTACATTTCTTTCTATATATATTTAAAGGATTACTCGTGAGTTTTGTGTAGGTTTCTTCATCATGCACTAATTTATTAAGTTCTTCATAGTAGTCCTCTTTCCTTAGGATTACTATGCCCCCACCTTTGTCCGCGGGGCGAATGACAACGTTTTTCCTTTGTTCCAATTCACGTATACCCATATTAATGTTTTCTTTAGGTTCATGCCACTTTTTATTCATCGATTTCAAATCTTGCTCCACCATTGATTTAAACGTATCCACAAAATGGTTATTGGTACATTTTGGGTTAAACGTTGATTTATTCTTTAATCCGCTATTCACATATTTGTTATCATTGGTTAAAACTTTAAAATCAGGTTTATTTAAGAAATGTTTCTTTATATTAATTTTTCTGGTAAATTTCTGAATATCCACAAAAACTTTAAAAGGATCTAAAAGTTGGTCAGGGGCATACTTAAGACCCATATCTAGTACTTGCAGTTCTTTTTCTGAGAATTCAACCCCGCTTAGGTTGAAAATTCCCAGGCCTATTGGGCCCTTTTCCTTTTTGCCCCTGCCCCCTCTGCATCCTCTGCGTCTCTTCCCCCCTCTTGGTCTTTCCGAGGTGGGGGGTGTTGGTTGGGTGGATTCTGGTAGTAAGGTTGGTACCCTTGTTGGGGCGGTGGGGGTTGGGGCTGCCAATGTCCTCCTCTGCCCCCCCTTCCTCTCCCATAATAGGGTTGGTTCCAACCTCTGTTCCAACCTCTGTAACCCCGAGTTGGTCGTTGGTAATATGGTGCCTGATTCACATACCCATTCCACACTGGAGGTTCCTGGTTCTCCCATCCGTGAAAATCCCGATATTGGGGCTTTTCTGGGGTGTAATAACCTTGTTGATAGTTTTTCTTCTGCCTGCGCTTTAGAAGTTCTTATAACTTGCTTGGCCTCTTTCTGCCTAATCTTGTAGATTTCCTTATCTTCATTGCTCTGGGTTTTTTTATAATTACAAAATGCTAGCTTTTTATTTTTAATGATTTGGGCCACCACAGTGGTCTCTTCCTTTTTTGCTTTTACTGACAAGTCTAATGCAATTTTCTGTTGCCTTCAATAATGCACCTTTTAAGTAATCCCATTTCTCCTGGACTCCATGTAATCCGTTCCAGTCTGATAAGGACTCATTTATGACTAATTTCATTTTTGAAAAGTCTGTTTTTCTAAAATCTAAAACTTTTGTTTTTGTGTGGTGTGACTCTTTGGATTTCTTTAGTCTTCTCTCTTACATATTCAGAGTGTGGGTGAAGGTGCAGGATGGAAACTTTCTGGTGCTTGCCCCTCACATGCTTCACCCAGGAGCATATCATGAAATCAGTGGGCCCGTGTGTAAGATCAAAAATGGGCACTAGGGAAAAAGTGGTGAACAGTGGATGTAGTTTAAATAGTGTCTGAGAAGACTTATATAGTGCAGAAAGTGGTATTGTTAAATAGGGAATGTTTGGCGGTGGGTAGTATGTGCAGGGAGAAGGGTACAGACTACAGAGTATATGGTGGTGGGTAGTATGTGCAGGAAGAGGAGTGCGAAGTGTTTGGTGATGGGTAGTATGTACAGGGAGAGAAGTGCATGGCAGTGGGTGGTATGTGCAAAGAGGAGTCCACAGTGTATGGCAGTAGGTGGTATAGGCGGAAGAGGAGTGCAGAGTGTATGGCAGTAGGTGGTATGTGCAGGAGAAGAGTGCGGACTATATGGCGGTGGGTAGTATGTACAGAGAGAGGGGCACAGAGTGTATGCCGGTGGGTAGTATGTGCAGGGAAAGGAGTGCATTCTTTATGGCGGTGGGTAGTATGTACAGGAAAGGAGTGCAGAGTGTATGGTGGTGGGTAGTATGTGCAGATGGTAGGAAAGTATATGGTCCTAAGTCATTGCTTCAGCACTACAGAGGCCACTGGGCAGTGGATGCATGGAGTAACTTATGCTGACTACAGGCACACTGCAGAAGTACTGGCATCCCACCATCTTGCAGACACTGCTCTCACCCCCTCACTGCTATGTTAATTCCCCTCCTCAAGTCCCTGCACACAAGTCCCTCCTGGCATCTTAAAAAACCCTGTCAAATTACCCCCCCCCCCAACACATCCACCTGTCACGAAATACATACAGCGCTGCTAAATTGATATACCGCTGGCCTGGATTCTCCCTCCACCTCTTTTAGAATGAACCCCTGTAGCTGGCATCCCTCCCGGCATGAACTCGGGCAATGAGCTCCCATCCAGCTACCACTTGTCAGCCTCCACCCCGTAGACATTTTTTTACAAATGGCACTAGAGCACACTAAAAATGAGTGCTGGGAGAACTGGAGGGAGGAGAATCCAGGTTGGTGGTGTTTAAACTTAGCGGTGCTGTATGTACTTTATGACAGGAGCAGCTGTAGCGCCTGACACATGTCTCATTCATGGATGCAGTGCATGCGTTGCACCCAGGGATGATACTCCACTGACTCAGAGGTTGATATCGTATTGGCCAGTATACAACAAATATTGCTCAGCACCTCCCCCCCCCCCCATTCCCAGTACAGACTCCCTAAATTACCCCCTTTACAGACTTTTCGCCACTCTTGGCTCTCTCTAGTCTGAAGAGATGGTATAGCTGTCAGGGTGCCAGGAAACCAAACCACACAGGAATACAGGTAAAATAAAGCAGTTTATTGGAGGAACAGCAATAATAATAATCGCACAGCAACAGTGAGGAAATGAGAGCAGGAACAAGCCGGGTCAAGTCCTGGAGCGGGTAATACTCCAAGCCGGGGTCAGATCCAGAAGTGGGTAGTCTGCTGAAGCCGGGTCCAGGGCCAATAGAGTCGTCAGCCAATGCCGGGTCTAGAGGAAGAAGAGTCGTCAGCCAAAGTCGGGTTGAGAGCCAGGAGAGTCGTCAGCCAAGCCAGGTCATGCACAGAGGAACACAGAGAACAAAAGACTGCTAGCAGAGATGCATCTTGGAGCAGAAACACAAGGGCAATGATTGCAACCCTGCAGGTGATAGATATAGTCAGGTGTGTGACATCACCAATGTGCGACACTCAGGCATCAGCAAGTGATGATGCAATCAGAGTCTATAAGAAGCAGCAGTCTGCACATGTCCAAGATGGCTGCCAACAGTAGGGAAAGGTAACACCTTGACAATAGCAGGACATGCTATGTATGACTTGCTTCCTAGAGCTCACTGTCTGGTACAATACCTCTGTTCTGGGTGTCTTTTTTTGTCACCCTGCTACATGTCAGAGAGAAAAAGCTTGGGAGCACCTCTCGTGTGTCTCCAACAGGAGGATAAATTGACTATCTTGGTACCCAAGGATTACAGTGGCATTTAAAATTTAAAGTTTTATATGTACATGATTAAAAACAGAGACAAATGTCCATAAATGTAAGGAGACATTTCAAAAATCCTTAACATTCCAAGCTGATGTTGCTGATAAGGTGTAGTTACTCTTTGGATGTATGCTGAATCCTCTACATGTTTCACAGTGAAAACCTCTTATTCAGGAGGAATTATACACAGATCATCTACAACAATACAATATAATATCAAAACAATACAATTATGTTTAAACAAAACATGATATGTGATGGAGAGGAGAACTTTGGTTGCTTACCCAAGAGGAACAGGCAAACAAGGTCATTGAGCGTAGACCCCATTCAGACTAGCGTGACTTGTCAGGCGTCTTGTCAGCCTGACAAATTGAACAATATATCTTCTCTATGAATAGTGTTGGACCCACTGAAAATGGGGTACTTTGACGTAGTGGTGGGCTTAAGCACAGTATGGCCATATGGTGTGACCAAATCCCCATATTTACAGGTGTTCTTAAATAGCCTTGCAAAATTTGAAAACAAATTTTTTTTTCTGTGTATGTGTGCGCTATTATATTGTTCAATTTGTATATTGGTCTTTTAGCAGCACCAACCAGAGAATTGTGCGTTTTTAGGGTGTGCCCCCCAATATCATTTTTGTCCGCCTGACAAGTCGCGCTCGGTCGCTCGCCATTGATTAGCACAGGACTCGTTCTAATAGGAGCGACACAAGTCGCTCCGACTTAGAAAAAGGGTCCTGTACTACTTTGGGGCGACCTGGGAGCGACTTGCATAGACTTCCATTATGTGAAGTCCCTGCAAGTCGCGCCGAAGTCGCGGTGCACGCTGTGCACCGCGACTTCACAGGTCGCCCCTCGAAGTCGGATTGCGCCAATCTGAATGGGCTGTTCGGGATGCCTGAAGGCACTCCCCCATAGCAGGCACAGGGGGCAATAAATGGACACCGGGTCCTAGAGAGGGTTCAGCCCAACTCACTGGACATCCCCATATGTTGTACGAACCTGACAATGGGGTAGGGTTTCACACACAACCCGTGGCTGCAGCCACAGGGATTCTGTGTAAAACTGACAGGCAGACTCCTGCCTGTCAGGTAGATGCATTCAGATGGCTGCGCTGCTGCCCAATTGCCTCCACACACCCCTGGTGGGTGCTGGCTGGTGGAGGGGAAGGAGAAGAGCGGCTGACACATGTCCACTCTCCTCCCCTACTTGCTGTGACTTGGAAAGTGTATAACGTCACTTCCGGATCAGGCTCTCAGTGTCCCCAGCTAGAATAGCTGGGAGGGATGTATTGCAATGAGATCTGCTTTGCAATACATTCAGTGGAGCCCAGAGGAGGCATGACATGCAGGGTCATTTTTTGGAGGCCCCTCATCCTGGCATTTATGCACGTACAAATGTAAATGCATTAGATACCTCAAACCCCACTAGAAGAACAACACAGTCTATACTCCCCCTAATGGCAAAATATGAACTATTTGATATTTGGCGCTCTATGCACGGAACTGAAAGAGACTACACCTTTCTCTCCCCGGTCCATGCGGTCTATTTTCGTATAGACTTTTTTCTTACAGATAAAATCATGCTACAAAATATTCAGAAAGCTGAAATTGGCACAGCTGGATGGTCTGACCATGCACCGATTATTTTGACTGTGGATGATAGATTGTCAAATACTCCACCCCGACGATGGAGACGGAATACATCATTATTACAGAACACCGATCTGTGCCAAAAAAAAATGAGTGAGCATAAACAATACTTTGAGTTTAAAGATAACCTTGAAGTTAATAGGTTTGTACTATGGAACGCATATAAAGCATATATGAGGGGCATTTTGATTAAAATGTCATCATATATTAACCGGCAGAGGGGAAAAAAGATAGAAGATATCCTTGATAGTATAGCACTAGGCGAAATAGCAAATAAAAAAAAACCTACGCCACAACATACACAGACCATATTGAAACTTAGACAAGAACTAAGGTTATTATTATTAAACAAACAGGAATATCACCTAAAGGTCCTTAAAGCGAAAGAATATGGTATGGGTGATAAAGTGGGGCGTTGGTTAGCTAGAAAAGTAAAGACAAAACAAGTAGGCCAAAAAATTGAAGAGCTTCTACACCCTCACACATAAGAGATTAATAAATCCTAAAGATATTGCAAATGCTTTTGCAGATTATTATCAGTCATTATATGACCTCCAAAAGGATACAACTATACCCCAACCTACTACAGAGATAATTTCAAATTATTTGGCACAGATTTCCCTACCTAAGCTTACAGAGGACCAATTGAGCTCAATTTCCGAACCATTTTCCATTCAGGAGATTAGTTTGGTTATTAATAAACTCCCTAATCAGAAATCACCAGGAGAAGATGGTTTCTCTAACGAATTTTATAAGAGCTTATCTACAGAAGTGGCTCCCCAGTTAAAATTAGTATTTGAATTGGTAGCCACTACTGGTACATTCCCGTCGGAAATGCTGAAGGGATTAATTGTTACAATCCCTAAGCAGAAAAAGGAAACTAAAGATCCCTCATCCTATAGGCCAATCGCCTTATTAAACACAGATATAAAGATTTTTGCTAAACTGTTGGCAAGCAGATTGCAGGGGTTTCTGCCCCATTTGGTACATGCAGATCATGTAGGGTTCGTGCCAGGGAGACAGGCCCCTGATGGTACTAGAAGAATTGTGAACCTGCTGGCGTGGATGGGATCCTGTCGGACGCCTTCCCTGCTCCTGTCCTTGGATGCAGAGAAGGCGTTCGACAGGATCCACTGGGGCTACCTGGAGGCAGTTTTGTGTAAGTTTGGGATAGGGGGATGGTTGAAAAAAAATATAATGGCTCTTTATTCTGCGCCAACAGCAAATGTATTTATATCTGGAATGTTATCTGAATCCGTTAGGATAACCAATGGGACGAGGCAGGGATGTCCCCTTTCACCAATTGTCTTTGCGTTGCTTATGGAACCTTTCGCTCAGAGTATTAGAAGTAACGCGAGGATAACTGGGTGGAAGGTTGCCGAAGCAGAACACAAGATTAGCTTGTTTGCTGATGATGTTATGCTAATCATTACAAACCCACTCTCTTCTTTAATAGAAGTCGAGGAAATTATAAATGAATTTAGCGCAGTATCATTCTATAAATTAAATATTACAAAATCACAAATTATGGGCATTAATACTTCTACTTTGATACAGAAACGGATAACTGCGAAATTTTCATTTACATGGTCTCCATGTATACCATTTTTGGGGATTATTTTAAGCCCATCTACTTCCCAACTTTACGATTATAATTATAGACCTTTTTTGGATAGCTTATTATCACAAATTAGAGATTTAAAAATCCAAGATTTGACCATAGCAGGTAGAGTGGCTACGTTAAAAATGATTATTTTACCTAAACTAATCTACCTGTTCCGTACGTTGCCAATTACCCTTCCATCTCAATATTGCACCTCTGTTCAAAAGTATTTTAATAAAATTATATGGCAAGGGAAACCACCCTGATGTTCATCCCTCATTATGAGGAGACATAGGAAGCACGGAGGGATGGGAGTCCCCTCGGTCCTTGCATATTATAAAGCATCTGTACTTGATCAACTGAAGTATTGGTGGTCTTCTGAGCAGCATAAAAGATGGGTGGGATTAGAGATGAACGATTGTAAACAGGAGAATCTTAGAACTGTAATGATAGCTGTAATGATGGGAGCTGGTGTGCCTAGTACTCAATCTATAACGGTCCAAACAGCCCTCATAATGTGGGCAGAAATTTTTCGAATGCCCTTCGAATATGGGATGATATCTGAATTCCCCACTCCTCTTGCAGTTCTCCCGTGCTTCATCCCTAATCTTGATATAAAATTGTGGTTGAGAAGTGGTGTTGACAGTTTGAAAGATTTGTATAACGACACAGGTATTTATTCCTTTGAGTATTTGGCCTACCAGTATAGAATACCATCATCAGCACTATTGAGCTACTATCAAATACGTTCGTTCTTACAGAAGAATAATCTTCCCTTATATCTCAAGTTACCAACTTCTATACATAAGTTGTATCAAGAACCGATGACTACCACTAATGGTATCTCAATTATTTATGACATATTGAACAAGCATAATACCTATTCTAAATCCACTACTGTCTTGAAATGGGAGAAAGTACTAGGGAAACCTTTTTCTGAAATTAGCTGGTTGAAAGCCTTTGATGTCATATATGTCTCATCAAAATGTATCAACCATTGGGAACTATACCAAAAAATCTTAAATTTTTGGTATTTGACTCCCATTAAGCTGTCCAAATTCTATTCTTCAATGTCAGCATTATGTTGGAGAGAATGTGGTGAACAAGGGTCGTTATTCCATATAACTTGGGAGTGTAAATCGATTAGAGCATTCTGGAACAAAATATTCTCCTTGGTCTCAGAAGTTGTGGAAAAAAACATAATTCCAAGCCCTGAAATGGCGATCCTTCATTTAAATACACATGAGATTCTCCCTAAGTTCCGAGTAGTAATTATACATCTCTTATTAGCGGCAAAACTTTTAATTACTAGAAGATGGAACTCCCAGGAAGTACCAACTCCATCTGATGCGGTTGAATTACTAAATCAACAATGTGAGATGGAAAAAATTATGGCTACTATAAGCTCAACAAAGAAAATATTTGGAGTCAGATGGAAACCATGGCTAAATAATTTAAGATGTACAGTAACATTGGATTAGAGATACCGTATCTGGGTCAACATAAGAACTGTTGAGTATTACCAAATTTTTACTTCCCATTACAAAATTGATGCCGAGTGAAGAGAGACTCGAGATAAAGGGTATTCTAAATATGGGAATCTCTTGAGTGGTGATCAAACTAGACTGGAAGGAAGGTCCCTCTTCTTCTTCTGTCTTTCTCTTCTTTTTTTTCTCTTCTTTTTTTTCTTCTCTCTTCTCTCTCCTTTCTCTTTTTTTTTGTTTGTTTGTTTTTATTTTTCTGAAGGTATAATGTTATAACTGACAAATTTATTGTAATATTGTTGCTTTATATTTTGTTATTGTTATCTTTACTTGTATGTTATTTTTTTTGTGGAAAAAATATAATAAAAGAGACATTGAAATAGAAATGTAAATGCATGTGTCTGTGTGCCTACGCATGAAAACGTTGAATGCAATACACGCCACAGTGAGAGCAATACTTTTAGCACAAGACCTCCTCCTTAACACTAAAATTTACCTATAGAAAATATAGGGTACTAAAGTTTGTCGCCATTTCATGGGCGTACACAAATTTAGGGTTTGACATGTTGGGTATTTATTTACTTGGTGCAACCTCGTCTTTTATATTTTACCAGTAGTTTAGTAAGTGTTTGCCCTAAAATTAACTTTAGTGTGTTTTTTATTGAAATTGTGCATTTCCTAGATCTTTGCAGTAATATCAAGTGACATCAAAAATCGAAACTACCAATATTTTATTCTCTAGGGTGTCTGCTTTCAGAAAATATATAATGTTTGGGGGTTTTATGTAATCTTCGGGCCTAAGATGATTTTTTAAACATGCAAAAAATGCAAAAACAGCTCAGGCCATTGCAAGGTGTATGTCCCCAGAGCCACAGTCAATACTGTACCGGCACTCCAGAAACATGCCAGTAAAACTTTAATATCACTACCAGAAACATGTCCATGGAGCTTCAAACAGTACATTTTTGACACAACCAAGAACATGTATGGGGAAACCACAATCATTACCCTAATGACATACAGATAACATGTCAGCAGAGGCACAATCAGTACCACACTATACCAGAAACATGTACACATAGTCACAACAATAAGTACTGTACTGACACACCAGAAACATGTCTGCATAGCTACAGTCAGTACTGTACTGACACACCATAAACATGTCCCCATAGCCACAACCAGTACTGTACTGACACCAAAAACATGTCCACACAACCACAATTAGTACTGTACAGACACAACAAAAACATGTCCACATAACCACAATCAGTACTGTACTGACACACCATAAACATGTCCCCATAGCCACAATCAGTACTGTACTGACACAACAAAAACATTTCCACACAACCACAATTAGTACTGTACAGACACAACAAAAACATGTCCACACAACCACAAACAGTACAGTACTGACACACTAGAAACATGTCTGCATAGCCACAATTAGTACTGTACTGACATGACAAAAACATGTCCACACAACCACAATTAGTACTGTACTGACACAACAAAAACATGTCCACACAACCAAAATCAGTACAGTACTGACGCAACAAAAACAAGTCCACAAAACCACAATTAGTACTGTACTGACATACTAGAAACATGTCTGTATAGCCACAATTAGTACTGTACTGACACAACAAAAACATGTCCACACAACCACAAACAGTACTGTACAGACACAACAAAAACATGTCCACACAACCACAATTAGTGCTGTACAGACACAACCAAAATCATGTCCACACAACCACAATCAGTACTGTATTGACACAATAAAAACATGTCCACACAACCACAATTAGTGCTGTACAGACACAACAAAATCATGTCCACACAACCACAATCAGTACTGTATTGACACAACAAAAACATGTCCACACAACCACAATCAGTACTGTACTAACACAACAAAAACATGTCTACTATAGAGACACAACAACAACATGTCCACACAAACAGTACTGTACAGACACAACAAAAACATGCCCACACAAACACAATCAGCACTGTACTGACACAACAAAAATCATGCTCGCACAACCACAGTTAGTACTGTAGAGACACAACAAAAACATGTCCACATAACCACTATCAGTACTGTACTGACACAACAAAAATCATGCCCGCACAACCACAATTAGTACTGTAGAGACACAACAAAAACATGTCCACACAACCACAATCAGTACTGTACAGACACAATAAAAACATGTTCACGCAACCACAATCAGTGCTGTACAGACACAACAAAAACATGTCCACACAACCACAATTATTGCTGTACAGACACAACAAAATCATGTCCACACAACCACAATCAGTACTGTACTGACACAACAAAAAAATGTCCACACAACCACAATCAGTACTGTACTGATACAACAAAAATCATGTCCACACAACCACAGTTCTAGTACTGTAGAGACAAAACAAAATCATGGCCACACAAACGCAATCAGTACTGTACAACAAAAACATGTCAGCAGAGCCATAATCAGTGCTGTTCTGAAACACCAGAAACATGCTCGCATAGCCACAATCAGTACTGTATTCATAGTTCCCAACTGTCTCTGATTTTGAGGGACTGTCCCTCTTTCCTCCTCATTTGTCCCTCATTTTGGTCTGATCTATATAGCTGTTCATTAAGTGCACTATTTATCATTCAAAACGTGTTTCCTGGTGCTAAACCTTTCCTCCAAATTTCTAAATTGCTACCTTTGTATAAAGCCAGTATAAAGGAATAGTAGTGGTAAAAAAAACACTTGTTGGTTTAACTTATCATTTTTTTGTATAATTTTCCTTTAAGGAGGTGTGGCAGGGGGTTTGTCCTATGCCTACATACTTTTGCTAATATGTGTGCCTCGTTCCCATCTCAAAAAGTTGGAAAGTATATTGTACTGACAACAAAAAAATGCCTGCAGAGCCAAAACCAGTACCAAATTGACACTACTAGAAACATGTTCGCAGAGCCATAATTGGCATCATACTGAACCAAAATACACATGGTGCAGTGCAATGCACAGGATACACATAACAAGTGTGTTTTGCTTCTCTGTAGTGCATGAGCATATGGTATTGTAGGCCACACTCCCGCATAATCTCACTTAACTTAACTAGAATAATAACACTAACCCCAGTTTTGGCAAAGATAAGGTAAGGCCGCGGCACTCTTTATTGGTTTAAATAAATAAATAAAATCATAACAATTACTTGCTTGTAAAAACACTCAAACTGAAATAACTTATAATTGCTCAGTTATAAAACAACTCGAGCAACAATAAACATAAAATACCATACGAAATACAATGTCCCCCCTAGTATACTAGGGTGACCCAACCACACAAAGGTGCTCGCGACAAATGTAGGGGAGGGCGGGGAACTTTCTTCTTTGTGCTCTTCGGTGCAAAAGGAAGCACTCCAGCCCAAACCAAGCTTATAAAGCCTCTGCCCAGCTTGCTAGAACCCTCCCTGCACACCGATTGGCCGATACCTGCTGTATGCTCAGGTAAAATTAACCTCTTACTAGCCTAAACCTGTAAACCTATACCCCTATGCTTAACTGACAGAGCTGCTAATGGTGGCCACAATCCCACACAAGTGGCCACATAATGTGCCCCCTTTTATATGGAATTGTAGGCCACACTCCCGCATAATCTCACTTAACCTAACTAGAATAAAAACACTAACCCCAGTTTTGGCAAAGAAAAGGCCGCGGCACTCTTTATTGGTTTAAATAAATAAATTAAATCATAACAATTACTTGAATCATAACAATTAATTGCTTGTAAAAACACTCAAACTGAAATAACTTATAATTGCTCAATTATAAAACAACTCGAGCAACAATAAGCATAAAATACCATACGAAATACAATGTCCCCACCAGCCGGGCTTGAGCAACAAGGACGGCCCTACCCCACCACCGCGGCCCTTTCAATGCTACACTGCAGCCCTAGATTAAAAATATCAATCCCCACATCCGAAAGGTGAATGCCATCCTGGCGATAGAGCCCCTGGATGCCACCCTCCAGATCCACATGCCTATAGGACAAGCCGCCAATAGACGGCATACACTTTTCCATTGCCCTATTCACCCTTTTCCTCATCTTCTCCATGACTTTCCTCTGCGATGAGGAAAGCCAAGGAAGCCGAGGAACTATTTCGGAAAATACCACCACTGTCCCTGGAGAAGAGAGGGAAAATAAATGCAAATCTCTCTTTATCTTAAATAGTAAGTCCAAAGTTTTAATATTACCAAGGTCATTACCTCCAGCGTGAATAACCACGATGGACGGAGGAGGCCAAACTTGGAACAATCTAGACAAATGAAAGTACAGCTGGTGCCACTGCAAGCCTCTAATTCCTTTTCCAAAATAATTTAAACTCCGGAGGTAGTGCTAAATTCGTACTGTAAATACGTTGTGAAGCGCTTTTTCCTTGCCCAAAAAAAGAATGAGTGGCCCAAGATCCAGACTGTTCGCTGAAAACCTGAAGAATTCAAATAAACAAGTTAGGCCTTACATACACTTTAAAACATTTTGATTTCCACCTTTCCATACTTTGTATTACCCTGTCCAGAAATCCCCTTCTAGCTGCCTCTGATGCTGCCCCTATCCTGAATGAATGTGAGGAAAACCTAAAATTTTTTAAGCCCAGCCACTCTAAGCATTTTCGTAAAACAAAATCGAATTGATATTTTGTGAGTGGAGTGGAATCCATGTGGACCAAAAAACGCCCACCACAAACCGGTCTTACTTCCAAAAATTGATTGACTATGCCCAACGGGCAAACTCCCTGATTATGCTGAGCCTTAATAGTAATTCCCACACCTCTCCCCAGAGTGTCCTACTTTGAGCGACGTAACCAAATCTGGATATCTTCCCTGCCTACCATTACCTGATCATATAAAAGGCCTCCCTCAGTCTTCTTTGACAAAGGTAGCAGCTCAGAGATGCGGAGCGCCCCAAAAAAGGTCAATACAAAAGCCGTTCTGAACAACAGCGCTTCATAGTCAGAATTACACACTAATGAGGTCATACCGCAGATATCCCCCAATAACTCAATAGAAATAGGTCTCCTGTCATCTGTTACCGTCACCTCCCTCCTATAACCTTTCAATGCTTGCTGTACTGAAAAATAGGTCCTGAAAACCTTTTAGGCGGCAGAAAAAAAGAGATGCCCACCAGTGTCTTACGTAAATAACTATAAGACAGTTTCCGCTGCATCAAAGAACCTATAAACTCCAGAACCAAACATTCCTCCGGTCGACCCTCCATCTGGCCCTTTGCCTCCATGAAAGCCAACCAACTGCTCCAGGCAGCAGAATAATTCGCCCATGTTCTCGGGGCCACTGATCCCTCGATCGACCTCTCGACTAAATCCCAACAACTGTCCAAACTCGGCTCGGAATCTCGGTACCTTCTTCGTCCGCCTCCGGCAGCAGCTGGAGAAAATGGTCCATCTGAAACCGAGATAGAGCATCGGCCAGATTATTCAAGACACCCGGTGGGTGTTTCGCCTTAAGCCATATATTGAGCTGTAAACACAAAAGGACAATCCTCCTGAGCACTCTAATTACAAAAATGGACTTGGATGAGAGGCAGTTAACCGCGAACAAGACCCCTTTGTTGTCAGTTTCCACCAAAATCCCTCTATTCGCAAAACATGCACCCCACAGTTCCAACGCCACTAAGATCGGGAACAGCTCCAACAAAACCACATTTTTTGTCAGCTTTCCACTTTTCCATGACTCCGGCCATCCTGCACAACACCAATGCGACTGCCATATGGCTCCAAAGCCTCTAGAGCCCGCCGCATCTGTAAACAAACGAAAGTCAGGGGCAAAAATGAAATCCTCCTGAAAAAATGAACGACCGTTACACACCTCGAGAAATTCCGCCCAAACAGCCAAATCCTCCCAAAGATCACTAGTCAATCTGATGTGTGAAAAGGGGGCCTTCAAGCCCGAAGTAGACAAGTAAAGGCGCCTTGAAAACACCCTACCCATGGGCATAATTCTGCATGCGAACGCTAACAAACCCAAGAAAGACTGCATCTCCTTCAATAGGACCTTCCTCCTTGACATAAACAACCGCACCAGAGATTTCAGCTTTGCCACCTTATCCACCGGTACACAGAACTCCATACGATCCGTATCAATGTGAATGCCCAAAAAAATTATTTTTGTAGTAGGCAAGCAAGTTTTTTCCTCCGCCAGAGGAACCCCAAAATCTTCTGCCACTTCCCTAAAGATTTGCAACAAATTAGGACAATACACAGAATCCGGTGGGCCCACGAACAAAAAATCGTCCAGGTAATGCAGAACTCCCACACTACCCGACTTAGCCGATACCACCCAGTGCAAAAAAGAAGAAAAGGCCTCAAAGTAGGAACAGGACACAGAACATCCCATAGGGAGGCTTTTGTCAAAGAAGTACAGACCTTCCAGCTTAAAGCCCAGAGAATTGAATGCCACAGGTGATATAGGCAAAAGACGAAACGCGGACTTTATGTCCGCCTTCGCTAACAATGCCCCTTGGCCAAACAGCCTTATCTTAGCAATGGCTTCTTCAAACGTGGCATATGACACTGAAGACAAATCTCCATGAATGTCATCATTCAGTGAGCTTCCTTTCGGGTAAGAGAGGTGGTGTATGACACAGAATTCATTCTGCTCTTTTTTGGGGACCACTCCAAGTGGAGAAACACGAAAACTATCAAAAGGCGGATGCTCAAAAGGACCCGCCACCCTACCCAGCTCAATTTCCTTAAAAATCTTGTCCCTAACTACCTGTGGGAAGTTTTCCACCGATTTCAGAATGCCAACCTCTGTACATCCTTTCCCTGCAAATGAGGGCAAAGGGAAACCCTTCTCAAAACCTTCAATGAGAAAACTGGCCCTCTCCCTGTTTGGGTATCTGTCCAACCACGGAAGCATTCTTTCCAGCCTCACAGGCGTGCAGACTTTTTGGAAAAATATCCTTTGGAACTTGCCCCGATCCTACAGTAGCATTTTTTCTAAAGCACTTACTCACTGGATGTGGGCCAGAGCAAAATGAACATTTGTGCTTATAACGGCAAGCCGCATTCCAAAGACATTGACTTTCTTGAATGCGAAACAACAACCCTTGCTATAAGCTGCATTCTGAGTGTTCACCCCCGGCTGCCTAGCAGGCTTCTGCCTCTGTGGGGACATCAAGTTCAGCCAAAGGCCGACATCCTTCATACCCCATCTTAAAGAGGGGTGGACTGACAGCTTCTGACGAAAAGACTCGTCGTAATAGTACCAGCCCAACCCCCCAAAGCTCTTGTAAGCTTCCAAGATATGATCGAGGTGCTGAAATAGGCCCCCACACCTCTCAGGGTGCTTCTCAGCCATCACCCCCGTGAATATACAAAACGCCTGCAGCCAGTTATGGAATGACCTAGGGGCCCCCCTGCGCCGCTCCTCATCCTGCTTGTCGTCTCTTTTATCAGTCCTAACCGACAGCTCCTTGTGAGCAGGTAACAGTGATAACAATTCGACAAACTCGCCCTTCCATATTTTTTCCTTAACCCCAACACTACCTACAAGTGGTAGCCCAGAGGTGACATCTCACATGGCATTGCGCCCTTCATACACACCTCCGGCACACCGCTACCTCCCAGCAATGGTGCATGCGCGGACAAAACATTATCTTCCTTAGATACACTTTGACTAATACTACTATAAGCGAAATTATCACCATAAGGAATGGAGACAGTAGATACTGCAGGTGAGAAATTAAGTTCACAGCTTGGCTGCTGCTGAACAGACACAACAGGCTTAACAGGCATAGGAGAAACAGCAGGGGAGACACGAGAAAAAGATTGCACCAAAGAAGATAAAGAGTTAATTAATATAGACAGATTCTGTACACTGCACAACTCACCAGCTGCTGGGGGGAGAACAGGCTGCTGCTCAGCTTCCTCCAGCAGCACACTGGCAGTTGCTCCTGTTGTCTCATGCTGCGCTGTTGCCACTCCCACAGCAGGCATTCTTGAAAGTACAGGGATGATTCTCTGTGGAGATGGCAGACGCCCTCTCCGCCTGGCAGTTTTCAGCCCACCCTCCACCGCCCCTTCTTGGAGACAGGGAGGTTCGTCTTCTTCTTTTAGATGCTTGACACCGCATGGCGGCTTGCCTGCAGGTACACACGCCGGCTTCTCAGGCGTCTTCTCTCTCACTGGGGGCGGGTTCCTCCGCGCTCGCATCTCCCGCCCTGGGCTGACCACTGGCCTCGCTGTAGGCGCTTCTGCCTGTGAAGGAGCAGGGTGAACTTCAACCGCAACTTGCTCTGTAATTCCGGACATAGAGAGACAATGCCGCAGCCCGGCTTCTCCCCCCGCACTCTCCGCCTTCTCAATCAGCTGCTTCAACAAGGCCTCCATGACAGCAGGTAAGAAAAACCTCCTGGACTACTTCTGCTGAACTTTCTTCTTTGTGCTCTTCGGTGCAAAAGGAAGCACTCCAGCCCAAACCAAGCTTATAAAGCCTCTGCCCCAGCTTGCTAGAACCTTCCCTGCACACCGATTGGCCAATACCTGCTGTATGCTCAGGTAAAATTAACCTCTTACTAGCCTAAACCTGTAAACCTATACCCCTATGCTTAACTGACAGAACTGCTAATGGTGGCCACAATCCCACACAAGTGGCCACATAATGTGCCCCCTTTTATATTCATTGCACATGGAGCCAGAATGACTCTGTGGGCTGTGGCAAATATGTATTTGAGCACTATTATCCATGGTAGCTACCTGCTTATAGTACTTAAATACGCAAGACAGTAGAGGCCAAAATGCTTTGCCAACAGCTGGATTTCAAAGGGCCTAGGAAGCCAAGTGCCACCCCCTGCAGCTCTCATGCACTAGGTCATGGCCTTTGTGACCTAGCTTGAAGCACAGCCCTGCAAGTAACATTGCTTACAGAATTCAAAGAGGCCCAAAAACATTAGAAAAATCACAGTTTTAGTTTGGACATGCCACTGCTTAGCTGAAGTATTTTTGCACACTGTTTTAAATGTGTTTAAAAATACAACCCACAAGTGTATTGTGTGTTTAATTGCATTTTCACAGATACAATAGTTGTTTAGCATGCTTCTTGTATATCTCTTTTCTTTTTTCTAACAACATTTGTGTTTTAGGATGTAAATACCTCTGTACTGGGTTAAACACACATTAGTACTGAGCACTACTAACTTTGTATACTTCTTGTATACTTCTTCTTAAAAGAAAAATATAAGAAAATAGTAGGTAATGTAGCAGTTTTTCCAGGCCTTGTGCCTGATGTGGGTCTGCCATTGTTACCAGAGACGCCTCCAACATTTTTGAGTTGTGAACCCAGGTGTGAGAACTAAGACAATGATCATTCCGGCATCTTTGGTTTGTTTTGTTTTATTGTATTTAGGGGATGGGAGAAGGGAATGTGTGGGATACTACTCTGGCTCAACTAGGTACACTTTAGGACACTTGAAGAAAAATGCCTGTCGGCGCTGCCTTGACGCCAGCTGAATGCCGACCAGTGCTTCTTGACGCCTAAAGATACTGTAGTACTGAAACTGTGCTGGAACCTCGACTTTAACTCAGAAGATCCAGGACTGTAGAACACTTGACTCCTGACACTGCTTTAGCTCAAAAGTCACGGAACAGCTCCCTCCAGCCCTGCACTGGCTGAGGTAGCTCTGTGTAGATACGTGTCCTGCTGCAACTCTTAACTTGTACACTTCCAACTGTACACTGACTCTTCAGGGCCCAAACTACAGGTTGTCCCCTTTCACACTTGAGGGTCCTCTACCTAGGTACCCCCTCTAATACTTCAGGGTCCTTTGACCAAGCACCCCCTTTCACAACTAGCTGACTCCTGGATCCCTAGAACCTTCTCCGGAGTGGTACCCTCTGACACTAGGCAGACCTCCAGGGGCAGTCCACAGTACTCACGACCTTTGTAGGCTTTCCTGGAACTGGACCCCTCTCTCTCCACTGGTTCTCCGCACACCGTATCCCCTCTGCAGCTCAACTTCACACTCATTGGATTCCGCCACCCGGAACACCTGCTTCCTCTGACAGGAGGAGAGACAGCCGTACTCTCCCTCCTGGGACTTTGCTTCACGCTGCGTCATGTGTTCCCTTCAAACTTATACCCACTCCCAGAATCCTCTGCGGCAGAATCTGCCTTCTGGGGTAGATACAAGCCTGACTGAGCTACTAATTGGGTTTCCTCCACTGCCCAATGAGAATCCTCTCACAGAGCCAGTGGGGAGACTCCCCTCTCAGTAACCTCACCTGGGAGACATGACAGTCCAGCTGAAATCATGGTCCTGCTGTTAAACAGCCAAGGCCCACTATACTTTACCTAGCACCTATCTGTTGGGTGCTTCATCAATATAGAAGAAATATGGTTTCAAAATGTGCGTACAATGACCCCATTTGCCTTTAGTAAGTATTCATGTACATACCAAATTTATAATTTTAGCTATGTGAAGGATTTGAGTAGTAATTCTTGTTTAGGTCTTTGGGGTCTTTATGTATTGTCTAGGGTCTTAATGTCCATGATAACGTGGTGCAATTGTGCCCTTACAGAAGCTATATAAATCTGTGCCAGAGTATGAACTACTTCTCTTTTCCAAAGTTATTGGAGTAGGGTTGGGTTAACAAATGCTTAGTATTATGAAAGAGGATGCGGTGGGGGGATAAAGAGTAGATGATCAAGCAGGATAAAGGGTAAACACATGAGCTACATAGAGCAGGGTAAATCTGTGGAAGAAAAAAAAGAAGGGGAAGAGATGAGTGGGGGTGGGGGCAATGAGGGCAGAATGGGATGTGACCTAAGGGTAGGGAGGTGGTAGAGATTTATAACCTTTTCTCCATCCCCGAACTCCCACTTCTTGTGCAAGACTTCTCCCTTCTCCAGGGCACCAAAGGTATTGACCATGCCTAGTTTAAAGTGTATGTGTTTAGTTGTGTGAGGGCACAAAGTCAGACTTTTCTTGATTTCACTCAGAAAAGGAGAGGCCTCATAGTCTGGTATTCAGCCATCGTTTTGAAATAACTCCAACAGGACCACAATGTTGTGAACTTAGCAAGCCTGCCTTGGCTTATTTGGATCAGTTCTTCCATCTCTGCTATTTTATTAGGTCTAGTAAACCACACCTGTATTGTTGGTGATTGTTTGGATTGCCAATGTGTTGCGCTACACACAGTGGCAGCATTATTTATGCAGAAAGCTAGTAATATACAGTAGGGCTAATCAAGACAAGATGAGTAGAAGAGGAGGTACTGGGCTGATGTGTAATCTAGAGTGTACGCAGAAAATGTAGAGGTGATACCATGTACTTAATGCCAAAAGTGCTGTAAATCTGTGTTCTACTTGAACCTCCTCTAGGTTTTAGTTAACTTTTTTTAATTTAATGCTTGCAAATATTGTTAGAAGACTTTTTTTTTAATTAGTACTAGCAGTTGTTTCACTTTCAATTAATTTAATTTGTCCTTATCAAATTTGTTTAAATCAATAAAAGTTTTATTAAGAAATAAAACATAAAACAATAAGCCATGCATACGTAGAAATACCAAGACAGCCATACACAAAATCTCAAACATTGTCAAGGAACAGTGTGTAAGCCATTGAGCAAACCAATAATATAAAAACAAAAGATCAAAAGCAAAACAGTGCAATAACCATCTCAATAGAGACATTCAGAAATGCGTTCCCCACCTTTGACACTAGTTGTCAAGCGTACTAACTAATATTTATTAGTTAGATTACTCCAACCTAGCATATAAGAAGTCAATCTATCACTAGTCTCACCGCACTTAAAGCGGAATTCCGGGCACAGAAACATTTTTTCAGTGAACATACCCCCGGGACAGTCAGGGCTAGTACATTCCACAATGGCCAGCTTCTGATCTGTCCCGGTTCGCACTTACCTGCAAGAAGAAATACTCACTTATAAAATTTCTTCCACAGCGTTGCCATCTCTGTTGTGGGCAGCTGAAGCCAGCGCGATCCTCTTCTGCTTCCTCTTCCTTGTCTTCTTCTCCCAGAATGCGCCTGCACCGGCCCCTCTCGTCACTTCCGGCGTGGCGCCGCATTCCTACACAGCTTCTGGGCATGCCCAGAAGCTGTTTAGCAGGGAATGCGGCGTCGCACCGGAAGTGACGAGTGGGGCCGGTGCAGGCGCATTGATTCCCGGGAGTGATGACGTTCAGCTCCCAGGAATCATTGCAAGCCGGAAGAGACGGCGCGGGCCGAGGCCGCAGAGGGAGGAAGTGAAGAAAGGTGAGTATTTCTTTCTACAATTACAAGGTAAGTAAAAAAAAAAAAAAAAAATTATCCTAACTACCCAATTCCTTTTCAGGTGAAGCAAAGCAAGCGGATGGGCACAAAATCGATTAGGTCGATTTTGTGCCCGGAACTCCGCTTTAAGCCTGGGGTATCTAGCCACAGGCCCCAAATGTTTAAATTGTTTTGATATTTGCTCTGAAATCCTCTAGAATTTGAACAGTTTTACATAGTTAGTCAGGTTACAAAAAGTCTATCTAATAGAAAAAAACAAACAAATAGAAAACCCCAGTATACAATATTATATACCCACTGTTGTTCCAGAAGAAGACAAACAACTAAAAAAAACATGATTCTGATTGCTACGGCGGGGGAAAAAAATCCTTCCTGATCCCCCAAGAGGCAATCAGATCATCCTTGGATCAACAATCCCTAGATTATAACCTCTAAATATTAGTATCCAGTTATATTTTGTGCATTTAGCAATGCATCCAGCTCTTTTTTTTTAAAATATACTGAGCTGGGCAGAACTACAGTATTCCTTGAGGTAAAGTACATTTTCACAGCTCTTACTCTGAAGAAATCTTTTATGTGGAGGCTAAATCTCTTTTCCTCCAGACAGAAAGAGTGCCCCCTTGTCCCCTTTTCAGTGACCTGAAAGTGAATAACTCTATGCCAAATTCAATATATGGACCACTTATGTATTTATCCATGGTGAACATATCCCCCCTTTATCTCCTCTTCTCAAGAGAGAATAAACTCAGTTCATCTAATCTTTCCTCAAAGCTGGGCTCCTCCATGCCTCTTATCATTGTTGTGATGACAAATATTCTGTAGTTTCCTCTGTAGTGACCTAAAAGTGAATAACTCTACGCCAAATTCAATATATGGACCACCTATGTATTTATTCATGGTGAACATATTCCCCCTTTATCTCCTCTTCTCAAGAGAGAATAAACTCAGTTCATCTAATCTTTCCTCAAAGCTGGGCTCCTCCATGCCTCTTATCATTGTTGTGATGACAAATATTCTGTAGTTTCCTCTGTAGTGACCTAAAAGTGAATAACTCTACGCCAAATTCAATATATGGACCACCTATGTATTTATCCATGGTGAACATATTCCCCCTTTAACTCCTTTTCTTAAGAGAGAATAAACTCAGTTCATGTAATCTTTCCTTTAAAGCTTGGCTCCTCCATGCCTCTTATCATTGCTGTGATGACAAAGATTATACATCTACATTCATTTTCATACTAAAATAGGTTTAAATGTGATTGGAGGGAGCAGAAAAGTCTGCATACTTAGACCAGAATTACTGTACCTAACGCTATGCTGCCATCTTCCAGCACATCAGAGCTCTTTGCACTGTCTGTTTTCTGCCAGGGATAGTTTAATGTGTTTATACAGACCATAAATATTTTGGTAAAAGGCATAGTTGAGGCCCTGTTCATGCCAGTGTTTAATTAAAGCTATGCAGTTACAGAATAGAGGAAAAAAATGATGTTGACGTATGAATTTATAAACGTGATCTGTTCTAGGGTATACTGACATAACATTAATCATGAACATGTGAATATAATCTACAAGCAGAAAAATACGGTCTATATTCATTTTATTGGAATATTTTGCGGTCTTCAAGGTACACTAAAATATTTTTGCATGTTTTTCTTCTATTAGGTATAAAGTCAGATTAAACTTGAGGACCACCAATGTAGCCTCTAATAACTTCCGCAGATACTCTAAAGCTGTTGGAGTTGCTCAAAGCCTTCTTTATTGGACTGAGGACATAGTAACAGAAACACAAACCACACACACACATACACACACACATTCTCATAACTTAACTTAACCAGCCGTTAATCTAACATTAAGAAGTCAAGCATTTTTACCATCTGGTCCTGTATGCACTATTTATAGTAAAAATTAGAAAAACATTATGGAATGTGGGTTATTGAGTCTAATACTAAATTTAACATTTTTTTTACAGTTAAAATGTTTTACTGCTATAAACTGGCTGGAAGCTAATTGTAAAAGGGTTATCATGCAAAAGACTCTAGCAATGTGCAAAGTACAGTGTGACCCATGGCAAACAATTAGAGTTCATGTAGTCAAATTTGAATGGGCTATATTTTGTTACCTCAGTCTGCATATAGCTCTTTGCTTTAATCCAAATGCATTGAAGATATGATAAATACATAATAAATATTAAGTAAATGTTAAATAATTAGGTTCTTCCTTTTTAAGGGAGTTATTTGCATGCAGAAAATAATCACAACTTTATGTGTACACTAGGGGGCACTAAGATGATATAAAATGTATTTATTATGTACCGTACTGTATTAGGCATTAGTGACACTCCCTCTGATTTTTTTTATGCAATAAGAAATGCTGGAAACAGCTGACATGGAAAAACCAAAAATATATTAAATTATCGTTAACACACACTACTACAGTGGGTTTTATGCATAATACAGTTTTACATCTGCTTCCAAATGTGTCATTTTCTAAGCAAGTGCTGTGTGCATTAAGCACTTGGAAATAACAATTGTGTAATATAGTTTTCTATTACTGCTTTTACAGTGATCATCTTTCACAATGCAAAAAACATTTCTTGTACGCTGCCATCCAGAAAGCTATATATACAATATATTTGTTTTTTTATTATTATATGGAGGAGTCTTCATGCTTTTTTGGACAATAGTAAGTAGGGAGTAAAAAAAATATAAATGTAAGATAAGAAGTAAACCTTCCCATTTACAGTATATCACACCTCCTTGGTGAGTTTTTTTTAGAGAAAGATACATGTTTACACGTTTTATTGAATTGTTTCCAATTTATGTGCTTCCAATACAATTTTATATCCCCAAAGTGAATTCCAGACAGGACATTTAACGTTTAAAAACACTGAAAAGGCTGAGTTCAAAGTGGATCTTAGGCTGAGGATAAGGCAAAGACGGGGTCAGGCAGGCCGGCTGGGATCTTGATATGAGATACAAAGTTGGGATGCGGGAGAGTAGTTGGGAGGCAGGCAGAGGTCAAGACACGAATGGACAGCAAGGTAAAAAAAAACAGCAGGTAGAAGAACTGTCAGGAAACAGGCAAGAGTCATGGTGTAAATCCAGCATATAACACACAGGCAGCTCACACAGGAACTAACCCAATCAATGGGCCCAGAGCACAGGAAGTGTCCGGTATTTAAAGCCTGAGATAATTGCAGGTCTTCTACAGCTGGTTGGCAGGTGGAGCTACAGTGTCCATAAGGAGAGTTGCACAGTATAGAACAAAAAAATATGTAGCAGAAGTCCTTCCAAAGGCTGAATGGCTAGAGAACCTGCACCAGAAACCTGGGTTCAAACCCTGAACAGGAGCTGATCCGACAGGTACGTGACAGAGCCCCCCCACAAACGGACCCCTCCGGGGGCCTAGCGGGGTTTAGAGGGTGAGGCTGCATGGAAGGTTCATATTATAGCGGGGGCATGTAAATCCTTGGCAGGAACCCAAGAGCGTTTGGTAATAGGATATCCTCTCCAGTGTACAAAGTATTGAAGACCACGACCCTGTCTTTTAGAATCGAGGATCGTGGGCACCTCATACTCATGTTGTCCGTCAATGAGAAGGGGAGGTGGTGGCCAGACCACCCTGGAGTAATGGTTGAAGATGGCCTTTTTGAGAAAGGAAGTGTGGAAAACCAGATGTATTTGAAGAGAGGCGGGTAACTGTAAACAATACGTTACTGGTTCAATTTGAGAAAGTACTCCGTAGGGACCAATAAAACGAAGGCCCAATTTAGGCGATGCTTATTTAAGTCGAAGATTTCTAGTAGACTCTGTCTCCTAAAGCGTACAGATGTAAGTAACGTCTTCATCTATTGGCATGGACTTTATATTTATTGGCATGGACTTTATATTTCCCAGAAGCTTTCTGTAACAGGACACTGATCTTTCTCCAATGCAGCAACAAATCCTTCATGCCTTGGTCTGCTACAGGCATGCCAGAAGATGTTTGCGGCAGGGGACAAGATCGAGGGTGATAGCCAAACACTGCATAGAAGGGAGTAGTATGCAGTGCATTGTGTCAACAAGAATTGAGGGCAAATTCTGCTAAAGGCAAAAGCTTAGACCAATTGGACTGTAGTGAGTTGGCATGATGATGAAGATAGGTTTCTAGGGTCTGGTTTATACTCTCAGTTTGTCCATCAGTTTGTGGGTGGTATGAAGTAGAGAGGGACACCGTAGTCCCTAAACCTTTGCAAAAGGATGTCCAAAATTAGGATATGAACTGGGAACCAAGGTCTGAGAAAATGCTGATAGGTATCCCGTGGTGCCAGACAATATGGGATAGGAAGAGTGCAGAGAGAATTGGGGCAGAAGGTAGTCCTGACAGTGGTACAAAGTAGGACATTTTAGAAAAACGATCCACTATGACCCATACAGCAGTCATGCCATCAGATTTAGGAAGATCTCTAATAAAATCCATATTGTATCCTTTTTCATTCTCGGCCACCAAACATGACGTTGCAAGGACTTGAGGGTCATGGCAATGTCTAGATGCCTGGAAAGTACTTCATGCGCCCAGAGAAATACTGCTTTCCTTAGTCCCAGGGCCACAAATAGAAGGCCTGGGGGAACCTTCTTGCCTCGAGGTAAGCGGGTTTGAGCTCCTTGTAACTGTTGTAGTAGAGCAGTGGAGATCGGTGCTATAATCTTATGTGGGGGAATTATGTACTGCTCAGTGGGCAGGACAAGTTCAGAGGGTAAAAACTGACGAGAAAGAGCATCCTGTTCTTGTGTCCTGGAATATATGACAAAATAAAATTGAAGCTGGAAAAGAAAAGGGCCCACCGGGCCTGATGTGAATTCAGACGTTTGGCAGACTGAAGATACAATAAATGTTTGTGGTTCATCAGAATCATAAAAAGTTTTAGGGTCCCTTCCAAGAAATGTCTCCACTCGGTCAGTAGCATTTTAATTGCCAGAAGTTCACAATTGCCCACATCATAATTTATTTCCGCAGGAGAAAATCTTTTAAAAAAAAATCAGACTGGGTGAATCTTGCCAGATCTTGGTTGTCTTTGAGATAACACAGCCCCAGCTCCCACTTCAGAGGCATCTACTTCAAGGATATACTGAAGATCTGGGTTGACTACGCCTATGGGCAGTCCCAGGGGGTATACACCCACACTCAGCTATAGGCACAGTGCTGTATTTTGGCCTAGGGCGGCACTTTGCAGGGGGGCGTCAAAACATCCACCCCCCTGATTGCTAGAGCTGCCTCTCTCACCCTCTCTCTCTCTCTTTCTCTCTCACCCCCCCTCTCTCTCACCCCCTCTCTCTCTCTCTCTCAACCCCCTTCTCCCTCTCTCTCTCTCTCTCTCTCAACCCCCTTCTCTCTCCCACCCCCTCTCTCTCTCTCATCCCCCTCTCTCTCATCCCCCCTCTCTCTCATCCCCCTCTCACCCCCTCACGCTCTCTCTCTCTCACCCCCCTCTCTCCCTCATCCTCTCTCTCTCACCCCCTCCCCCTCTCTCTCCCTCACATCCCCTCTCTCCTCCTCTCTCTCCCTCACATCCCCCTCTCTCTCTCCCTCACATCCCCCTCTCTCTCTTTCTCTCTCTCACCCCCCTCTCTCACCTCTCACCCCCTCTCAATCTCTAATCCCCCCTCTCTTTCTCTAATCCCCCCTCTCTCTCTCATCCCCCTCTCTCTCTAATCCCCCCTCTCTTTCTCATCCGCTCTCTCTCTCTCTCACCCCCTCTCTCTCTCTAATCCCCCTCTCTCTCATCCGCCCTCTCTCTCTCTCACCCCCCTCTCTCACCCCCCTCTCTCTCTCTAACCCCCCCTCTCTTTCTCATCTGCCCTCTCTCTCTCATCCTCCTCTATTTCTCTCTCTCGTCCCCCCTCTCTCTCCCTCCCTCACCCACCCCTCTCTCTCTCATCCGTTCTCTCTCTCCCTCCCTCCCTCACCCACCCCCTCTCTCTCTCTCCCACCCCCTCTCACGAGATCTCAGGGGTTCATGCTGGGACTTATAGTCCTTCAATTTTGGAGGGAGTCACATCCATTAAAAAGGAAGGAGTGGGGCAAATTTACATAGGAGGGGGAGGGGGGCGCCCAATTTTAGTCTTGCCTATGGCAGCACAAAACAAAAATACACCACTGTATAGGCACTCAGCTTTTTTTTACCTAGTCAGGAGTAGGGACCTAGTTCCTTGCTATAATCTCTGGTCCTGGCAATTTTTTTCCTTTTAAATTGATTTTTCCCTATTTTTGTTATTTTGTTCCTGTGAGAATCTACTATCAACTGCCGGACTGTGTGATGGACTGAATAATCTAGGTCCCCCCTGTCTGGCCAGCATGCGCGTGCAGGCCTCAGCTCTGCACTAGGTCGGCAGTGACGTAGCCCCACTGGACGTGGGCTGGCCTGTGAGTTAAACATCTCGCGAGGGTGCATACAACCTGGCCTCGGCCTGAGTCGCAGCGTTCCTCCTGGCCAACAGCCACCTACACCCAGATGGAACGGTGGTCTGTCAGGAGCGGTGCCCACCCTGTTCCTGGTATGGTAAGTAGCTGTCCCCCCTCTACCCCTGGAGGGTTTTGGGGTGGACGTGGTCCCCTCACTGGGATGGTGGGACACCCGAGTTCCCCTCCCTCCTGGTCACTGTGGGTCTTCAGGCCCACTCCCCCCCCCCCTCACCTGGGTGAGGTTATGAGCTGGCTTTTGCCACATGCTCTTAAGGGGGGCTTGTTGGAGTTTCTGCTGACCGGGTTTTTCCTGGTGCACAACTGGGGGATTGAGCAGGGTTTCCCTGCTAACCCAGGGGTTGGTGACTAGGGCAGGGATGTCCTCTGGGATGCTGCAGTTGTTGGGCTGGGGGGAGTGGATGGTTTGGCATCAGTGGGTCCGAGATGCAAGCGGCGGGATCTGGCCCCAAACTTAGGCTTATTGGTCTGGAGCTATGTGGGACGGCCCCAGTGAGGATGGCTGAAGACGCTAACCTCTGTTTGGGCATCTCCCTTAATTTTTGATGGCAACCATGCTGCCATTACTATGAAGGACAACTACCCCTTTTAGTGCTGCAGGACCATCAGGATACCCTGCCTGCGTGTCCGCGTCACTTTTTTTTTAAGAGGGCTCTTTCCTATTGTGCAGGCCTCTATTGAGGGGCTCGGAGGATGACCCCCATATTTTTTTTGCTGGGTCCAGTAGGTGGTCCATTTGTAGACCATGGGTCAGCGTCCCCCTTGCAGGATCGCAGTCGGCGGCCCTCCCCTGATTGTTTTTTTTCCTGGTGACCTTAGTATATTGCATCCACTGCCCTCCCCTGCTTCACCTGTCCATCAAATCCTGAATCTGTTTCGGCCGTCGTGGATGGGAGTCACCCTACTGGGTCTGCGTCCACGCACCCTGAGTGCTTAGACAATGTGGATGTTTCCTCTGCTCCTCTAGCTGTGCATGAAAAGGCACTGGTGGATGCACTGATTGTGTCAGAGCATGAAATTTTAAACATGGCGGAGATGCTGCGTCCGAGTTGCTGGTCCCTGTTGGCACTACAGGTACTCTACTGTGGCAGGGGTGTTTCCCTTTGCCACTTACTTTAACAACATTGTCACATAACAGTGGGGTTGTCCAAAATGCACTCGTGTGGTCCCTAAGCGTTTTGCTATGTGGTATCCTTATAAGGATTCCCAGCTTAAAAAGGGGACAGGCCCACCTGTAGTGGACTTGCCAGTTTCCAGGTTAAATAAAGCTACCTTAATTCCTGTTGAGGATTTCTTGGCCTTTAAAGATCCGATTGATAGGGCAGCTGAGGCTCTGGCCCGCCATATGTTTCACTATGGCTGGTTCGGCTTAGGCCTTTGCGACACTGGTGGATCATTTGATCCAGGGACTACAGTTTATTTGTGATGTCTCTTTGGATGCGGCTCCTTTGAGTTTAGGCTCTCTGTATCAGCAGTGGTCCTTCGGCATCTTATTTAGCTGACAATGCTGGTCTGCGAACCAGACTTCTAAGAAGGCCTTATCTGATCTCCCCTTTGTGGGGGATCGCCTGTTGGAGCTTCCTTGGATGACATCATTAAGGGTTTCACAGAGGGGAAGAGTGCTCTTCTTCCGCAGGGTACAGAAGGCAAGGAGCCCCATCGTAGACATGGACCATTCTTTTCGGCTCTTAAGAGGCCTTTTCAACCCTCAAGAAATAAAAGTCCTTCAGGGCCTCCCTGGAGGTTCCAAGAGGACCTGGTCTGGCAAGCCACGAGGGGCTCTTCCAGACAAGGCTTCCTCTGCATGAAGGGGTGCCCTCACCCGTATCTGGGGGTGGGGGGACATCTTCATTGATTTCCGGATCCGTGGACCTCTCTGGCACAGGTCAAGATGGTCCACAAAGTAATTTGCTCTGGCTACAAGATCGAGTTTTGGTCTTTTCCTCCGGAAAGGTTCTTCCCTTCCAATCTGCACTTGTCCCAGATCGCTTGCGGGGTCACTTTAGGGCAGTGCAAGACTTGTAACTTCATGGGGTTATTGTCCTGGTTCCGGCTTTGGGTTGTTTTTAGGGGTTTTACTCAAACCTGTTTACAGTTTCCTGGAAGGAAGGCAAGGTATGTCCAATTCTTGACATCAAGGCGCTAAACTGCTTGGTGCGGGTACAGAAGTTCTGAATGGAGTCCATTCGCACGGTAGTGGCGTCCTTACATTTGGGGGATTTTCTTGTTTCTGTTTACATAAAGGATGCCAACCTTCACATTCAAATATGTGCCAGTCACCAGCGCTTCCTCCGCTTTCCCGTGGGCGAGGAGCAATATCAGTTTGTGGCATTTACCTTTGGTCCCGCCTCGGCTCCTTGGGTCTTCACAAGTGTTGGCCCCGGTGCTAACATTGTTTTATTGTGGGGATCGTGGTACAAGGGTACCTGAATGATCTTCTTCTGCAAGCAGAGTCCCTGACTGCTCTAAAGGACACCTTGCAGATTGCTCTCTGATCTCTGAGGGAGTTCTGTTGGATTCTGGAGTCCCAGAAGCCGACTCATCAGTGGATACGCGTCGGGGGAGCCAGCCGTGCTGCTATTTGTCACGGATCGCACTGCAGGCGACCGTGACTTTATGTAATGTTCCGGTACCTTTGGTACCCTAAATTACACTTTCCACAAGTGTATGCGCCCTACCATTTACTTTTGGAAAGGTGCGCATACACCTTTAAGACTGGAGCTGTCATCACTCAGCGCCGGACTAGATGGCTATTTAAGGCGTCGGTTCTCACTCACATGTGTTCGTTCAAACACCCTTATCTGGATGCTAACCTTGCTTGAAGCTTCCATGCTTGCAAGCTTACTTCGCTGACGGAACCTCGCTACGCTGATCCCTTATCCCGCTACTGGATCATCCGCCTCTCCTGAACCACCCTTCGGCTGTATCGCTAATAGTGCTAAGTACCCCACAGGGGAATTCTCTATAAACTTATACTAAGCTTACACTATCTAGCTCTGCATAGTAGAGACTGTTTATCACATCTGCATAAACTAGATTGCTAGCTCTTGAGACTACTGCTACTTTTCTGCACTGGGTTGATCTCTTTTGTATGTCCACCTGCTATTCTATCATCTGCTATCATACAACATTGCTAAACCTTCCTGCATCCATCTGCTACTGTCTCACCTTCAAGTGTCTATCACCTACCACCTCCACTCAACCTATCCCTCAACGTTCATCATTGTGTTACCACATGCATAAACTCACTCTAAGAACCAGCTTGCTAATTGTGTGTATTTACTGGCTGAAATAAGACCTTCCACACATGATGAGTCATTGAGGTTGGGAATGGTATCTCAGCATATCTCTTACATGACTGCTGACGTGGAACTATTTCTGCAGCTGAAAATCCACACCATATAAAAACGCGGGAGCGTTACAGATTGAACGAACCAAAAAATGGATTCAGCAGAAATAGTTCCAGAAATAACCACTCAGGTGACACAATTAAAACAGCAAGTATCTGCGTTAATACACGCACTTGCTGAATTAAAAGAAGACAATCAGGCTCTGTCGCAGCAGGTAATTAGACTGACACAACTTACCTCTGCTCAGTCCCCTGAACCCAAGATAAATCCCCCTTTGGTATTTACAGGCGATCGCAAAAAATTTCGCGAATTTAAAAACGCATGTGAGTTACTTTTTTTGCTAAAACCTCGTACCTACCTTACTGATCACATTAAGGTTTGTACTATTATTTCTTACCTATCAAGCGATCCTCGAGCCTGGGCAGATTCTCTTTTTGAGAAAAACGACCAGCTTCTCAACTCCTATGCCTTGTTCCTGGCAGAGCTCACTAGCCTATATGATGACCCCAATAGGCAGAGTACTGCTGATCTTCAGTTAAGATCCTTGAAACAAGGAAGGAGGCCTGTGGAAGACTTTGTCGCAGAGTTCAAGAGATGGACCCTTGATTCAGAATGGAATGATGCATCTCTGAAAACCCAATTTAGGCTTGGCCTATCAGAAGCCGTTAAGGACGAGCTCGCCCGAGCGGATCTGCCAAAAACCCTGGATGCATTAATACAACTCAGTATTACCATAGATAGAAGACTACGAGAAAGAAAGGCTGAAAAGATGGGAATGCCATTATCCGTTTCCTCTCGAAGTCTGGCCGTTCCTATGGAGGTAGGAACCATACGCCCACCGCTATCAACTATGGAAAAAGCCAAAAGACGAAATGAAAATCTCTGCTTGTACTGTGCATCCCCGGATCACAAGATAAACGTCTGTCCCCTAGTCAACAAAAAGAAGGGTGAGTGTTCACATGTCTCTCTAGGAGGATTGACAACTTCATTCACTAACCCCTACATTTCTGTTTTTTTGACATTACAGTGGGACCAGAACAGGATTACTACTAAGGCCATGATTGACACAGGATCTTGTGGAAATTATATGGATATATGTTTTGCTGCTTTAAATAAAATTCCTATTATTTCTAAACTCAAACCTGTCTCAGTAAGTCTTATTACCGGTGTTCCGTTATCCTCTGGTCCGATCACCGATCAGACACAAGCACTTCTAGTCACTATTAACGAGTCTCATAGGGAGACTTCTACCTTCGATTTAATACCATCACCCCACTTTCCCATTGTGTTGGGACTTCCCTGGTTGCACACACACCAACCAACCATAGATTGGAAGAAACGGTCCTTGACCTTCCCTTCTTGTTATTGCGAGGAAACGTGTAACCTCCCGTTTTCCGGGAAGATTCTGTCTGTGGTGACAGATGAGATTGCACCACTATGTTATCAGGATCTTTCTGAGGTTTTTCTTGAGAAAAATGCTCAAGCATTACCTCCTCATCGAGACTATGATTGTAGCATTGATCTACTCCCAAATAGCAAATTGCCGTTCGGTCATGTTTATCCTCTTTCACAGGATGAACTTGCCCATCTCAAAACCTATTTGGATGAGAACTTGGAAAAAGGTTTTATTAGACCTTCCACTTCTTCCACAGCAGCAGGACTCTTTTTTGTTCGCAATAAAGATTCAAGTCTCAGACCTATCATCGACTACAGGAAATTGAATGCTATCACAATAAAAGATCGCTATCCTCTACCGCTTATCCCTGAGCTCATTGAGCAGGTGCGTGGAGCTACCTATTTTTCAAAATTAGACCTGAAAGGAGCATACAATCTCATTCGAATCCGTGATGGACACGAGTGGAAGACTGCGTTCAGAACTAGATACGGATTGTTCGAATATCTCGTGATGCCATTCGGCCTATGCAATGCCCCTGCAGTTTTCCAACGATTTATAAACGATATTTTTAAAGACTTACTAGATGTCTGTGTTGTGGTATATCTGGACGATATACTTATATATTCACGGACCCTGTCTGAACACATAAGACATGTAAGACTTGTATTATCGAGATTGCTTGCACATAATCTTTATGTGAAGCTGAAGAAATGCTTGTTCCATAAAGATGAGGTACTCTTTCTAGGCTACATCATATCCAAAACAGGAATCGAGATGGACATGAGTAAAATATCCTGCATTCAGGATTGGCCTACACCAACTACACGCAAGGCGCTACAGCGATTCCTGGGATTTTCAAATTTCTACAGGAAGTTCATAAAAAACTTTTCTGCTATTGTGAGACCCCTCACACAGCTCACTAGCATAAAAATACCATTTAAATGGTCAGAAGAAGCAAATAAGGCTTTCCACTTGTTAAAGACAAGGTTTACTTCCGCTCCCATATTACGCCATCCAGACCCATCCCTCCAATACATTCTGGAGGTAGATGCGTCAAACCTGGCAGTAGGAGCAATACTCTCCCAACGACCTACCCCCACTTCACCACTTCATCCAGTCGCCTTTTTATCTAAATCCCTGAGCAGTCCCGAGATAAATTACCCCGTGGGTGAGAAGGAACTGCTTGCTATAAAATTAGCTCTGGAGAATTGGCGACATTTACTCGAAGGCACCCAATTACCAATAATTATATACACGGACCATAAAAACCTCCAATATCTTCAGACTAGCAAAACTCTCTCGCATCGACAGGTACGATGGTCACTATTCTTTCTAAGGTTTAACTTCCTAGTGACCTACACACCTGCAGATAAGAACAAAAAGGCGGATGCACTATCACGACTAACTGAAGAAAACTACTTTGAAATTCCTTCCGTTCCTATAATACCTCACAAACGCATTATTGGAGTTGTCCGTTCCTTGAAGGAAGAGGTTCTGCATGGTATAAGGTTGGATTCACCCCCACCACAACTAACTACCGATGCAGAAGGCTTCCTCTACTACAACGACAAACTTTACATACCACCTACCCTACGCACCAAGATCTTGGAATTATCGCATGATGTGCCTATGGCAGGACATATGGGTATGACAAACACTTTCAATTTGATTTCTCGGCAATTCTGGTGGCCTGACATGAAAACATCTATACAAAAATTCGTCTCTTCATGCAATGTCTGTGCCAGGTCCAAAATTGACACTACGAGACCATCCGGTCTACTATGCAGTCTACCAATACCCCAAACTCCATGGGAGGTTCTGTCATTGGACTTCATCGTAGAATTGCCTCCTTCCAAAGGATTTAATACCATCTTGGTGTCAGTGGACCATCTGACAAAGATGGCACATTTCATTGCTATTCGCAGACTACCTTCGTCCAAACAAACGGCAGAACTCCTGATGAAACATGTCTTCAGATTACATGGTATCCCAAAAACTCTTTTGTCTGACCGTGGATCCCAATTTATTTCTAAATTCTGGCAAGAACTATGTCACATACTACGGATTGAACGGAAGCTCACTTCTCCTTACCATCCGCAGACCAACGGACAGACTGAAAGAGTCAACCAATGCATCGAGCAGTATTTACGTTGTTACACTTCTTACCAACAGGATGATTGGTTGGATCTTCTCCCCCTGGCAGAATTTGCCTACAACAACGCAACTCACAGTACAACCAAGCAGAGTCCGTTCTACTTGAACTATGGGTTCCATCCCTCTATTCTCCCTCCACGCATCCTTCCTTCAAATAACCCAGTAGCCTCAGACTATCTTTCCCAAATAAAGGATTCTCTGGGTTTACTAAATACTACCATTGCACACGCTCACAGTCAACAAAAGAAGTACTATGATCTTCGTAGAAGACCTTCTCCACAGTATACTATCGGGGACCTCGTTTGGCTCTCAACAAAAAACTTGAGACTGAAGATCCCTAGCAAAAAGCTTGGACCTCTGTTCTTGGGACCTTTCCCAATCAAGAAACTTATTGGAAAAGCTGCAGTGCAGCTTACATTGCCAATGGACCTAAAAATCCATCCCATTTTCCATGTGTCGCTACTAAAACCCCATGTTCCGGACCAAGGAATAAGGCCTAATATTCCACCTCCCCCTCCTGTACAAGTTGAAGGTGGAGAAGAATACGAGATAAAAGAAATTCTGGATTCTCGTATCTACAGGAGAAGACTTCAGTACTTGGTTAGATGGAAGAACTATGGGCCCCAAGACGACACCTGGCTAAACACCTCTGACATACATGCCCCTAGATTAATCCGCAATTTTCATGCGAGATACCCAGACAAACCAGCTCCAGAGGCCTTCAGGAGCAGGCCTTAAGGGGGGGTATTGTAATGTTCCGGTACCTTTGGTACCCTAAATTACACTTTCCACAAGTGTATGCGCCCTACCATTTACTTTTGGAAAGGTGCGCATACACCTTTAAGACTGGAGCTGTCATCACTCAGCGCCGGACTAGATGGCTATTTAAGGCGTCGGTTCTCACTCACATGTGTTCGTTCAAACACCCTTATCTGGATGCTATACAAAAAAACTATCAGCGCAAACCCAATATATGTGATAAAATAACTCAACCTCAATTCACTGTGCATAAATCAGGTGTGTGAAAGTATATAAGTGGTATCCGGCAGCATACACCAATCGTGTTTCACAAATCACAATAAACTATAAATCCTACCAAAATGTGATGCGCCAGAAATATAATAAAAAAGTGATGACTTTAAATACAATAAATCATATCCAGTTCATAAGGCACATAGCAATGTGTGTGCTTCCAATAAAGTGATATGAAGAGTGTCCCCGTATCCAATTGAAGAAAATCCAGTGATGAAAACAAGTTGTAAACACCAATTAGTGAATCCCTCCACCAGGTGAATTAGCCTCTCACCTTCCTAAAGGACCCAAACGGGCCAGCAATCACATGTATCATGGATCAGACTTCCAGGAAAGAGCCACACTGTATTGCACCTCGAGGGATCCCGGGACATATAAAAAACAGATGAAGAAATCTAGTGCTCTCTGCTTACTAATAAGGGTGTGCTTTATTAGAGAAAGGCAGATCAACTCACATTTGTTGGGCACTCAGCCGTGCCTGCTGTATAAGCGATGTCAGCGATCTGTTACCAGAGAGAGACTCTGCGTCGGCCACGCACGCTCCGTCCCCCTATACGCGTTACGTCGAGCGTAATGCTCCTTTGACTTCCTCGGTAGGGGTGGCTAGTGCGTGCCAAGCCTCACTTTAAATACATCAACACTCAGGTGGATTGGCCAGCAGATCTCAGTCCCTCCCCCCGCTCATAGCTCACAACAAGACATCTGAACCTCCGAACCAGGCATGTTTACGGCGGTGTCACTGGCTCATATCGCTAATGGGGCAATTTTAATGTATGGGCATTGATCAAATTACTATTGCACATTGCGGAGATCGCGTGGTGGCGCAGATACCTCTCTGGTTTACATTAAAACAACTAAAACACGTATTCACAAAATCTCATACCATAATTAACAATATTAAAAATATTAAAAGTACATCAATAAGCTAAAACCTGGAATAATAAATGTTGGCAATTGAAATAAATGTTATAAAATATATATATGTAAAACATTTTTTTTTTTTTTTTTTTTTATTAAAATGTTTAGTCTCAGATAAAAATATAATGCATGATGGGGTGTTATCTATTACTAATAAAACAATTTAGATCGAAATCCTTATTTAAACCTCTGGGTGCCAACACCTTGGCCTCGTAGACCCAAAAGGATTCCCTTCTACTAAGCTGGCGAATATAATTACCTCCTCGCCAGTGTGGTTGGACATGTTCAATTCCCCAGAATTTCAGGGAATGAGGTTTTTTATCATGAAACATTTTAAAGTGCTTGGATACGTTGTGTGAAACCTCCCCCTTCTTTATGTTAGAGATATGTTCCCCTATCCTCACGTTTAGGGCTCTGGAGGTGCGTCCTACGTACTGGAGTCCGCACCCACATTCCATCATGTAAACAACCCCAATTGTGGTACATGTTATTAGGTCTTTAATCTGGTATTCTTTACCTGTGCTATTACAAATAAAAGTTTTCTTCTTTTTGGTGTTTTTTTTAGTCTGCTGGCAAACACCACATCTGCCGCACGCATGGAATCCAGACCAGAACTGAAAAATTGTATTTTTCTTGGGTCTAGGGGGATCTATCACTCCCGGGGCCAGCCTGTCCTTCAAAATAGGAGCTCTCCTATATATGAAGCCAGGTCTCTCCGGGAGGTGGGGTCCCAAAATTCCATCTTGTTTAAGCACCCCCCAGTGCTTTCTTACAATGCGTTCAACCTGTTTATGCTGAACGTTGTAATCTAGCACTAGTTTAAAGTTGCTGTTGTTTCTATTATCATCCCTGGACGCAACAGCCTTGTTGGCTAAAAGTTCTGTTCTATTCAGATTGGATACTTGTTGTAAATCAGAAGACACTTTTTTCATATCGTACCCTTTAATTTTAAACCTGTCTACCAATATTTGGGACTGTGCTTTGAAATCTTCCTCCTTAGAACAGTTCCTCTTAATACGGATCAGCTGACCCCTCGGAATATTAAAAAGCCAATTCCTGTGGTGGCAGCTGTCCATAGACAAATACGAGTTACGGTCAGTAGGTTTAAAAAAATTCCTAGTGTGTAACTGGCCGTCTAGAACAAAAATCTCTAGATCGAGGAACTGTATCTTTTCTTTGCTCTCAGTCCATGATAAAACAATGTTCCTATTGTTAAAATTCATTCTACCTTTAAAATCATTAAAAGAATTCAAATCTCCCTCCCAAATCATGATCAGATCATCTATAAATCTCTTGTAAAAGATCAGTTCTGGGGGTCTGTTGGATAAAACCTCTTCTGCTTCCCATTGGGCCATGAATAAATTGGCTACACTGGGGGCAAATCTAGCCCCCATAGCCACGCCTTTGGTTTGTAAGAAAAAGTCCCCTGAGTACCAAAAATAATTATGTTTTAAACAAAAATCCAAACTTTCTAACAGGAATTCTATATGATCACCATCCAATCCCGACTCATCCAGGGCCCATGATGCGGCCCTCATTGCGGCATCATGCCCGATGATCGTGTACAGAGAGCCTACATCTGCAGTCGCCAGAATGCAGTTCTCTGAGATAGGAAGGGATTGTAGGTCCTGAATGATATGTTTGGTATCTTTTGTATATGCTGGTGTCCGGGTAACCAATGGCTGCAAGTAAAAATCAATGTATTGGCCCAATCTGGAGCTCAGGGAGTCAATACCGTTAATGATTGGTCTCCCCGGAGGTTTCTCCACAGACTTATGGATTTTAGGGAGAAAGTATATAATAGGGGTTCGACAGGCGGTAGGGTTTAAATAAAGTGCTTCTTTTTTATTCAAAATGGCGTCATCCAGCCCATTTTGAATTAGTACATCCAGTTCTTTTTTATATACATTGAGTGGGTTACCCCTCAAGCAACAATATGTATTCGGGTCTGAAAGTTGTCTTTCCATTTCATTATTATAATAATCTTTACTCATGACAACAATACCCCCCCCCCCCTTTATCCGCTGGTCTTATCACCAGCTGTTTATTAGCTTCCAGGCTAGTAATACCATTTTTAATCCATTGGGGGTCTTGAATTTTCCTAACTTTTAATTGCTCGATATCTTGTGACACCAGATTTTTAAAAACCTCCATATATTTACTATCTTTATTTGGTGGATTGAACACAGATTTGTTTTTCAACATCGAGTAGTGTGTTCTCTCACTATTCATGGGGCGATGGTCTGGTTTAGATAGGAAATACTTCTTCTGATTTAAACCCCTCATGTATTTCTGTAAGCTAACATATGTGTCGAATTTATTTAGGTTTTTCACTGGGGCATATTTTAACCCTTTATCCAAGACTTTCGTCTCCTCCTTGGTCAAAGGTATGCCACTGATGTTGAATATGCCTGCTCCTATTGGGTTTTGCTCTTTTTGGAGGTGTCGACCTGCTCGTCGTCCTCTTTTCCTTTTCTTTTTTCCCCAGATTGTTTTCCAATTGGACCCTTGTACCCCCACAGGGCACCGGGTTTCTCTAAAAAAACATCCGGGGGATTGTTGTTTGCGGCTGGCGGGTAGAGTGGGGTGACCCTATTCATGGTGGGGATATTATATGACGTAGACGGGCGAGGGGAGTCATATATTGACTCGTCCCTCATGTCTTGTCGTTGATTCAGGGTGCCCCTTGGTTCCTGGGGGTACCAATTCCCTTGTTCTGCCTGATAGGGACCATTCCTGTTCCCTTGTGTTGGGAAATACGGCCCATTACTATTCCTTGGTGCCTGTTGATATGGGCCGCCATTTCCCTGTGTTTGATGATAAGGGCCACCATTGTTCCTCCCTTGACCTCTCCCTCTTCCTCTTGGTCCACCTCTTCCTGCTCTCCTCCCCCTTCCATTACCTCTTTGTGGTGCATGGTAGGTGGGTACAGGAGTGTTGTTAGATTCCCGCCTTGCAGGAGCAGGCGGCGCTCTGCTCCATACAGGGGGTGTCATGTTTACTCTCTCCGGTGTACTGTCACGGGATGGTAATATAGAGTTACTCTGAAGATCTTTCTGCCACTTAAAGACTTCATTCCCTCTATAATCATTCATATCCCTAATGAACTTCTTTCTCTTTTTTTCCTGAGTTTCTTTATCTGTTTTTTCTAATTTTTTCTTTAGTTCTCCTGCTAGTTGGTTAAATTCAGGAGAGTCTTTAAGTGACTCCAATTTCTTTTTGAGCTCAGCTATATGCGATTCAATTATCGCAAGTTTCCTGCGTTTGCGAGTAAGCAGGAAGTTCATGAGGTCTTGTCCTTTAGAATTGAAAAAGATAAACCACTCATCTAATGACTCCTCATCCTCAAGTCCGTCATTAGGGGGGACTTCCCACCTTAGACGTCTTGGGGTGAGTTGGTGGGCTATATACTGCTCAAATGACACAATATCCCACCAAGCCCTGGTTTTCTTTTCCATAAGAATACCTAATTTCTTAAAGGACTGTGTAATGTCCTCATATCTGCCTCTGTTTTTATCTCCTGAGAAGATGTCATCAATTATAATATTCCTATTATCAAAATAATCAAATATATCCATGGTTGCTGCTAATAGGTGAGTGAAAGACACAATCAAATGAAATACAAAAAAACTATCAGCGCAAACCCAATATATGTGATAAAATAACTCAACCTCAATTCACTGTGCATAAATCAGGTGTGTGAAAGTATATAAGTGGTATCCGGCAGCATACACCAATCGTGTTTCACAAATCACAATAAACTATAAATCCTACCAAAATGTGATGCGCCAGAAATATAATAAAAAAGTGATGACTTTAAATACAATAAATCATATCCAGTTCATAAGGCACATAGCAATGTGTGTGCTTCCAATAAAGTGATATGAAGAGTGTCCCCGTATCCAATTGAAGAAAATCCAGTGATGAAAACAAGTTGTAAACACCAATTAGTGAATCCCTCCACCAGGTGAATTAGCCTAACTTTAAATACATCAACACTCAGGTGGATTGGCCAGCAGATCTCAGTCCCTCCCCCCGCTCATAGCTCACAACAAGACATCTGAACCTCCGAACCAGTCATGTTTACGGCGGTGTCACTGGCTCATATCGCTAATGGGGCAATTATAGTTGTTTTAATGTAAACCAGAGAGGTATCTGCGCCACCACGCGATCTCCGCAATGTGCAATAGTAATTTGATCAATGCCCATACATTAAAATTGCCCCATTAGCGATATGAGCCAGTGACACCGCCGTAAACATGCCTGGTTCGGAGGTTCAGATGTCTTGTTGTGAGCTATGTATTTGTATTTAAAGTGAGGCTTGGCACGCACTAGCCACCCCTACCGAGGAAGTCAAAGGAGCATTACGCTCGACGTAACGCGTATAGGGGGACGGAGCGTGCGTGGCCGACGCAGTCTCTCTCTGGTAACAGATCGCTGACATCGCTTATACAGCAGGCACGGCTGAGTGCCCAACAAATGTGAGTTGATCTGCCTTTCTCTAATAAAGCACACCCTTATTAGTAAGCAGAGAGCACTAGATTTCTTCATCTGTTTTTTATATGTCCCGGGATCCCTCGAGGTGCAATACAGTGTGGCTCTTTCCTGGAAGTCTGATCCATGATACATGTGATTGCTGGCCCGTTTGGGTCCTTTAGGAAGGTGAGAGGCTAATTCACCTGGTGGAGGGATTCACTAATTGGTGTTTACAACTTGTTTTCATCACTGGATTTTCTTCAATTGGATACGGGGACACTCTTCATATCACTTTATTGGAAGCACACACATTGCTATGTGCCTTATGAACTGGATATGATTTATTGTATTTAAAGTCATCACTTTTTTATTATATTTCTGGCGCATCACATTTTGGTAGGATTTATAGTTTATTGTGATTTGTGAAACACGATTGGTGTATGCTGCCGGATACCACTTATATACTTTCACACACCTGATTTATGCACAGTGAATTGAGGTTGAGTTATTTTATCACATATATTGGGTTTGCGCTGATAGTTTTTTTGTATTTCATTTGATTGTGTCTTTCACTCCCCTATTAGCAGCAACCATGGATATATTTGATTATTTTGATAATAGGAATATTATAATTGATGACATCTTCTCAGGAGATAAAAACAGAGGCAGATATGAGGACATTACACAGTCCTTTAAGAAATTAGGTATTCTTATGGAAAAGAAAACCAGGGCTTGGTGGGATATTGTGTCATTTGAGCAGTATATAGCCCACCAACTCACCCCAAGACGTCTAAGGTGGGAAGTCCCCCCTAATGACGGACTTGAGGATGAGGAGTCATTAGATGAGTGGTTTATCTTTTTCAATTCTAAAGGACAAGACCTCATGAACTTCCTGCTTACTCGCAAACGCAGGAAACTTGCGATAATTGAATCGCATATAGCTGAGCTCAAAAAGAAATTGGAGTCACTTAAAGACTCTCCTGAATTTAACCAACTAGCAGGAGAACTAAAGAAAAAATTAGAAAAAACAGATAAAGAAACTCAGGAAAAAAAGAGAAAGAAGTTCATTAGGGATATGAATGATTATAGAGGGAATGAAGTCTTTAAGTGGCAGAAAGATCTTCAGAGTAACTCTATATTACCATCCAGTGACAGTACACCGGAGAGAGTAAACATGACACCCCCTGTATGGAGCAGAGCGCCGCCTGCTCCTGCAAGGCGGGAATCTAACAACACTCCTGTACCCACCTACCATGCACCACAAAGAGGTAATGGAAGGGGGAGGAGAGCAGGAAGAGGTGGACCAAGAGGAAGAGGGAGAGGTCAAGGGAGGAACAATGGTGGCCCTTATCATCAAACACAGGGAAATGGCGGCCCATATCAACAGGCACCAAGGAATAGTAATGGCCCGTATTTCCCAACACAAGGGAACAGGAATGGTCCCTATCAGGCAGAACAAGGGAATTGGTACCCCCAGGAACCAAGGGGCACCCTGAATCAACGACAAGACATGAGGGACGAGTCAATATATGACTCCCCTCGCCCGTCTATGTCATATAATATCCCCACCATGAATAGGTTCACCCCACTCTACCCGCCAGCCGCAAACAACAATCCCCCGGATGTTTTTTTAGAGAAACCCGGTGCCCTGTGGGGGTACAAGGGTCCAATTGGAAAACAATCTGGGGAAAAAAGAAAAGGAAAAGAGGACGACGAGCAGGTCGACGCCTCCAAAAAGAGCAAAACCCAATAGGAGCAGGCATATTCAACATCAGTGGCATACCTTTGACCAAGGAGGAGACGAAAGTCTTAGATAAAGGGTTAAAATATGCCCCAGTGAAAAACCTAAATAAATTCGACACATATGTTAGCTTACAGAAATACATGAGGGGTTTAAATCAGAAGAAGTATTTCCCATCTAAACCAGACCATCGCCCCATGAATAGTGAGAGAACACACTACTCGATGTTGAAAAACAAATCTGTGTTCAATCCACCAAATAAAGATAGTAAATATATGGAGGTTTTTAAAAATCTGGTGTCACAAGATATCGAGCAATTAAAAGTTAGGAAAATTCAAGACCCCCAATGGATTAAAAATGGTATTACTAGCCTGGAAGCTAATAAACAGCTGGTGATAAGACCAGCGGATAAAGGGGGGGGGGGGGGTATTGTTGTCATGAGTAAAGATTATTATAATAATGAAATGGAAAGACAACTTTCAGACCCGAATACATATTGTTGCTTGAGGGGTAACCCACTCAATGTATATAAAAAAGAACTGGATGTACTAATTCAAAATGGGCTGGATGACGCCATTTTGAATAAAAAAGAAGCACTTTATTTAAACCCTACCGCCTGTCGAACCCCTATTATATACTTTCTCCCTAAAATCCATAAGTCTGTGGAGAAACCTCCGGGGAGACCAATCATTAACGGTATTGACTCCCTGAGCTCCAGATTGGGCCAATACATTGATTTTTACTTGCAGCCATTGGTTACCCGGACACCAGCATATGCAAAAGATACCAAACATATCATTCAGGACCTACAATCCCTTCCTATCTCAGAGAACTGCATTCTGGCGACTGCAGATGTAGGCTCTCTGTACACGATCATCGGGCATGATGCCGCAATGAGGGCCGCATCATGGGCCCTGGATGAGTCGGGATTGGATGGTGATCATATAGAATTCCTGTTAGAAAGTTTGGATTTTTGTTTAAAACATAATTATTTTTGGTACTCAGGGGACTTTTTCTTACAAACCAAAGGCGTGGCTATGGGGGCTAGATTTGCCCCCAGTGTAGCCAATTTATTCATGGCCCAATGGGAAGCAGAAGAGGTTTTATCCAACAGACCCCCAGAACTGATCTTTTACAAGAGATTTATAGATGATCTGATCATGATTTGGGAGGGAGATTTGAATTCTTTTAATGATTTTAAAGGTAGAATGAATTTTAACAATAGGAACATTGTTTTATCATGGACTGAGAGCAAAGAAAAGATACAGTTCCTCGATCTAGAGATTTTTGTTCTAGACGGCCAGTTACACACTAGGAATTTTTTTAAACCTACTGACCGTAACTCGTATTTGTCTATGGACAGCTGCCACCACAGGAATTGGCTTTTTAATATTCCGAGGGGTCAGCTGATCCGTATTAAGAGGAACTGTTCTAAGGAGGAAGATTTCAAAGCACAGTCCCAAATATTGGTAGACAGGTTTAAAATTAAAGGGTACGATATGAAAAAAGTGTCTTCTGATTTACAACAAGTATCCAATCTGAATAGAACAGAACTTTTAGCCAACAAGGCTGTTGCGTCCAGGGATGATAATAGAAACAACAGCAACTTTAAACTAGTGCTAGATTACAACGTTCAGCATAAACAGGTTGAACGCATTGTAAGAAAGCACTGGGGGGTGCTTAAACAAGATGGAATTTTGGGACCCCACCTCCCGGAGAGACCTGGCTTCATATATAGGAGAGCTCCTATTTTGAAGGACAGGCTGGCCCCGGGAGTGATAGATCCCCCTAGACCCAAGAAAAATACAATTTTTCAGTTCTTGTCTGGATTCCATGCGTGCGGCAGATGTGGTGTTTGCCAGCAGACTAAAAAAAACACCAAAAAGAAGAAAACTTTTATTTGTAATAGCACAGGTAAAGAATACCAGATTAAAGACCTAATAACATGTACCACAATTGGGGTTGTTTACATGATGGAATGTGGGTGCGGACTCCAGTATGTAGGACGCACCTCCAGAGCCCTAAACGTGAGGATAGGGGAACATATCTCTAACATAAAGAAGGGGGAGGTTTCACACAACGTATCCAAGCACTTTAAAATGTTTCATGATAAGAAACCTCATTCCCTGAAATTCTGGGGAATTGAACATGTCCAACCACACTGGCGAGGAGGTAATTATATTCGCCAGCTTAGTAGAAGGGAATCCTTTTGGGTCTACGAGGCCAAGGTGTTGGCACCCAGAGGTTTAAATAAGGATTTCGATCTAAATTGTTTTATTAGTAATAGATAACACCCCATCATGCATTATATTTTTATCTGAGACTAAACATTTTAATAAAAAAAAAAAAAAAAAAAAAAATTTTTTACATATATATATTTTATAACATTTATTTCAATTGCCAACATTTATTATTCCAGGTTTTAGCTTATTGATGTACTTTTAATATTTTTAATATTGTTAATTATGGTATGAGATTTTGTGAATACGTGTTTTAGTTGTTTTAATGTAAACCAGAGAGGTATCTGCGCCACCACGCGATCTCCGCAATGTGCAATAGTAATTTGATCAATGCCCATACATTAAAATTGCCCCATTAGCGATATGAGCCAGTGACACCGCCGTAAACATGCCTGGTTCGGAGGTTCAGATGTCTTGTTGTGAGCTATGAGCGGGGGGAGGGACTGAGATCTGCTGGCCAATCCACCTGAGTGTTGATGTATTTAAAGTGAGGCTTGGCACGCACTAGCCACCCCTACCGAGGAAGTCAAAGGAGCATTACGCTCGACGTAACGCGTATAGGGGGACGGAGCGTGGCTCTCTGGTAACAGATCGCTGACATCGCTTATACAGCAGGCACGGCTGAGTGCCCAACAAATGTGAGTTGATCTGCCTTTCTCTAATAAAGCACACCCTTATTAGTAAGCAGAGAGCACTAGATTTCTTCATCTGTTTTTTATATGTCCCGGGATCCCTCGAGGTGCAATACAGTGTGGCTCTTTCCTGGAAGTCTGATCCATGATACATGTGATTGCTGGCCCGTTTGGGTCCTTTAGGAAGGTGAGAGGCTAATTCACCTGGTGGAGGGATTCACTAATTGGTGTTTACAACTTGTTTTCATCACTGGATTTTCTTCAATTGGATACAGGGACACTCTTCATATCACTTTATTGGAAGCACACACATTGCTATGTGCCTTATGAACTGGATATGATTTATTGTATTTAAAGTCATCACTTTTTTATTATATTTCTGGCGCATCACATTTTGGTAGGATTTATCTGGATGCTAACCTTGCTTGAAGCTTCCATGCTTGCAAGCTTACTTCGCTGACGGAACCTCGCTGCGCTGATCCCTGTATCCCGCTACTGGATCATCCGCCTCTCCTGAACCACCCTTCGGCTGTATCGCTAATAGTGCTAAGTACCCCACAGGGGAATTCTCTATAAACTTATACTAAGCTTACACTATCTAGCTCTGCATAGTAGAGACTGTTTATCACATCTGCATAAACTAGATTGCTAGCTCTTGAGACTACTGCTACTTTTCTGCACTGGGTTGATCTCTTTTGTATGTCCACCTGCTATTCTATCATCTGCTATCATACAACATTGCTAAACCTTCCTGCATCCATCTGCTACTGTCTCACCTTCAAGTGTCTATCACCTACCACCTCCACTCAACCTATCCCTCAACGTTCATCATTGTGTTACCACATGCATAAAGTCACTCTAAGAACCAGCTTGCTAATTGTGTGTATTTACTGGCTGAAATAAGACCTTCCACACATGATGAGTCATTGAGGTTGGGAATGGTATCTCAGCATATCTCTTACATGACTGCTGACGTGGAACTATTTCTGCAGCTGAAAATCCACACCATATAAAAACGCAGGAGCGTTACACTTTATTAAGTGTATCGCTGTCTATCGTTCTGGAATCTGTAAGTGTTATTCCACCTATTTTATCAATAAATTTGGAGGTAATGCACTATTCGTCCTTTCTTCTCTTTGGTACGATCTCTCTGGTGGTATCCCTACCCCTGGAAGCCTATAGATCCCCCAACCGGGAAGCTGACGATTGATCCATTCCATTTGGGATTCCATTCCATCTAGCTGACCAATTGGACTTTTGGATATCACAGTACACGCTTTCATCTCTCTTGAATGTGGTAAGAGTCCACTCCTATCACTGGGTGTCATCACAAAATTATATGCTTTTCTAAAAGTCACTTTTTTGGATTGCTGTTTGGGAAGAGGTTACACCCACCTTCATCATTTCCTTACACCTACCATTCATCAGTTGGTTTTCCTTTATTTGAGAACACTCTCTTTTGGATGCAAAGACTTTTTCAGTTGTTGATCTCAACTGTTTTCACATTATGGACAGTTTTGTTCTTTTGTTTTATATTAGCGCACTTTTGTAACGTATGATTTATATGGTACATTTTTATGCATTCCAAATAAACATTTACTAGAAAATCTATTTGCAGTGTTTACCACCAACACTGATCTGTCTTTTCCAGTTAAAACACTCGTTTATAGATTAGACCAGACATTTAAAGCAATTTTTTGAAAGATAGAAATTATTATATCATTACACGTATGTTAATAGAAACCTCTATTAAAAGTTGTATTATTATTATTAAAGTGGTTCTAAACTCAAAACGTTTTTTCTTACTTTCATCCTTTCTTTGCATTACGTAAAATAAATCTACTAGTACCGCTTTTTCTTCTCTCCCATTCCAAAACGCTCATATCTGTCTTCTCTCACAATCCAGCATTCTCTGGGCTGCAGCCCCGCTCTCCCCCTTTCCTGGTCTAACATTAGACACAGGGAGCAAAAGGAGCCAAGGGCTCCTGCTGCTGTCAGTCAAACTCCTGTGAGGAGGGTGTTGGGCTAACCAGCACTGTGTGTGTCTATGGATGCACCCAGCCTGGATCAGGAGCGCACTTGCACGGGTGCCCCCTCAGCACAGGGCTTGCTATGGGGCCACTCGTAGGAAGGAGGAGTGGAGAACACCGGTGGGATCTGCAGAAGAGGAGGTACAGGACCACTACAATCGGTCAGATACGGTAGGTAAGTATAACCTCTTTTTTATTTTAATGAAGAAAAATAGTTTTTACAATTACTTTAAAGAAAGCTTTTTTTAGAGGTTATTCCTGGTAGTTTTATAGCATATTGGAATATTCTGCAAGGGAGATGTTACTAAGTACTGAATGACAAGGAACTCAAATTTATTTTGTATGTTCTTATGTGATCTATTATATTCAGAAATGAATATAAATTTACAGAATTACAGTATATGGTGATTATTTTTTTTCTTACAGTAATAAAGAAGAATTCCAGACATAGATATTTTTTACATAGGTAGATTGTTCCAGTTTTGGCCAATGTAACTATGTACGTATATAACATACCTGGCTAATGCCAATGGAAGCTGGAAATCCCCACTACTTTAATAATTTCCACTTGCTTCTGGGGACCTTGCTGAGTGACTAGCCTTATGCATTCTATACACAGGAGGTCGGCTGCTTGGCATGAGCACTATTCAGAGAATTGTGAAACAAGGGATGGAGACAGCACTCAATATTATCTATCAGTGGATCTAATAGTCGACAATCAATCTTAATATACAAATTAGGTTCCCCTGGGTAATCAGGGTAATCCCTGATGACGTCATACGTTGGATGACAAAACACATCGGGCCCCGTCCTACGCCCTATGTCACTTACGGTTTCTGGAACGCAGCCGGAACGCAAACCAGCTGCCGCGCTACTCCATTGAAGCTGTTCCTTGCAAACTGTAATGTAAGTGACTACATTTTTTATTAAATCTCGGAATCATTACATACTATACCATGAGCTTCCTTTGTCTTCTTATGGCATACTGAAATCATCATATACGATCTGAGCGGGGTACATAGCAGAATCCATATCAAGCCCTCCTTATACAGCAGAAGGACTCCCGGATATAAAGATAGCGGGGAGACGAAAGTCTGGAAGAGATCCCGGGAATTCCTATAGATGCCACTTACCTATGCTAGACCCCAAGGGGTCATTTGGTAAGTGAGCTGGGCATCTGGTGACGGATTCTTCTTTCCCTCATTTGCATGAAGGATGCACATTTGCTGAACACAAAGCACCTTAAATCACTTAGATTTGTTTGTTGCACATTGCACTTGCACTTTGAAGACAAAAGGACTATATTTTAATAAATTTTTGTAATTTTTTGCAATTTATTCAATTTTTGCACAGTCACTTTATGTTATAACACCTGGGGAAACCCATATACTATGAGTAACAACAATTACTCACACTCCTCCTTTTTGATCCACTATTCAGAGAATGCTTTGCATCTCCTAAATGAATGCAAAATGTTCTCTGATTGGACAAGGTGGAAAGTGTCATGTCACCACCTCTCCAACTAAGGACATGTCCTCAGTTTTCCAGTGTTGCTTATGCTCTCTGCATGCTCATTAAAACTCAATGAACTTTTTAGACCTCATTGGTGTATGGCCTGATTTCTTTGGCTTATAAATGGTATATGTATAGTTACACTGGTCCAAACTAAAATATCCATACCTGGAATTCATTTTTAACTTTTCATTTGAAAAATCAGCGAAACATGAAATTTTGACTGGGGGTAACCAACTGTTGTTACTACTGTAATTATAGGATGCCTTGTTCAACCATACCTTAGTTGTTAAGGAAAAACATCAATTGAAACAGATTTTTCCATTTTGTTCAGGAAATCTTTATTTTTGCTAAAACTAATATACCAGGTGCAGTCAAAGTCAAATTCCAAGCACCCTCTGCAATAGCAGTTAATTTGGGTGTACTTTTTCTTAGGCGGTTCTTACCTAAAGGGATACTGGCACCAAAACCAGTGCTCTCTCTGCTTTTTGTATCACCAATCACATTCAAATGTCCAATGCATGTTTGGTTATTGCTTATAAATGTATGTAATGTATGTATGCTATGTCTAAGCGACAGCAATGAGTGTATATTGCTCTCTGCTTCAGAAGATGGGTTTTGTCAGATTAGCAGAATATTGAAAAAGGGACTAAGGTAGACTTCTGCACTGTAGCCATGTCTAGATTTATGCCCCGTACACACGTGCAGATTATCTGAAGACTTTTGTCTTCAGATTTACCTTTTCTATGTAGTGCAAGGGCCTGCTGGATTGCATACAAATTGAAAGTGTTTAGGTTTGACCTCATATTATATGGTTTTGGTAAGTCTGCAGACAAAAGTCTTCAGATAATCTGCACGTGTGTACGGGGCCTAAGAAGTAAAGTTCCCTGTATGCATTTTCAAATTCAACTAGAATGTACCTTCAGTTTTTAGTAAGTTCTACCCCTACTGGATTTAGAGTTGAGAAGCATTAGACCTCCTATTGGGTTTTCACTGCTATCCAGGGCTCTGTTAATGAGATTTTCCCTCACTTATCGTCACACCAACTTTTGCTCATTTCCTATCTGGTGAAACCATTTTCAGTTAGACAGTAAAGGCTCATTCACAGCATGTGTTTTAACCCGCATTAACCTGCACAATTCAATGCTGGTTCACCTCAAAGGCACATAGAAAGCAATTGTTTTATACAGTATGTGCCCTCTTCACACCACAAGGCTGCAGTGCATTGCATAAAAATGCAGACATCTTGCCGCACATCAACTTAAATCAGTGTGTCTCACTGCACCAAATAATAAAATGTAATTTTGTAGCAATTTAATAAAGTTTTTTTTTAAAAAGGAAACAAAGGTATACAGCAACATGAGTTGTAACATCAGGCACCGCTTGCATGCTAAAATGGCCCATTTTAGCACATGGACTGGCATAAATGAGTGCCAAAAAAAAAAAAAACTCTGTAACAGAGCCCTGCTTAGCAGCAAAAAAACAAAAGGGCTGCTTCATCCTTATCCCTGCTTTACTATTTAATGGGTCGCTGACATAAGCTATTCATACACTGTTGGAATTGCAACAATTAGTCACATATCTATATAAAGTGCAAAAATAAACATAAATATAAATACATCAATTCTAAAGAGCAGTATAATATCACAATAAAAATAAAGTATATATGTATAATAGTGCATAAAGTGCTAATAAAGTGCTAAAACCTCCTGTATAGTCCTAAAACCATATGTATTATAACTCCTCCACCAATGACACAGATTGTTACCAGATTCTTCACAGTGTAAATAAGCACCAGCCACCACCTCATGAAATGAGCTCTCACCAGAAAATGTGCTACGAAATGTGTAGAAATCTTAGCATGTCATCATTGATAGGTGTCATCCTGACTAGCCTATGCATTCATCTGTAGTGCTCTCCTCTTCAGTTTCCAGCACTGATCCAAGCTGCAGAAAATTAAGCTCTCACAAGATCCAGCAAAGATGGTAATAGTGTAGTATTTATTGTACCATGAGAATTACATACATAGCACGCCATACAAACTGTTGAAATTTTAGTTGATTTGCGTGAATTGGTTGAAATTTTAACCACGGATGTTTCGGCTGGCACTGCCTGACGGAAAAAATTGAACGTGGCTGGTAGAAAATTGTCTGCTTAGCAGTAACTGCAGCCAATTATCTGCAGTCAGTGTTTTGGTATTCTGACAGGTGCAGGCACCTCTGTCTCAATACATTAGCCAGCAGGAGAGATTTGTCCATTCACACTATTTAGCATAATGGGGGAATAAAATTATTACTTTTGTTCAGCCCATGGGGCTGGACAAGAGAAATCTAGGTGTGTATGGACAGCTTTAGACTATTTTACTCACACACCCACAATAGCTAAACGTAGTTTAAGACCCCTTTCACACTAGCGGAATCCACCTGTCAGTTTTTCAGGCGGATCTCAACGGATGCCCCATGCATCTCTAGGGGGCATCAGATGTCAGCGGAGAAATGTCCGCTGACATCCGATCCGGTCTATCAAATTCAGACAGATGGAAATATTATTTTCCATCCGTCCAGTGGATCAGATTGGATGGGATCGGATGAGAATGGACAGGCGGTCCCTTCTTATCCGATTCCCCCATAGAGAACAGCGGGGACCTGACAGCTCTGTCTCCGCACACAGCACGGAGACAGAGCTGCCATCCGCCTGCTCAGTGGGGGATCAGCGGATCGATCCCCCACTGAGAAAAACTGAGTCCGCCGATGGAGTCCCATGTGTGAAAGGGGCCTTAAAGTGCTCAAAAACCTAATGAAACTACACACACAATGTAGACTGTAAGAACTAGCATCAACGATTTCTTTTGTTCAGCCCATGGGGCTAGACAAGAGAAATCTAGGTGTGTATGGTCAGCTTTAGACTATTTTACTCCCACACCCACAATAGCTAAACATAGTTTAAAAGTGCTCAAAAACCTCATGAAATTACACACACAATGTAGACTGTGAGAACTAGCATTGATGGTAGAGCTTTAAAGTATAACTAAAGGCAAAACTTTATTTTTTTTTAGTTTTGGATAGAGTTTTTTGTTTTTGTTTTTTTTTTTTCTGTCTGTACCCTAGTAAGGAGATTCATCCTCTCTATTTGTCCTATTTACCATTATGATTGAAAGTAAAACTAAAAAAAAACCTCAAATTTTGGGTTTTCCCTAGAAAAGTATTGGAGGGGAAATCTTGCAATGGGGTCCCCAATTAATTCTCTTCATTTGCATTGAATTTCCTTTCCTGTTTGGCTATGGGAAAGGAAGTGGAGGGAAATATTCCCAATGGGACACAGATGGCGAAAAAAAAAAACCTGACAGGGGTTATAATCCCCCTTACTCTATTTAAAATGAAAAAAAAGTTTTGCCTGTAGTTCTACTTAAACCACTTGCCGACCGCCACCCGACTATATACGGCAGCGGTCAGCCCCTCCCAGGCAAAGTGACGTACCGGTACATCACTAGCCTGGGAGCCAATAGGGGGCCAGCGTGCGCCGCGGGAGGCGCGCTCCCGCCCCCACTCGTTTACTAGGAAGCCCGCGCGTGTGACCGGCGGACCCGATGTCCGCCGGTCACTCGCGATCGTCGGGTGAAGAGGGAGAAAGGCAGGCGGCTAATGTAAACAAAGCCGCCTGTCATTCTCCCCTGTGTAAAAGCCCAGATCACTCGGTCCTGCTATGTAGGACCGTTGATCTGTGCTATTACACACACAGCCACATCCAATGACAGTTAGAAACACGCCCCTAGGGACACACTTAACCCCTCCCTCTCCAAGAAAGTTAACCCCTTCCCTCCCAGTGTCATTTTTACAGTAACAGTGCATATGTATAGCACTGATTACTGTAGTAATGTCACTGGTACCCCCAAAAGTGGCAAAAATGTCAGTCAAAGGTCCGATCTGTCCACCGCAATGTCGCAGTCCCGCAAAAAAAAAATCGCAGTTCGCCGATATTACTCGTTAAAAAAAAACAACAAAAATTACAAAAATCTTTCCCTTAGTTAGTAAACGCAATAACTTTTGCGCAAACCAATCAAAATACGCTTATTGTGATTTATGTTACCAAACATAGGTAGCAGAAAACAAATTGGCCAAAAATGTAAAAAAAATTAGATTTTTACATTTTTTTGGGGGAATATAAAAAAATGTGAAAAATATTGTTATTTTTGCAAAATTGTCCCTCTTTTTTTGATTATAGCGCATGATTAAAAAATCGCACAGGTGATCAAATACCACCAAAAGAAAGCTCTATTTGTGGGAAAAAAAGGACGTCAAATTTGTTTAGGTACAGCGTCGCACGACCACGCAATTGTCCGTTAAAGTCACGCAGTGCCGAATCGCAAAATACCCCCTGGTCAGGAAGGGGGTAAAATCTTCCGGGGCTTAAGTGGTTAAAGACTTAGCCACTCACTTTATTCTTCTTTATAGGGGTTTTAGTGCCAACTTTTAGAAAAGAAGGTTCCAGAAAACACAAAACATACATTTTCCATCACAGGGGTTTTCAGCATTTATCTTCCTTTAAAACAAACAAACATTCAGCCTACAGACTTATACATGCGGCACTCTTGCTCTGGCCCTACCCTTTAGGCCTCTCTCTGTCTCCCACAGACCATCTTACTACACAACTATGTGCACACAGCCCCAGCTGCTCTGGCTCCCACCTCTCTTCTAGGTGGAGCCGTACCTGACTCCTGGGCAATTACCTCCCGTCTGCCGGGGTGGAGCCCAGAACCATGGTCAGATCACTACTAGAAGCCCAGCACACACCTGACCAATTATTGTGCTGATTGCTGTGGATACCTTAACCCAGGGTTGGAGATTTCATCACACCCATATCACTTGGAAATCTCCAGGCTCCAGACCCCAAAACTGACTTTACCAAACACTGAGGAAACTGAAAAGCTAGTTGCCTTTCCATGACACAAGTTCCCTGGAGCCCCTCAACCTGCCTGGTTGAGAATTCTGGGTCATAAAGCGGAGTTCCACCCAAAAGTGGAACTTCCGCTTTAGGGAGTCCTGACCCCCTGACATGCCACATTTGGCATGTCATTTTTTTGGTGGTGGAGTGGGTACCTAGTTTTGACAGGTACCCGCTCCCACTTCCGCTCGGAGCGCCGCGGCGCCCTGAACGGAAGTTCTCCTCTCCCCCCTCCCTCCCTGCAATCTTCTGGGACACGTCAGTGGTCCCAGAAGATTGCCGGCCAATCACGGCGCGCAGCGCGACTCGCGCATGCGCAGTGGGTACCTGGCTGTGAAGCCGCAAACTGTCACAGCCGGTTGCCCACAGCAGTGATGCCGGCGCTGAGGGAGAGGATCGAGGCTTCGGGCGGCCGCATCGCTGGACCGTTGGACAGGTGAGTGAATGGCTGGAACTCCGCTTAACCCAGAAATAACAGCAGCAGAGATTTGCCTCTCAGGATCCCACTCTGGGAAATGCACTCTGGCACTGCATCTGACCTGAGGTTGCAGCTGATCTTCACCTACATTGATGATTCCAGATTTCAGGCTAAAGGCGCCCCAAGGTCATGAAGTCAGGAGCAGGGAACTCTATGTGGGCAGCTACCTTGTGCACAAGTCTTGTGACTCCTTTCTGACTTTTCCCTCCACAAGCATAGACCAGCCGCATTGATGCATAAGCAGCACTGGCAGCTCTGCATGAGTGACATCACGCATGCAACAGAGAGTGATACAGAGTTTCAGTGACTCTAGTAATATTCCAGCAAGCGGTTACAAATTCTGGCATTGCCAATTCTGGCAAGTTCCTAGTCTTATGCAATATTAGTCATAATAAACCACTTAATTCCAAAGTTAACACAGACATTTCTGTTAATTATACATCTTAATCACACTTTTATTGCATATTCCCTTGGAAGGAAAGGGCGACATTTTGCTAGTTCCATCTAAAATAGAAAACTATGTTCTGGGCAGAATTCTGTTTTATCGGTCAATGATACAGAGATGTGGTATAATAAGGTAAAGGTAAAATACTTTCTCGCTAGCCAGAATGACCGATACCACAGAAAGTATTGGGAGTTCTTGGAGTCTCTTTCCTGTCTATTTTTGACAGTGCAGTTCATGTACTTCTTCCTTCTTGTCTCCTTTCCTCTGATGGAAGCTCTGTGAGTTGGTGTTGCAATAAAATCTGGCTATGTGTATCATTGAAACAAGATGAACCTTAAAAAAAGAATGTAAATATCAATAGAACAGTAATCTGTAAAACCACATATATAAATATACAACTTGTAAATAAAAAATGTAAAATGTATAGCATTTTATATCAAAGGCCAAAGAGTGGCATCAATTAAACAATGGAGCAAGATGGTACCCTGGCTTACAAACAGTGTTTATTTTTCCCTTGATCTTGCTGCCAAAGAAACAGAAAAAAAACCCTGGCATAAGTTTTTGTATTCTGTTTTCTGAAAAATGCTAATCAAAATTAAACAAATGTTTAATTCAAGCCATATGCTGTTTGTCAGAGTTAATGAATCTACTGGTATGGCCAGAGTAATTTTGTAACTTATAACACTACCGACTTACCTTAACAACATATAAAAATACGTTTTAATAGAACATTTGCTTTAAAAGCTTGCCCAGGAAATATACCTGTGCTCATTAGATTCTTTATCCATTTTATATGACTGCTTACAAAGTTACCTTAAATGCACCCAGCTCTAAGTTCCTGCTTCTCTTACCCACTCGTATTTCCGTTTGGCTTACTGCATGACATTTCTGTTTAGTATCAATATATTACACTGTGCTTAGGGACAGAAAACAACATCTCTCCTGGATGATGACTTATCCTAGTAACAAGAATAAATGTTTGTTAAAGAAAGGATATTTTGTCAGAAAGCTGTATAGCCATACATTCTGAGGCATTTTTGGATAAAGGTTATAAAAAGAAAACACCTGAAAATACAACCCCAATTCCAAAAAAGTTGGGATGATGTTAAAAAAACTACATAAAAACAGAATTCAATGATTTGCAAATCTCATAAACCCACATTTTATTCACTGTAGAAAATACAAAACATCAAATGTTTAAACTGAAAAAATGTACCATTTTATTAAAAAAATAAGGTAATTTTTAAATTGATGGCAGCAACCTGTCTCAGAAAAAGTTAGGACAGGGCCATGTTTACCTCGGTGTAGCATCCCTTCTTCTTTTAACAACACACTAAATGTCAGAGGACCAGTTGCTGGAGTTTTGGGAGAGGAATGTTGCCCCGTTCTTGCCTGATATAGGATCAGAGTTGTATAAAGTACTCGAAACCCACACTTGAGCAAAAGTACAAGTGCTCGATCAAAAAGTGACTTGAGTAGAAGTGGAAGTGCTCAATCAAAAAGTGACTTGAGTAGAAGTACTTAAGTATTCAACATTTTTTGTACTTAAGTATTGCAAGTAGTTTTTTAAAAATTTTGCTACTCAAGTACTGAAAGTAAAAGTACAAGTACCAGTAGTTTAAAAAAAAATTGCTACTCAAGTACTGAAAGTAAAAGTACAAGTACTGTGTTATGTAGTTATTAAAGAAAGAAGTCAAAAGTTTGAACATCAAATTGTCTTTTATTATTTCAAATGCAGCTTTTATTTATACATACAGTAGCATTTATTTTCGTATGCGCTGATAATACACGTTTTGAGCTTCATGAAACCTGCCATCTACTGTTCTGGCAGTGGTAATTTTTATAATAGTAATGAGTAACTATGCAGCACAAAAAAAAATACTGGAGTAGAAGTATTGAAATCATCGAAAAAATGTAGTGAAGTAAAAGTGGAAGTAGGAGAAAAATATTCTACTCTAGGAAAGAACAAATACCGCCTTTCGGTACTTAAGTACAGTAGTGAAGTAGTTCTACTTAGTTACTATACATCTCTGTATAGGATACTATCTGCTCAACAGTTCTGGGTCTTCTTTGTTATATTTTTTGTTTCAAGATGTGCCAAATATTTTCAATTGGTGAAAGTTCTGGACTGCAAGCAGGCCAGTTAAGCACCACGATTCTTTTACTATGAAGCTATGCTGTTGCCATAGATGCAGTATGCAGTTTAGCTTTGTCCTGCGGAAATATGCAAGGCTTTGTCTGGATGGGAGCATATGCTGCTCTAAAACCTATATATATTTTTCAGCATTGATAGTGCCTTTCCAGATGTGCAAGCTGCCTGTTCCATATGCACTAATGCACCCCTATACATCAGAGATGCAGGCTTTTTAACAGAGCGCTGAAAGCAAGCTAGAAGTTCTCTCTCCTCTTTAGTCCAGAGGGCGTGGTGCCCATGGTTGCCAAAAAGGCTGTTGCATTTCGATTCGTCTGACCAAAGAACACTTTTCCACTCTGCAACAGACCATTTTAAATGAGCTTTGGCACACAGAAGATGGTGACATTTCTTGGATCATGTTCAGATATGGCTTCTTCTTTGCATGATGGAGCTTTAATTTGCATCTTTTAATGCAGTGCCATCTGAGAGCCCAAAGATCATGGATATCCAAAATAAAGTTTCAGCCTTGTCACACGGAGATTTCTCCAGATACTTTCATTCTTTTGATAATATTATGTACTGTAGAAGATGATATATTTAAAATCTTTGCAAATTCCAACAGTATATGACTATCTTAAAATGGTTGTCACCTTAATAAAAAAAATATAAAAAAAATAAAAGTAGACTCTGTTCCCCTATAGCAGGTTAAACAGCATAGTGCTTGTGCTGTCTAACCTTTCTCTCTAAAGCTAAAAAAAAAAAATGTATCCTGCCTGTAACTGTGTCCCCCTTGGTGTGTGTCAAGGTCTTACCTTGCCTTCCTGTTGGAAGACATCTTGGACATGTGCAGACTACTGCATCTTACAAACTCTGATTGCACCATCACTTGCCTGCTGCCTGGGTGTCACACAGTGATGATGCTGCAGACCTGACTATATCTATCACCTGATGGGTTGCAGTCTTTGCCCTTGCATTTGTGCTCCAAGGTGCATCTCTGCTAGCAGTCTTCTGTTATCCGTGTTCCTCTGTGTAGTACCTGGCTTGGCTGATGACTCTCCTGGCTCTCGACCCCGCATCAGCAGATGACCCCGCATAGGAATACGACCCGGCATTGATAAACTACCTGCTTCTGGACTCGACCCTGGCTTTGATGACTACCCGCTTCTGGACTTGACCCCGGCTAATTCCTCAGTTCCTCACTCTTGCTGTGCATTTATTGTTGTTTGCTCCAATAAACTGCTTTATTTTACCTGCATCCCCGTTTAGTCTGGTTTCCTGGCACCCGGACAGTGTGCTGACCACAGTATTCATGACTGCTGATCCTTGATTACCATGGTCAGTTTACGTGCTCCGTCCTCCACTGCTCTCCTCTCTCCCTCTCTCCCCTCTCCCTGCTTGTCCACTCCTGTGTGTGTGTGTGTGAGCCGTCTCCCCACTGCCACTATTAGTAGTAAAGTAAATTGAATTAAATATCACTGCTAGTCACTTTTTTTATTCAGCCATAAGACACTGTGTACATGTTTGTGGAAAATTATGCCTCTAAATACCCTTTTTCAGATCTCTTCTGGCCGGTCATGTGACCTTAGGCCACTCTTCTCCCCCATCTAAGGGCTACAGTGGGAGGGGCTGAGTGGACAGCACAGTGGTCATGTGACCTCTCCGGCTGATGTCAGCAGGAGATCCCGGCACCTCCCACTGTAGCCCGTAGATCAGAGGAATAGAGTGGCCAGAGGTCACAGGACTGGCCAGGAGAGATCTGAAAAATGGTTTTTAGAGACATTGTTTGAAACAAACATGTACACAGTGTGTTATGGCTGCATAAAAGAGAGGACCTGGCAGTAATATTTTTTTTAAGGTTACAACCAGTTAAAGTCAGTGACCCACTAAATAGTAAAACAAGGATAAGGATGACCTGAAGCAACCCTCTTTGTTTTTTTTTTTTGTTGCTATTCAGGGCTCTGAATGAAGCAGAGGTAGAAATACAGACAGACTGTTAAATTTAACATTACTTTTTGACCAATTTTTGGCATGGATATAGGAAACAGCACTTCTTTTTAAATGATGTGTAAAAAAAAAAAAGTGTGGGATCCCTGAGTACTCATGAACCTCATCAGTGGCCATCAGTGCAGAATAACAGTGGCCATCAGGGCACCATATCAGTGCACTGTGGACAAAAACAAAAAGAAGGGCGCACCAAGGGTTCAGTCATGTCCCTTAGGCTTTGAAGAAGAGGCATAGCCTCGAAACGCATTAGCCATTCACCGTAACGAGAACATTGGACTCCAACATCATGGACGTTGTTTGATGGAGTTAATATGCTGGTTTACATCGCATGTTTGTGAGTAGACATTTTTAATATTTTATTAATAAAAGCCTGCTGAGGATAATGCGCTAGGCTGGTGCCCCCTTCTTTTTGTTTTTGTCCACAGTGTTTTGTCGACCACCCCGGTCATAGAGGGCAGCAAGGCTTAGCCATTAGTGGATGTCAAGTGAGAGTCCCGGGATAGAGGCAGTCTGAGAACCAGGTTCTGAGCGTAGGAGCAAGGTGCCAAGCTTATCAGTGCCGCCTCATGCCCATCAGTGCAGCCTCATCAGTGCCCATCAGTGCAACATATCAGTGCTGCCTTATCAGTGCAGCCTCATTAGTGCCCATTAGTGCAGTTTATCAGTACCCACCATTGGCAACTCATTAGTGCCCATCAGAGCAGCATATCGGTGCTGCCTTATCAGTGCAGCCCCATCAGTTCTTTTAAGGTATTTGGACTTGTGTTTTGCTGCCACTGTAATCATAGGATTATGTCACTTATTTGTATAATAAATAGGAAGTCCAGAGTCATTATAGAAATAAGTGAAATAATCAGTCCAAAGTTCCAATGCAATTCAATATTCTCACTCAAGGACAATGATGTTTAAAGAAATTAAAATTATAATATTAACATGATGCCTGCCATACTTGGGGGCGAAGGAGGGTAGGCGGAGCATTAGGCTGCAGTGCCAGACTAATTAGCATTGGCGGCCGTTGGTCCAGTTGTATTAAGTGTGGTCAGCGGCCTGCGGTCTGTTACGAATGTTCTCACCAGCCGGTATTATCATACCGGCAGGTAGTAGTGTGACCGCTTTATGGAGATGCCAGACTGATTTGCCTCCTGGACCCTGCACTCCGGCCCAATTCACCCCATAGTACTGGCACTATACTAAAAGTGTAGCGGAAGCCAGCAGGAACCCTTTTCGCGTGGGAGCCGGGAGGAGGCTGTTATTTTTTCATGCGAGGTGCAGCTTTTTAGCTGCCCCCCATGCAAAGTGCTGCCCTAGGCCTGGGCCTTGTTGGCCTAGGCCAAGATACAGCACTGCTTTCAGATACAACCTGCTTCACTTACATCCGAGAGGAAAAAGGTGTTGTTTATTATAAACCTATTGACTGTGGAAGCCTTAGCGTGGGCCTACCCTACCCTGTGGAGCATGACAATGCTATCCTGGATAATTTTAATTCTATTGTGACCTCTATGGATCAAGTTTTTGATAATCCTAACTGCTGTGCTACTGCCAAGACAAAGTTGCACAATGTAGATGTGCTCTACTGCTGAGTACACAACTGAATTACATTGTTGGATTTCAGATACTACTTGGAATCCAGCAGCACACAAACATTAGTTCTGTCAATGGCTCTGTGAACAAGTTAAAAATAAGCTTGCCAGAGTACAACGTAGAAACTCCTGATGATCTTGAAGTTTTATTAAATTATGTCTTCGAAATGGTCAGAAAATTATGGAGAGGAGGAAGGAGAGACTGGAAATTCTAGGAAGTAAGGAAGACGTGTTTTTCTACTAGTCAGTTCACGCAGAATGATCCAAATGTTTTTCCTGATTCCAACACTCCTGAACCCATGTAGGTGGATGCTATTAAAAGATCTATTTCTACTCAAGAGAAAGAAAGAGGTCATGCAGAAAACGTTCGTATTAATTGTGGAGACTCTGGACATCACTGAATTAATTGTCCCAATAAATTTAAAATAAACAATTGCAGCAACAGACATTAAAGTGTTTGATCAAATAAACTTAATTTCTCAGTCTGTTTATACTTTGATTCATAAAGTAAATAAAATGAATTCTTTGTCATCTCATTTTGTTATTCTTAATAAATGTGTTGTTGAAATCCCTTGCTCTGCTATGCTGGACTCTGGGGCTGGGGGTAACTTTATGGACATTGAATTTGCCCAAGACAATCACATTTCAACTGAGAAATACAGTAAACCTGCCCCTATTGATATGGAAACTGTGGATGGCTCCCCTGTATCTTAAGAAGCTGTTACCATGAGACTGACCCACTTGAACTTCAAATTGAGGCTGACCATCATGAGACTTCATCAGCTTTTAGTTGATCACATCACCCAAGTTCCCTATCATCCTGGTCATTCCTTCGTTCTCTATCTATAATCCCGTCATTAACTGGGGAAATGGTTTAAACATTTTTTGTACAGCCACTGCAAAGAACATTGTAAACCAAACAAATCCTCCACCAACCACGAATTAACAAGCAGTTGTGGTTATTACCCAGTCATACGACACACTGCCACCACAGTATTAGTTCCTGGATGCCAATCAGTTACCCTGATAGTTATTGCCCATATGACTGTCCCAATGAAATGCTTCCTGGGGCAGAAATAAACTTTGGCCATATTTATTCTCTATAAGATTCAGAACTGAAGGTGCTCAGGGAGTGTCTTGTGAGAATTTAGAAAAGGGCTTTATCAGACACTCAACCTCTCCTAATGGGACAGCCTTAATCTTTGTCGAGAAGAGTTGTCTCCACCCTGCATCTATGTATCCACCACAGGGATTTAAACAAGATCCAGAAATGCTGGAAACACTCTGATCTGCCAAAGCCTTTACACAATTAAATTTATGGGGGGGGGGGGGGGGGCATACCAGCTTGTCCACATTCATGCTGGAGAAGAATAAAAAACTGCATTTAGAACCAGATATAGAAATGTCATGCCTCTGATCATGCCTTTTGACCTTTGCAATGCTCCCACAACTTTTCAACATTTCAAAACTAAAGGAATCCACTTTACAGCAAACTGTAGAAGTGTTAGTTCAAATAAACCCAGATCCAGTTCTTTGGATACATCATTTCTCTAGCCAGAGTAAGCATGGATCCCGATAAGAGCAAAAAAGCAGTGGATTGACTTTCCCCTGAGAACATTAAGAAAATACAATGATCTGTTGGATTTACCAAGTTTTAGAGAAGATTCAAAAGGAAATTCTCCAAGGTATTTGCTCCAATTACGCAGCTGACAAAGAAGAGGATGCCCTTTTGTGGTTACACAAGGCACAGGCTGCCTTTAGTAAACTAAAGACTGTTTTCAGCTCTGCACCAATACAGGCACATCCTGATCCTGAACTACATTTCTTTGTAGAAATTAATTCTTTGAATTCTGCTGTGGGAGTTATCCTTTCTTAGCAAATTGGAGAAAAGATGCAGCTTCATCTATGTGATTATTTCTTTCAGTTAATGAGAAGAATTATGAAATTGAAAATAAAGAGTTGCTGGCAATTAAGGAAGCATTTTCCAAGTAGAGGCATCTGCTGGAATGGACTAAGCATCCTGTAACTGTTCTCATTGATCATAAAAATGTAGAGTTTATTAGCTCTGCCAAAAGATTGTCACCTAGACAAGCACATAGGAACGTATTATTTTACAAGTTCAATATTGTTAGTTCCTATTTCCCTGTGTCAAAGAGTGGTAAGGCTGAGGCCCTATCATGGATGTTGTCTGGGCCTCTCCAGGAAAGCGACTCTAAATGTATGATCCTGCCTCTTTTCTAGGGGCCATGAGTTTTAAAGACCTTTTTGAATCTTCTCAAAGAGGGGTTTGAGAATTACTCACTTCTCAATCATCCTCCTAAAGACAATAAACTTGAGCAAAAACATCTTTTGGACTCAGTTCACAGCTTGGTTCACAGCTCAAAACTTGCTGGGCACTCTGGGGTTTCTAAGGCAGAAGAACTTTTATCACATTCCTTTTGGTGGCCTGGTTACAAGAAAGATGTCAAGAGCTATGTGGCCTCATGTCTGACCTGTGCAAGCAATAGGATGCCCCTATTTTCTCATTTGGGGTTACTCCAACCAATCCTTGTTCCATAACTGCCATGGGGATTTCTATGGACTTTGTGATCAATCTTCCTCCCTTTAAAGAAATGACCACTATTTTGGTAGTCATTGATCGCCTCACTAAGATGGTTCATTTTATACTAGTTAGGGGGAACCCAATGATGAACAAATTGTGAAGGTGATGGTTCAAGAAGCCTTAAAACTACATGGAATTCCTGAAGATGTGGTGTCTGACAGAGGAGTGCAGTTTACTTCAACATTTTGGAAAAGCTTTTGCTCAACTTTAGGTGTTAAAATGAATCTGTCCTCTGCTTTTCATCCTCAGTTTAATGGTCAGACAGAGAGGATCAACCAAACTTTGGAGCAGTACCATCGATGTATTATCAGTTATCTTTGAGATGACTTGGTGGACTGCCTACGGTAGTTTGCTTATAATCGCTTAAACAAGCTTACCAACGTGCCCTTAATAGTGACAGAGACATACTACTAGCCCCAAAAACATCAGTGGGCTCCAATAAGGAAGATATCATAAGGATTATAACACCCTATAATCAGCAACATCAAAAAATTAGACGTATTGTCTCCAAACACTGGCACTTGCTGGCCTCGGACCCTATATTGGGCCAATATGTATCAGATACACCTAACTTTACCTATAAAAGGGCCCCAGCTTTAAGAGACAAAATAGTCCGTAGCGAGTTCCGCGATACTGTCACGTCCACTTGTTGCAAATACAGAGGGACATACATCTGCGGCAGTTGTAAATACTGTGGCTATATGTTTACACAAAAATCCCCCATATTGCCGAATGGAGATGTTCATCGACCTAAGCATTTTGCCAATTGTCGCACGATAGGCGTGGTTTATCTCCTGCTTTGTTCTTGCCAGTGCTTTTACATTGGTAAGACCAAGCAGGAGTTCTGGCAACGCGCATACCGCCATCTTCTAAGCATGAGGAAAGCAGACCCTGAGCTACCTTTAGGTAGACATGTGGCTACTGTACATGCCGGCAAAATGCCTAAGGTTAAGTTTTTGATTCTCGACCGAGTCCATCCAGCCCCGAGAGGAGGGGACTGGAATAAGTCCCTCCTCCAACTTGAACTAAAATGGATATATTGTCTTAGGGCCACTGAGCCCCCAGGACTTAATGGATCTTTATCATTCAAGCCCTTTCTCGAGGGTTTTAACTCTGGAGGAATGGAGATTTAATTCCCCCTACCTAAACCAGACGGCCATTCACCCCTAATCACACTTTAGGGCTTTCTCATAACATCATACTAGTCCCAATATCCATATACTTATATGCTCTACTGCTCTGGCCTTAATATGTTTTGTATTGTATGATATTATGTCAACATGCAAATTTTCTTCTTTCTTTGTATAATAATTATATAACAAAATTAATTTCTTTTGTTATGATTATGCATAAATATATGTACATGCTTCGATGCTTGCTGTATTGTCATTGACATAAATTGTATGTATGTTCCTCTTCCCTGTATGTTGATCTTGTCATTTTATATTCCAGTGTCTGTAACCTGTCTACATCTGTGGGTCGTGTCCTTGCTGATATTCACATTCAAGAACTACAACCTCCAATCATGCCTAATCGATATAATTATGCATTCCTTTTTGCAATTTTTTCTAATTAATTTGGTTTGTAGATTCCTTCCAGCAATTTATGTTGACTCCGGGTGTTGCCCCTTCTCTAATGTGCGTCCCGACACGGGGAGACATATACCGCGTTATCGCGGTAGCCTGGTCCTACTTTCCATCTTCTGTGCCCTTTGCGGTTCAGCCCGGACCAATCGGCAGCCTTAGTGCATTTGCACTTCCGGCTCTGACCCCCGTGTCGGTGGAGCGCAGATGCCGATCCCGCCCACGTTGCGTCAGGGGTGACGCATGCTGTTTGTGGGCGGGCTCGGCACCGGCGTTCCGGGAAGCCCTTCCCTTGAGGCCAGCTGTTCTACGTCTTGCACTAATTAACTAGCACTTTTATAGTGCGCCTCTCGCAACACACAGCCAGCGCATTCACTTGCTGGCTGTGGTGCTGAGAGGACGCTGTTTGCCTTACCATCATCTACATTCAGGTACCGACTTTATATATTTTACTCAGTCCTTCAAAAAAACCTCTATATTTTTTCCTGATCGGCTATGCTGTTCTAGTTATATTCTATTGCAATTTTATTGCCCACTTTATATTGGGCTACCTTCTTTTGGTATATACTTTTATTTCATTATGCTCTTTATATATTTACTATATCACTCATAGATATACAGCTATTCTATATGCCGACACTTATCAGCCTTTTTCTTGCTCATTTCGCTACATATATCAAAGTACTTAGCTCTGATCTGTCCATCTTTCAGACCGGCGCTACCTACATCCTTGCCACTCACCTACGCTTAAAAGGCTGTCCCTGGCCTCTCCTAATTAAGGACTTCAGACGTCCGTTGATTGGGGGCTGCACACCTGACGTCAACAGCGGCTGGTTCACTGGCTAGAATATTCATTTACCATCTTACTCATTGCATTTTGACTGCAAGGACACTCGCACCCACCAGATGCTTTTAACCGTGCAGGCTACCTGAGCACAGTTATTTTCCAACCCTGTAAGTACTCGTTATTGTTATCATAATAACTATGTAAAACTCTATAAAGTTATGTTGGAATGTTTTCCTTCTTTAAAAACCTTCAAAAATTTATGGTTTTTGTATTATCTATACTCTCTTATTCATTAGAGTACCGTTTGAACCCCTCCCCTGAAGAAGAAGCAAAATCTTTCCTTTGGCTTCGAAACATGTTGGGTTTCAGTTCAGACTACTACGGTTGATATATCTGTCTCTCCTCTGCCTGTACCGTTTTTAATCATTATTTGTGTTTACAATAAAATTTATATTTTTTCAATACTTCTTTCATATAATTTTATACATAGTATATATCTTATGTGCCTACAAAGTCCCACAAGGGGAACCCCACTTTCTTTGTCTAAACATTAGGGATGTGGCACACATAAAGCGCTAGGCTGAAGCACCCCATTCATTCATTTTTGGTAGTAGATACCGCCCCCGTCGCTTTCTTTAGCCTACCGCTTATTTTTAGGTTTTGTTTTTGTAGTTTATCCTAGAGTTCATTCTCTAAAAAACTAAATATTTGTCTATTTATTTGATTATTTGATTTCCTGTTTGGATTTTCATAATGACACAGGATACCATTTTGTCAGATTTCATCGGGGATAGTTGGAACAATCTCATGCAACAATATCAACAAGATTTCGAGGACAACGAATTTATAGAGACAGAATTGTCATCTATGTTTTTTCAGTTGTCCAAAATGTTAGAGAAAAAATCAATGTTCTTTTGGAATATAAGATCTTTCCAGGAACACATAAAAGAAAATGTTAGCCCGTTTGGCCTAAGAGCCCAAGTTTTTCCGATACTGGAGGATCCAACTCCTGGCTTTAAAATCAAATGGGAACAGGCCTTACAACAATGCTCTGTGGCGCTTATGAACCTCCTCATTGAGGAATATTCTTTAAGAACCACAGAGCTGGATAAACATATAGCTTCTACATGTGAAAGACTAAAAAGATATAAAAGCCACACCACTTTTTCCCATCGGGAAGCCAAATTAAAACAACAATTAGACACCTTCAATAAAAATACCCTTGTGAAGAAACAAAAAATTCTTAACAAAGACAAAAACACCTATATACAAGGGAAGGCTTTTCATTGGACAAATAACCAACACTATACTCGTCCACTTAATAGGGACTCCAATGCCCCAGTACCTAAACTGAATACTAAGTTACCACCCTCTGTGAAGAATCACAAGACACCAATGGAACGTACTAAACGTCCCCATGCCTTCGGCCCAGACCCAATATCTAAAAAGTCTAACACCCAACCCCAACATAAGGAGGGTCTATCTCTTTTTCCTACACCATCAATACCTTCACTGTCCAATATCCCTCCCCCACAACAAACACCACCCCCTATCAATTTATCTAATTTACCTACACATCACTCCTCCATCACTCACTTAGACGACCAAACTTTTTTAGATGTGGTCCACCAACGAGCTTCACAACTCACACTTGCACTCCCATCACCTCTTCCCCTCACCTAACCTCCCACACTGCAACCCCCCCTCCCCCCACCAATTTGGCACAAGACAATGTGGACTTCTCTATCATTAATTTGTCCAGTTACAAATTATCTGAATCTGAATTATCCATATTACAAAAAGGCCTTAATTTTTGCCCCACGAATAACATCAACAAATTTGATTTTGTCAAGGATCTCCATCTATTCGCCCGCAAATTAAACTTTAAATACATTTACCACAAAGACAAACAAAAACCACATCAACAGGACCCCATCTTAGACACTTTAATTACTCTTCTCGAAGAAAACGAGGACCTTATAGATCGTGTGGACCTCCCCTCTTTACTCGCTGGTATCCCGCCTGAACCCAGAGAACAAAAGATAGTAGGCACTGATTTTCGCAAAAAATCCGACGCCTACCCTCCCATTCAGAATGCGAATATCAACGCCTTCTTAAAAATAGTGTCAAAGGAAGTTGAAAAACTTAATACACGTCCGCTATCCCAACCTAACATCTCTCAAGCTCAAAGAGAGGCAATTAACAAATTGGCAACTAATAAATCTATTACTATCAAGCAGGCTGATAAAGGAGGGAATATTGTGATAATGGACAACTCTCAATACATCAAAATGTGCACCAACATCTTAAATAACATTAATTGGTATAGGCGTATCACATCTGATATAGTTACCAAGTATAACTTGGAATTTTATCAGTTGATAGACACCGCCTACCTCAATAATGTTTTTTCTAAAGACATCTGGAATTTTGTCCGCACTAAATTTCCTGTCACCCCCACATTTTACGGCCTCCCAAAGGTACATAAAAGTACCACAGACCCTCCCGGCAGACCGATTATTTCGGGATGCGGATCTATTACAGACAACGCAAGTAAATTAGTTGATGCATATCTTCAACCCCTTGTCCATAAGCTACCTTCCTTTACTAAGGACACTATTCACTTTATTAATAAAATTAAGGACCTCTGGATACCCCCCCACCGCGATTCTAGTCACCATCGATGTGGAGGCTCTTTACAGCTCGATCCCCCACTCCAGGGGTATCGCAGCTGTAAAGCATATTATATCTGGTCAAGACACAGTGGACGCCTATGGCGAGTTTATACTAGATTTATTGTTGTTTATCTTAACACATAATGTGTTTACATTTAATGGTTCCCACTACCTCCAGGTGCAGGGGGTAGCGATGGGCACTTGCTGTGCCCCATCATATGCCAACCTGTACCTGGGGGAGTGGGAACACTTTCTCCTGGATGATGACGCGTTGTCGATGTACACTGGTCACATTCTTTTTTGGACCAGGTACATCGACGACGTGTTCCTCATCTGGGACGGTCCCACGGAATCCCTCCAAGCCTTCTTAGTTCATTTGAACAAGAACGACTTTAACCTCTCATTCACAATGAACATGGACCCCGATCGGATCACCTTCCTCGATGTCGAGATTATGCGCAGTGAAAATGAAACCCTAAAGAGTAACCTTTATCGTAAACCCACCGCGGGAAACACAATATTGCACGGATCAAGCTTCCATCCCACCCCTCTACTTAGATCAATTCCCACCAGTCAGTACTTGAGGTTAAGACGAAATTGTTCAGACCTCAAACTATTCCAAGCGGCTGCTGACGCCCTCCAAAAACGTCTACTACGTAGGGGCTATTCTAAGAAATCGCTTAAACAAGCTTACCAACGTGCCCTTAATAGTGACAGAGACATACTACTAGCCCCAAAAACATCAGTGGGCTCCAATAAGGAAGATATCATAAGGATTATAACACCCTATAATCAGCAACATCAAAAAATTAGACGTATTGTCTCCAAACACTGGCACTTGCTGGCCTCGGACCCTATATTGGGCCAATATGTATCAGATACACCTAACTTTACCTATAAAAGGGCCCCAGCTTTAAGAGACAAAATAGTCCGTAGCGAGTTCCGCGATACTGTCACGTCCACTTGTTGCAAATACAGAGGGACATACATCTGCGGCAGTTGTAAATACTGTGGCTATATGTTTACACAAAAATCCCCCATATTGCCGAATGGAGATGTTCATCGACCTAAGCATTTTGCCAATTGTCGCACGATAGGCGTGGTTTATCTCCTGCTTTGTTCTTGCCAGTGCTTTTACATTGGTAAGACCAAGCAGGAGTTCTGGCAACGCGCATACCGCCATCTTCTAAGCATGAGGAAAGCAGACCCTGAGCTACCTTTAGGTAGACATGTGGCTACTGTACATGCCGGCAAAATGCCTAAGGTTAAGTTTTTGATTCTCGACCGAGTCCATCCAGCCCCGAGAGGAGGGGACTGGAATAAGTCCCTCCTCCAACTTGAACTAAAATGGATATATTGTCTTAGGGCCACTGAGCCCCCAGGACTTAATGGATCTTTATCATTCAAGCCCTTTCTCGAGGGTTTTAACTCTGGAGGAATGGAGATTTAATTCCCCCTACCTAAACCAGACGGCCATTCACCCCTAATCACACTTTAGGGCTTTCTCATAACATCATACTAGTCCCAATATCCATATACTTATATGCTCTACTGCTCTGGCCTTAATATGTTTTGTATTGTATGATATTATGTCAACATGCAAATTTTCTTCTTTCTTTGTATAATAATTATAAAACAAAATTAATTTCTTTTGTTATGATTATGCATAAATATATGTACATGCTTCGATGCTTGCTGTATTGTCATTGACATAAATTGTATGTATGTTCCTCTTCCCTGTATGTTGATCTTGTCATTTTATATTCCAGTGTCTGTAACCTGTCTACATCTGTGGGTCGTGTCCTTGCTGATATTCACATTCAAGAACTACAACCTCCAATCATGCCTAATCGATATAATTATGCATTCCTTTTTGCAATTTTTTCTAATTAATTTGGTTTGTAGATTCCTTCCAGCAATTTATGTTGACTCCGGGTGTTGCCCCTTCTCTAATGTGCGTCCCGACACGGGGAGACATATACCGCGTTATCGCGGTAGCCTGGTCCTACTTTCCATCTTCTGTGCCCTTTGCGGTTCAGCCCGGACCAATCGGCAGCCTTAGTGCATTTGCACTTCCGGCTCTGACCCCCGTGTCGGTGGAGCGCAGATGCCGATCCCGCCCACGTTGCGTCAGGGGTGACGCATGCTGTTTGTGGGCGGGCTCGGCACCGGCGTTCCGGGAAGCCCTTCCCTTGAGGCCAGCTGTTCTACGTCTTGCACTAATTAACTAGCACTTTTATAGTGCGCCTCTCGCAACACACAGCCAGCGCATTCACTTGCTGGCTGTGGTGCTGAGAGGACGCTGTTTGCCTTACCATCATCTACATTCAGGTACCGACTTTATATATTTTACTCAGTCCTTCAAAAAAACCTCTATATTTTTTCCTGATCGGCTATGCTGTTCTAGTTATATTCTATTGCAATTTTATTGCCCACTTTATATTGGGCTACCTTCTTTTGGTATATACTTTTATTTCATTATGCTCTTTATATATTTACTATATCACTCATAGATATACAGCTATTCTATATGCCGACACTTATCAGCCTTTTTCTTGCTCATTTCGCTACATATATCAAAGTACTTAGCTCTGATCTGTCCATCTTTCAGACCGGCGCTACCTACATCCTTGCCACTCACCTACGCTTAAAAGGCTGTCCCTGGCCTCTCCTAATTAAGGACTTCAGACGTCCGCTGATTGGGGGCTGCACACCTGACGTCAACAGTGGCTGGTTCACTGGCTAGAATATTCATTTACCATCTTACTCATTGCATTTTGACTGCAAGGACACTCGCACCCACCAGATGCTTTTAACCGTGCAGGCTACCTGAGCACAGTTATTTTCCAACCCTGTAAGTACTCGTTATTGTTATCATAATAACTATGTAAAACTCTATAAAGTTATGTTGGAATGTTTTCCTTCTTTAAAAACCTTCAAAAATTTATGGTTTTTGTATTATCTATACTCTCTTATTCATTAGAGTACCGTTTGAACCCCTCCCCTGAAGAAGAAGCAAAATCTTTCCTTTGGCTTCGAAACATGTTGGGTTTCAGTTCAGACTACTACGGTTGATATATCTGTCTCTCCTCTGCCTGTACCGTTTTTAATCATTATTTGTGTTTACAATAAAATTTATATTTTTTCAATACTCCTTTCATATAATTTTATACATAGTATATATCTTATGTGCCTACAAAGTCCCACAAGGGGAACCCCACTTTCTTTGTCTAAACATTAGGGATGTGGCACACATAAAGCGCTAGGCTGAAGCACCCCATTCATCCTGATCCTGAACTACATTTCTTTGTAGAAATTAATTCTTTGAATTCTGCTGTGGGAGTTATCCTTTCTTAGCAAATTGGAGAAAAGATGCAGCTTCATCTATGTGATTATTTCTTTCAGTTAATGAGAAGAATTATGAAATTGAAAATAAAGAGTTGCTGGCAATTAAGGAAGCATTTTCCAAGTAGAGGCATCTGCTGGAATGGACTAAGCATCCTGTAACTGTTCTCATTGATCATAAAAATGTAGAGTTTATTAGCTCTGCCAAAAGATTGTCACCTAGACAAGCACATAGGAACGTATTATTTTACAAGTTCAATATTGTTAGTTCCTATTTCCCTGTGTCAAAGAGTGGTAAGGCTGAGGCCCTATCATGGATGTTGTCTGGGCCTCTCCAGGAAAGCGACTCTAAATGTATGATCCTGCCTCTTTTCTAGGGGCCATGAGTTTTAAAGACCTTTTTGAATCTTCTCAAAGAGGGGTTTGAGAATTACTCACTTCTCAATCATCCTCCTAAAGACAATAAACTTGAGCAAAAACATCTTTTGGACTCAGTTCACAGCTTGGTTCACAGCTCAAAACTTGCTGGGCACTCTGGGGTTTCTAAGGCAGAAGAACTTTTATCACATTCCTTTTGGTGGCCTGGTTACAAGAAAGATGTCAAGAGCTATGTGGCCTCATGTCTGACCTGTGCAAGCAATAGGATGCCCCTATTTTCTCATTTGGGGTTACTCCAACCAATCCTTGTTCCATAACTGCCATGGGGATTTCTATGGACTTTGTGATCAATCTTCCTCCCTTTAAAGAAATGACCACTATTTTGGTAGTCATTGATCGCCTCACTAAGATGGTTCATTTTATACTAGTTAGGGGGAACCCAATGATGAACAAATTGTGAAGGTGATGGTTCAAGAAGCCTTAAAACTACATGGAATTCCTGAAGATGTGGTGTCTGACAGAGGAGTGCAGTTTACTTCAACATTTTGGAAAAGCTTTTGCTCAACTTTAGGTGTTAAAATGAATCTGTCCTCTGCTTTTCATCCTCAGTTTAATGGTCAGACAGAGAGGATCAACCAAACTTTGGAGCAGTACCATCGATGTATTATCAGTTATCTTTGAGATGACTTGGTGGACTGCCTACGGTAGTTTGCTTATAACATTTCTAAGCATAGCACAAAAGTCATTTTTACCTAAACACCAGGTATCTTCCAGTTTTTATTTATGATCTCCGTATTCCAACTGCATTTTCTGCAGTTACCAACAGAATAACTACTTTACAGGAGATTTAGGAGAAATTGATTGATGCTTTGAAGGAGGCTCAGGAATATTACAAGAAGGCCACTGGCAAACATTGCAGATCACTCCCTACTTTTCATGCAGGTGACAAAGTTTGGTTATCTTTCCAAAATCTGAAGGTTCATGTTCCATTTAAGCTGGATCAAACGTTTGTGGGGCCCTTCCAATCTTTGCTCAAATCAGCCTAGTCACCTTTTGCTTAAAACTTTCCGACAGTATGAAGATTCATTCTGTTTTTCGCATATCACCATTCAAACTATTTTATGAAAATGTTTTTTTATTCTAGAAGAATTCTTCCACCTCCTCCATCTGTTTAGCTACAGGGTGAAGAAGAATATGTGGTTGAAATAATTCTTGATTCCAGGATCTTTAGGAACAAAGTACAATATTTGGTTCAATGGAAAGGATATGGACCAGAGTAAAATCATTGGAAACCTGAGGAGAATGTTCGTGCTCCCAGATTGACAAAAGAGTTCCACCAGAGGTTTACTCACAAACCTTCCCTAAGATGTCTAGGGGCCATCTTGGAAGGAAAGGAGTACTGTCAGGGTCCGGATCTGAACCTGGGACCTATGTGGTGTCTGGCTGTAGCTCTTCTCACTGTTCCACCTGAGAACAGTTCACTGCCTGATCCCTTGGAAACCTTGGCTTGTAGCTCATTTCTGGTGAACCATGAACTCTTTGTTCCTCCCGTGAACTTCTGGATTTAAGCCATGTTTTGCAGCTACTGTTTGCCAGATTATTGTGGCCTCTGCAGCCAATAGCTTTCTCTTTGCATGTCTGCTGCTGTCCTTAACTTCGCCACCACTTGTTATCGACCTTTGGCTTGTTCATTGACTATGCTTCTGTCTGATCCCATCCAGCCCCTTCTCATTACTGACATTTTGGCTTGTTTATCGACTATACTTCTGCTTGTTCCTTATCTGCTTCATTTTTATTATGCTTACCAGACCCCTGCTAGCTCTTTGCCCGATGGGCAATCCAGAGGGTGACAATCTGGCATTACCATGCAGTGAAACTTATTTCCACCATAAGGAGCTGGCTAGTGCTTAGACATCACACCACAGGTTAGCCCGCATCATCCGTTAGGGGATCTGCTTGTATATTTCCAGCTGATTACTCATGAACCTCTCTACTGCTGCAGCCACTGGCCCCCAAACCTCATCCCAGGCCCTGATAGGTAATGTAATGGACCAAATATGGACATGACCATCATGGTCAATGATGTCACAGTTATCAAGTTTTTTTTGGGTGACTCATAGAGAGTTGGAAAGATGTGGTATATATTTTTTGCTTGAATCTCACCCTTTTTTTTCTTTTTGGCATGGGGTCCCCATTAACCTCTATACCAGACCGTTATCTAGGATAAGGATCTGATATAGATAAAGAAAACCAGCCATTTGTTCACAGAGAAAAGGAAGCAACCAGAAGTAATTTAGCAGCAATTTAAATTTGTTGTGTCAGACTTTCTTAAGTAGGTTGTAGACACCACACAGATGCCTCACTTCACAGGCAAGTTAAGGGCATCCCCCAGGAATGTTAGTAGAAGGAATTGTGCATTTTTTATGTTTTATTGTCAGCCTTATCCAAATCACTGCTCCCTACCAAAAGCAATAACATTTTTTATTTTTTTGCTTTGGTACATTTTCCTCAGGCCAGTGCCCAGCCCCATGCCTCTATTTGTTTCACAATCCATTGCCTATTTGCCTACAAAATAGCCATTACTGGTTTCTAAGATTCAGTCCTGATTGACTTTAGTGGGGTTTAGATGTGGCACCTGAACTTTAGTAATGTTCAGCCAACCCTCCCCAAAACTGAACCCAGATATGTTTGGCTCATCACTACTGATCAGGTATGCTATATGCCATTATTAATATGCCTATATTTCAGGGTTTATTATTTCAACTTGACCGGAATGTACTTTTGAGTACGTTTCTAAATGTTTGTCTGATTATTTAGTATAATAAAATAGAGCCATTATGACTAAATAGGTCCTATTACAGGATGGAAAAATTTCAAATTTAAATTCTCTTCCCATGAATGCTAGGGTTCTGGAGAAAATCAGCTTTATCTAGGAATTGATAAGTGTGAACCATACAAATGACCTTTAAGAAGTACTTAGTTTCCCCTGATGTACAAGTATTATGCTTTAATTTGAAATGTAAAGCAATGTGTAGCAATACTGCTACAACAAGTTAAGAGTGGGGTAAGACTGGGTAATACAGGCTTTCTAAGTATTGTTATTTACCTGATAAAAAGGTGCATCTCTAGCAAGAGTAGCTCAGCTCATCTGCTCTATGTTGTATTCTGAATAAAATATTGAAATTTGAAACTTCCACATCATTGCATTCTGTTTTTATTCACAATTTGTACAGTGTACCAACTTTTTTTGGAATCGGTCTTGTAAAAAAAAAAAAAACAAAACACAATAGTTACCCCAATTTGTTTGTATAATGTGAAGGATAATGATACGCCGAGTAAATAGATCATGCTTTAAATTGTGCATGCTCATGGAATGGCGACAAACTACTGTATTTTAAAATCTCCATAGGCAACGCTTTCAACATCTTTACAGGTCACCTGTTTAGAGTTACAGATGAGGTCTAGCACTAGAAATATTACTCTCCCTTTAATGCTATAGATAAGGAATGCTCTCACATGTGTGGTTTGAATACCGTTTACATATGTGTGTGCGACTTATGTATGTGTTCGCTTCATTTTCGTTTTACACTGTCCCTTTCATTTTTTTTTTTACCTCTTTTTATAACTCTTTGTGTTAACTCTTTGATCGCCTATAGATGCAGCTTGCCGTACCACCGGATAATTTCCGGATAATTTCTTGGGCAAACCAGTAGAAACGGTAAGCCCGAGAAACACCGGCAAGTGGCAGGAAGGGTCTTTGGAAACTGTTCCAGCAGCTTATGAACCACTCAGACCGGTTTCCTAAGAAAGCCGGCCGCCTGATGAAAAAAACGGTATCGGGCTTATGGCTAATATCTTCAGCCATAGTCCAGATAAACCACTTGCAGACCGCAACGTATATATACGTATTGTGGTCAGCAAGTGGATAAAGTACAAGAGTTGAAATACACAGTGATTATTTCAGTTTAAGGTAAAAAAAAAAACTCCACTTTTGTTAAAAAAAAAACAAAAAAACAAAAAAACAATCCTCTCTATTGATCAATGTCTATTGCATGGATTTTAACACATTTTGCATCAGTACTACCAATCATTGTCCATCAGTGCTGCCTGTCAGTGCCCATCAATAATGCCTGTAAGTGCCTATCAGAAGGCCTATCATCGCTGCCTTTCAGTGCTGCCTATAAGTTCCCATTTGTGCTGCCTATCAGTGCCCATTATTGCCGCCTATCAGAGCAAATCAGTGCCCATCAGTGGCACCTATCAGTGCCCATCAGTGCCGCATATCAGTGCAGCCTCATCAGTGCCTCCTCATCAGTGTCCATCAGTTCTGCCTCTTCAGTGCCCATCAGTGCAGCCTAACGGTGCCCATCAGTGCAGCATATCAGTGCCCATCAGTGCAGCTTCATTAGCGCACATCAGTGAAGGAGAAAAATTACTTATTTTCAAAATTTTATAACTGAAACTAAAAATGTTGGTCTTAATTTTTGTTTGTTTAGCAAAAAATAAAAAACCCATTGGTGGATAAATACAACTAAAAGAAAGCTCTATCTGTCTCAAAAATATGATAAAAATTAAGTTTGGGTACAGGGTTTTTACAGTGGTAGTATACTGATTTTTGTGACTTTTACCTACAGGTAAGCCTATAATAAGGCTTACCTGTAGGTACAATTAATATCTCCTAAACCTTCAGAGTTCCACGCCGGGCACTTGCCGGAAAATGACTCCAGCACGCATGCGCGGGAGTGATGTGATTGCGGCTCTGGCCACTCACAGCGCCGGAGCCGCCGAACCCGGAAGAGACACAGAGGGAGCATGCCAGCTCCCACAGCGGTGTCCGGGGTCCGTGTCGTGGCTTCTTTTTAAGGTAAGTATTTCTTAATGAGCTAGTATGTGATGCATCCTAGCTCATTAAGCCTTTGTCTTGCAGGGTTTGTTTTTTTTTTTTTTTGTTTTTTTTTTCCAGTATACAACCGCTTTAATGGCTGCGCAATTGTCAAAGTGCAACAGAACTTAAAGCTAAAAATTGACCTGGACAGGTAGGGGGTGAAAGTGCCCAGTAGACAAGGGGTTAAAGTGAGTTTAAAGGGCATCTCTGCATTGCATGCTAATGTCACCATGCTGTAACCATTTGTAACTCAATTCCTAATTGTTTTTTCTTTAATTTAGCAATTTTGTGGACTGAATGGTGTCAGCCCTGCCTTGTGGTCTTTTGCTAAACTATGAATCCCTCCAACTGTTTTCATCTCCACAATATAGGGACTAATTGTTCTTTAGTCCTAGGTAAGAACGGGTAGGGCTTACTACCCTCCATGAGATAACACAGGACAGCTCTGAACTTATGACAAGATCAATCAGTATTTTGTTTAATCCTTTAAAACAGATATAACAAAACTTTTAACTGTATATTCAACAGACCAGAAGGGAGCAAATGAGAGAAGTGCATTGTTGTGGTTTACATACACGTTAAGTATAGTGTATAAAGAGGGTTGTATGTATTTGAAGACATTGTTGATAGAATGATTTATGTAACCTCTATACAGGTTTCGGAAACATTTGAAATGCCTGCAGCAGAAACACTGAAAAAAATGCTTACACTCTTTTTTTTTTTTTTTTCCAAACTTACACTCTTAATTATCATGTTATATTATCAACAAGAGTCTTACCAGGGATTGCAATAAAAACTTGCAAACACAGGCTAAGAGACTCAAGAGTATTTATGTCATGACTCTGCAAGTCATTAAAGAAGATCTCAACTAAGCATTCTCCACATTTATACTGACTGAATGACATGACCCTAGTGAAGTTTCAGAAAAAAACAATCTTGTCTTATGTGGAAAGAAATCAGATACCAATGTGGCTTTAATAAAATTAGTAATTCTGTGCTACTACTACTCTTCAACTTATCATAACATTGGTGCGAATGGCCATGCTGCATTACTCCTATTGAATCCCAATAACTATTGGGTGGCCTTAGACATTAACCACTTGCCGACTGCCTAACGCCGATCTACGTCGGCAGTCAGCCCCTCACAGGCAAAGTGACGTTGGGCTACGTCACTAGCTTGTGAGGGTCTAGGGAGCGAGCGCGTGCCCCCGGAGGCGCGCTCCCGCTCCCGCGTGGTCACGGACCCCCCCCCCGCGCGTGTGACCAGCGGACCCGATGTCCGCCGGTCACTCGGCGATCGGCGGGGGAGAGGGAGAATGTCAGGCAACTTGTGTAAACAAGCCACCTGTCATTCTCCTCGCTGTAAAGACACTGATCACACGGATCTAGTATGTAGATCCGTTGATCAGTGTCCTTACAGCTCAAGCCACAGCCAATCACAGTAGAAAGCACGCCCCTAGGGATACACACAGCCCCTCCCTCCCAAATAAAGTTAACCCCTTCACAACCAGTGTATTTTTACAGTAACAGTGCATATGTATAGCACTGATTACTGTAGAAATGTCACTGGTAACCCCAAAAGTGTCACAAATGTCAGTCAAGGGTCCGATCTGTCCGCCCCAATGTCGCAGTACCGCAAATAAAATCGCAGATCGCCGCCATTACGCGTTAAAAAAAAAATGACAAAAATGACAAAAATCTTTCCCTTTGTTAGTAAACGCGATAACTTTTGCGCAAACCAATCAAAATACGCTTTTTGTGTTTTTTTTACCACACATATGTAGCATAAAACAAATTGGCCGAACATTTTAAAAAATTTTGATTTTTACTTTTTTTTTGGGGGGAATTTCATATAAAAAATTTGAAAAATATTGTTATTTTTGCAAAATTGACGCTCTTTTTTTGTTTATAGCGCGTGATCAAAAAATCGCACAGGTGATCAAATACCACCAAAAGAAAGCTCTGTTTGTGGGAAAAAAAGGACGTCAAATTTGTTTAGGTACAGCGTCGCACGACCGCGCAATTGTCCGTTAAAGTCACGCAGTGCCGAATCGCAAAATACCCCCTGGTCAGGAAGGGGGTAAAATCTTCCGGGGCTTAAGTGGTTAAAGGATGGTTTGATTTGCAAAATCTAGTTCCACCAGAGCAAAAAATATAAGTAGAGCAGTCCCAAAAAATGTCATCTCATGTCTATGGGTATTTTAAAAGCAACAAATAATTCTGAATATCTGATTTAAAACAACCATTATCCTATATCATATCGGCAGATCTTTAGATACAGTTGTTAATAGTCTATATGTACAAATCTAACAATTATTAGAAACCATGGAAAGGTTTTTGATCAGATCAACATTCTTTAATGAATCTCTTACTACCATATGTAAGCATGTATTGTCACCAAGTGTTAACTGACAGATGTACCTGCCACGTTGATAATCCTATGGGATTTTGCTCTTAAGAATCAAGACTGCATAAGGAAAAAGTGACGAAGACGTCTTGCCTATTAGGATGGTTTTAATGCTTAAAGTGTGTGTAAACCTTAATAATAAACTTCACTTATGTGCTCCATTTTGGTATTTCAAACATAACATCGAAAACATTTTGTTATAGCTGTTCTGAGCTGATACTTTTTTGTTTTCTGTCTCTAAAAGAAAAATGTAACCCGCGCCCCTATGGAGCTAAAGCAGCAAACTCCTAACTCTGGTAGGTTAAGGGTAGACAGAAGAAAGGGGGAGTTGCGCTATAGCATAAAAACAGATCACACAGAAACCAATGACAGGAATGTGTTAGATATATATATCTGGACTAAAATACACAAATGACTAAACTGCACAGATATATAACAGACTCATAATCAAATATGTGTAAGTTTGAATCATAAACCAATATAACCAAAATTGGAAATGATATACAGTCCAGACAGATGTATTATGATCCTCCCAGCCAATGAAGCCAGTGGTACACAAAAAAGAACAGTTCAAATATATATACTGCAGAGGTCATCCACCCAGGTGATTAAGGAGATGACAAACAACGTGAGGTCCCGACCACCATACACAGCCTCTTACCAAAAAGCAGTGGGATAAGCGCATCGGGTAGTTTAGGACTACTCCAGCCTATCTCCTAGATGTAGCTGCTCCAAAGATATCCAAGCCACCTGATGGAACCGGCACAGGCTCTCCTCGAGATCCCAACAGTATATCCCTCACAGGATGCCTCACAAAAAGTGGGGGACAATAAATAAACAGACGGGACAAGCCCATTGTGTAATACCTCAATGACAATTTATTGACAGTACAGGATAGGGTATGCACTCACCCACAAAAGGATAAAAAGATCATATAAACGCTGTAGTAGACCGGAGGCTCTCGGCGATGCAACTTCCTAGTACCACCAAAAAGATGGCCGACCTCGGACTTCCGGGTGTGACGTGGTGACGCTGAACTAGCTCCTCCCAGTCTGTTGACTGTTGTGCCTGCATTTGATTGGATACAGGTGCTGTTCCTCTGAGAATTTTCTGCCTGTCTTCAACAAATTCATATTATTACTATTATTATACAGGATTTATATTGTGCCAGCAGTTTGCGCAGCGCTTTACAATGTTAGGGCAGATAGTACAGTTACAAAACAATTCAATACAGGAGAAATCAGAGGGCCCTGCTCATTAGAGCTTACAATCTAAGAGATTTAATTGAAATTGAATTGAAAGGCCATCATGATTAAAGTAAGAAATACACAGGAATGTGAAACAGCACACTACATTCAAGTATAAGACATTGTATTAACCACTTGCTGACTGCCGTCAGTATATTTACTGCGGCAGTCAGCCCCTCACAGGCAAAGCGACGTAGGGCTACGTCGCTCGCCTGTAAGCCTCTAGGGGGCGAGAGCGCGCCGCCGGAGGTGCGCTCCCGCTCGTTCACGGACATCCCCGCGCGTGTGCCCGCCAGACATCCGGCCACTCGTGATCGTCCATTGCAGAGGGAGAAAGGCAGGCGGCTAATGTAAACAAAGCTGCCTGTCATTCTCCCCTGTGTAAGAACAGAGATCATACGGTCCTGCTATATAGGATCTTATGTCTCTGTTGTTTCACAACTAGCCACATCCCTTCACAGTTAGAAGCACGCCCCTAGGGACACTCTTAATCCCTGCATCACCAATAAAGTTAACCCCTTCCCTGCCAGTGTCATTTTTACAGTAACAGTGCATATGTATAGCACTGATTGCTGTAGTAATGTAACTGGTAATCCCAAAAATGTCAGTCAAGGGTCCGGTCTGTCCGCCGCAATGTCGCAGTCCCGCAAAGAAAATCGCAGATCACCGCCATTACTCGTTAAAAAAGAACAACAAAAATGACAAAAATCTTTCCCTTATTTAGTAAACGCAATAACTTTTGTGCAAACCAATCAAAATACGCTTTTTGCGATTTTTTTTACCAAACATATGTAGCAAAAAACAAATTGGCCTAAAATGTTAAAAAATTTTGATTTTTACATTTTTTTGTGGGGGAATTTTAATATTGTAATTTTTGCAAAATTGTCGCTCTTTTTTTGTTTATAGTGCATGATCAAAAAATCGCACAGGTGATCAAATGCCACCAAAAGAAAGCCCTGTTTGTGGGAAAAAAAGGACGTCAAATTTGTTTAGGTACAGCGTCGCACGACCACGCAATTGTCCGTTAAAGTCACGCAGTGCCGAATCGCAAAATAGGCCCTGGTCAGGAAGGGGGTAAAATCTTCCGGGGCTTAAGTGGTTAAAAGGCACTTTTCACATCTATGCATTTTTTCAAACAGTTCCATTTTACATTTTTTATCTCTATTAACTGTTAGGCCCCTTTCACACTTGCCGCTCCGTCGGCGGACTCCGTTTTTCTAAGCGGGGAATCGATCCGCCGATCCCCGCTGAGCAGGTGGATGGCAGCTCTGTCTCCGCGCTGCGGGCGGAGACAGAGCTGTCAGGTCCCCACTCTTCTCTATGGGAGAATCTGATGAGAACAGACCGCGTGTCCGTTCTCATCAGATTCGATCCGATCCGATGATTTTCTAAAGACAAATACACTGTGCACTTTGCAAAGTGCAGTTACTCCAAAGCTTAGTAAATGAGGTAAAGCTTCACTTTACAAAGAAAACCCAATCACGGGCAAGGAAAATGAAAACAAACAGTATTTTTGCTTGCATATGGTTGGATTATTGAAGTCATCAGAACTTCTACTCATTTATTAAACTCTGAAGCAACTGCACTTCCAGAGTGCAACTGCACTTTGCAAAGTGTGCAGTCTATTTGCCTTTAGTAAATCAAACCCCAGGTATGAGAGGTAAAGGCGTATAAAGTTCGCTATAAAATGGGGGGAGGGGAGCTGAAAGGTGGGGAGGGGGCAGAGACAAGAGTGGCTCAGGGAAGGGGAGTAAGTACTGTGACGGTGGCCTTCTCATCCAACTCGTGACCAAAGACCAGGCAATCTCACACCCTGCCGTCACTTGCGTAACAATGCCACTCTCAGCTGCACCCAGCACACAGATTGTGCAGCTTGCGGGACCACAATCTAGATGCCAGCAGACTGAGAGCGATTGTCACCGGGCTAATTAAACAATTAACCCTTTCTCTGCCACCACCTTTACATTATAATGAGCCCAGAGGATGCTCGTAATTTTAGAAATACCAATTATGACTTTAGAATAATCATCTGTAACACGCACTGTCACCTCAGACAGGAATGTTCAGAGGGTTATTCTATACAGTAGCGCTCTTCCAAGAGGCAGGTTCTTTGGTTAGCTTGCGTTTAAGAGCTTAGAGACAAAATTAACACTTTTCAAAATAAGGTTTAATTATAAAAAAGGTTAAAATTGGTGCAAATAAAAATATTTACAGAAAAATGGGTTACCAAGAAATAGAGACACAATACAGCAATTTAGAAGAATAGATAAAGAATTAGAAATTAAATACTTGCATTCAAAAGTCCTGGGCGTTTCAGAGTTTCAGAGGCTGAACATGTGTGATCGGTTCCCCCTTAAGCGATGTTACTGCTTGATGTTAAAATTGAGAACTGCGAGCTCCATCAGCTCCTGTCTTTTTCTCTGGCCCGCAGGGGGTGTCACCAGAAGTACTTGACCAAAAAACACTGGGGCCATGGGCGGCCCCAGGAAGCTCATAAACTGCTAAGGGACCTCCCGGTTAGACTGATTTCTAACAGAAGTAATATCGCGAAATATGTAATGGTTACATTCTTGAAACTGATATTATATTGTCCGTCATTACATTTATTATCCACAGACACTAAACACGGGTTATCTCGGAATAACCTCTGACCCGTAAGGCATCTGATCGCTAGCTTGTCTTCCCTAGGATCGAATGTGATCATGTATGATCTTAATTTGATCGGTATTTTATTAGCCATTCAAATATATATTTTCTAGAGACATATCTTGTTTGTGTGTAAAGTTAGGAATTTTGTGGGTAACTGTGTCCAAATAACAGAGCTCTTGAATGCTTTGTTATACGACCTATTAGCCATATGGCTTTGCTCAGATTGCAACATAGCTCTGAGCAGGAAGAGACATATCGGCTAGGATGTCTGTCTGTCTTTGCTCAGATAAGGGTTTTACAACCTGGCCTGCCATTTGCCAGGCGTCCTATGCTGAGATAACAGCTCTGTTTAAAGCTTGCATGTTAATTAGGAGAAGGTGGGGGGGGCTGGGTAAGGAATGACCTTTTTGGTTTTGAAAACTGTCAGCTGCTGGAGTCACGCAAAATGGTGGCAACAGCGCAGGATACCATGACAAGATGGTGTCCCAGCGCACGATCTCATTACAAGTACCTGCACCATTCTCTGACAAAAGTCCCTACTTGCAAGTATACTGTATATTACCTTTTATAGAGATCACAGTGTTCCTCCTTACAATGCCTTTATCAATGCTGTAAATTAGGAATGCTTTCATAAAAAGAAGTGGTAATAGTTTATTTTTATCAATTAACAAAATGGAAAGTAAATGAACAGAAGAGAAATCCAAATCAAAATAATATGGTGTGACCACCCTTTAGCTTCAAAACAGCATCAATTCTTCTAGGTACACTTGCAAATAGTTTTTGAAGAAACTTGGTAGGTAGGTTGTTCCAAACATCTTGGAGAACTAACCACAGATCTCCTGTGGGTGTAGGCTCCTCAAATCCTTCTGTCTCTTCATGTAATCCCAGACAGACTCGATGATGTTGGGATCAGGGCTCTGTGGCGGCCAAACCATCAATTCCAAGACACCTTTTTCTTCTTTATGATGAAGATATTTCTTAATGACATTGGCTGTATATTTTGGGTCATTGTCCTGCTGCAGAATGTAAGGAAAAGGGGACAGGAGTTTCAAAGCCCCCCTTTTCCCTCATGGGATCACCACAGCTCAGGGTTTCAAGTCTCCCCTACAGGTAAGGGCGTGGTTAAGGGGAGTCTGTTACCTGATAGGTAGGAAGCTTTTGAAGCAGGTAGAATTTGCTAGAAGCCCCTTTAGAGTTAATAAAAGGGGCTCTCTGACTGTAATTTTTGCCAGTCACCGTGGGAAGGACACGCTGAGGAGCTCATCCACCCCCCCCCCCTTTGTGGCGGCCTTTAATAATGTGGTGGGTCACCTTTCATTGAAAAGGGGGACAGTAAAATTAATAAAGTTATGTGGTAATTCAGCTCGAGCTGTAATAGCTGAGTTGGAATTTATGGTATTGAAAGTAAAGGTTTACATGATATCGTTGTTAGTATGAAGTTAATGAGTTATAACAATATGTTACTTTGAAACCAATAATAAAGGCCGTGGCAAATATTTTTGCCTATAAAGTATTTGTTTGTAGTCATTATGCATGTCTGGGGATTGATAGAGTATGAATGCTGTGTGTGATACCATACATTTGGGGCCAATTATACACCTCCCTGATTGTATGGCATGATGGATAGGTATCTGCCTATATTTATCAGCAGGGCTGCTGTAAGAAATCAGGGGGCCCCATAAAGCCTACCTGGCAGCCCCCCCCCTGAATATATCAAGAAAATATTGTCACAAAAAATACACTAAAATCATTATTAGCGGACAGAAACATGACAGAGAACCTGTGTAAATTAACCCTTTTTTATTGTTTTTTATATTTAAAAAAATGTACATGTGTTTTAAAAAATGTTAAAAATGTTTACAGTTATTTTATTTTACAATGTTTTCAATTATTTATTGAAAAAAATATTTATTGTGGTGTTGTTGGTTAAGAAGGGGTGTATTTTGAAGATGTTGCAGAGATTGAGGTTGCATGATTTGGATGTGTGGCCAAAAGGAGAGTTCAGAGTCAACTTTGAATTTAAACTTAAATATAAGAGTTGGGGTGGGACAATCCTTCTGTCTCTTCATGTAATCCCAGACAGACTCGATGATGTTGGGATCAGGGCTCTGTGGCGGCCAAACCATCAATTCCAAGACACCTTTTTCTTCTTTATGCTAAAGATAGTTCTTAATGACATTGGCTTTATATTTTGGGTCATTGTCCTGCTGCAGAATACATTTGGGGCCAATTATACACCTCCCTGATGGTATGGCATGATGGATAGGTATCTGCCTATATTTATCAGCAAGGCTGCTGTAAGAAATCACGAGGCCCCATACATCCTACCTGGCAGCCCCCCCCCCCCCTGAATATACCAAGACAATATCTACTCCGCAACCTTTTGCCCAGTTTTCTCCCTATTAAATGGTGGAAAGAGCCCACTGCGTACCACCCAAACCTGGACCGTCTGGATCATCACCCCACACCTTCATCCTGCGGCTTCTGTGATTATCAATACTCTCACTGATATCTGGTATAATCTAAAAATCCTATAGATGGATGATCTGTGATCCCTATAGAAAGATCCCCAACTGAGCAAAGGTTACTGTGGCTGATTTCTGCAGTGATCTCTATTCCTACAGGTCTGAGACCCCTATAGAATGGTGCTGTAGGCTGAACATTTCTATATCTAATTATAATTAATTAAATAAAACACATTTTACTAAAGACTTGCATTGGTTGATTGGCTGCGGCCATTTATTAAATATAATAACCAAACATGTCTATTTTGGTTCAGCCAAAAAGCTCAAACTATGTACTTCACCATTGTAGTTTAGCCAAATAGCTCAAACTACCCATAACATTTTAAATGATAAAAACCATTTCCATGAACAAAAAAACAATTAATGACCGCAAGAAAGTCAGGGCGGGAGGGAGGGAAAATCTTCCTCTGCTCCTGCTGACTGAATGGCTCAACGGCTTCTTCATCCTTTATATGTAAACTTCTGTCCACAAGGTGGCCAAATTCTCCTTTTTAGTCCAATTACAGGTAAGTAAATAAATTACTGTCCAATTAACTGATAAATATTAATTGACCAACAGGAGCCTTTTATTAACTGACAAATTAGCTGTTTACACTTAAAATTGTTGATTTTTCTTTACAACTGTCATGCCCCAGCCCCATATATGCAGATTGGGTACAGTTTGACCCCATCTGCATTTTCAAGATCCAAAACTGAGCAAAGGTACTGTGGCTGATTTCTGCAGTGATCTCTATTCCTGCAGCTCAGAGACACCTATAGAAAGATCCACAACTGGGCAAAGGTTACTGTTGCTGACTTTCTGCAGTGATCTCTATTCCTACAGGTCTGAGACCACTATAGAAAGATCCAAAATGAAACAAAGTTTACTGTGGCTGATTTCTGCAGTGATCTCTATAACTACAGGTATGAGACCCCTATAGAAAGATCCAAAACTGAGCAAAGGTTACTGTGGCTAATTTCTGCAGTGATCTATATTCCTACAGCTCTGAGACGCCTATAGAAAGATCCAAAACTGAGCAAAGGTTACTGTTGCTGATTTCTGTAGTGATCTCTATTCTTACAGGTCTGACACCCCTATAGAAAGATCCAAAACTGAGCAAAGGTTACTGTGGCTGATTTCCGCAGTGATCTCAATTCCTACAGCTCTGAGACCCTATAGAAAGATCCAAAACTGAGCAAAGGTTACAGTGGCTGATTTCTGCAGTGATCTCTATTCCTACAGGTCTGAGACCCCTATAGAAAGATCCAAAACAGAGCAAAGGTTACTGTGGCTGATTTCTGCAGTGATCTCTATTCCTACAGCTCTGAGACCCCTATAGAAAGATCCACAACTGGGCAAAGGTTACTGTTGCTGACTTTCTGCAGTGATCTCTATTCCTACAGGTCTGAGACCACTATAGAAAGATCCAAAATGAAACAAAGTTTACTGTGGCTGATTTCTGCAGTGATCTCTATAACTACAGCTATGAGACCCCTATAGAAAGATCCAAAACTGAGCAAAGGTTACTGTGGCTAATTTCTGCAGTGATCTATATTCCTACAGCTCTGAGACGCCTATAGAAAGATCCAAAACTGAGCAAAGGTTACTGTTGCTGATTTCTGTAGTGATCTCTATTCTTACAGGTCTGACACCCCTATAGAAAGATCCAAAACTGAGCAAAGGTTACTGTGGCTGATTTCCGCAGTGATCTCAATTCCTACAGCTCTGAGACCCTATAGAAAGATCCAAAACTGAGCAAAGGTTACTGTGGCTGATTTCTGCAGTGATCTCTATTCCTACAGGTCTGAGACCCCTATAGAAAGATCCAAAACAGAGCAAAGGTTACTGTGGCTGATTTCTGCAGTGATCTCTATTCCTACAGCTCTGAGACCCCTATAGAAAGATCCACATCTGGGCAAAGGTTACTATGGCTGATTTCTGCAGTGATCTCTATTCCTGCAGCTCTGAGACCCCTATAGAAAGATCCATAACTGAGCAAAGGTTACTGTGGTTGATATATGCAGTGATCTCTATTCCTACAGGTCTGAGAGACCCCTATAGAAAGATCCACAACTGGGCAAAGGTTACTGTTGCTGACTTTCTGCAGTGATCTCTATTCCTACAGGTCTGAGACCACTATAGAAAGATCCAAAATGGAACAAAGTTTACTGTGGCTGATTTCTGCAGTGATCTCTATAACTACAGGTATGAGACCCCTATAGAAAGATCCAAAACTGAGCAAAGGTTACTGTGGCTAATTTCTGCAGTGATCTATATTCCTACAGCTCTGAGACGCCTATAGAAAGACCTAAAACTGAGCAAAGGTTACTGTGGCTGATTTCTGCACTGATCTCTTTTCCTACAGATCTGAGACCCCTATAGAAAGATACAAAACTGAGCAAAGGTTACTGTTGCTGATTTCTGTAGTGATCTCTATTCTTACAGGTCTGAGACCCCTATAGAAAGATCCAAAACTGAGCAAAGGTTACTGTGGCTGATTTCTGCAGTGATCACAATTCCTACAGCTCTGAGACCCTATAGAAAGATCCAAAACTGAGCAAAGGTTACTGTGGCTGATTTCTGCAGTGATCTCTATTCCTGCAGCTCTGAGACCCCTATAGAAAGATCCATAACTGAGCAAAGGTTACTGTGGCTGATTTCTGCAGTGATCTCTTTTCCTACAGCTGGGAGACCCCTATGGAAAGCTCCACAGCGGGGGAAAAGGTTACTGTGGCTGATTTCTGCAGTGATCTCTATTCCTACAGCTCTCAGACCCATATAGAAAGATCCACCATTGAGCAAAGGTTACTGTGGCTGATTTCTGCAGTGATCTCTATTCCAGAGACCCCTATAGAAAGATTTCTGCACTGATTTCTATTCCTACAGTTTTGAGACCCCTATAGAAAGATCCACAACTGAGCAAAGGTTACTGTGGCTGATTTCTGCAGTGATCTCTATTCCTACAGGTCTGAGACCCCTATAGAAAGATCTAAAACTGAGAAAAGGTTACTGTGGCTAATTTCTGCAGTGATCTCTATTCCTACAGGTCTGAGACCCCTATAGAAAGATCCAAAACTGAGCAAATATTACTGTGGCTGATTTCTGCAGTGATCTTTATTCATAGAGCTCTGAGACCCCTATAGAAAGATCAGAAACTGAGCAAAGGTTACTGTGGCTGATTTCTGCAGTGATCTCTATTACTGAGACCCCTATAGAAAGATCCAAAACCGAGCAAAGGTTACTGTGGCTGATTTCTGCAGTGATCTCTATTTCTACATATCTGAGACCCCTATAGAAAGATCCAAAACTGAGCAAGGGTTAATGTGGCTGATTTCTGCAGTGATATCTATTCCTACAGCTCTCAGACCCATATAGAAAGATCCACCATTGAGCAAAGGTTACTGTGGCTGATTTCTGCACTGATCTCTATTCCTACAGGTCTGTGACCCCTATAGAAAGATCTAAAACTGAGCAAAGGTTACTGTGGTGGATTTCTGCAGTGATCTCTATTCCTACAGGTCTGAGACCCCTATGGAAAGATCCAAAACTGAGCAAAAATTACTGTGGCTGATTTCTGCAGTGATCTCTATTCCTACAGCTCTGAGAACCCTATAGAAAGATCCAAAACTGGGAAAAGGTTACTGTGGCTGACATCTGCAGTTATCTCTATTCCTACAGGTCTGAGACCCCTATAGAAAGATCCAAAACTGATCAAAGGTTACTGTGGCTGATTTCTGCAGTGATCTCTATTCCTACAGCTCTGAGACCCATATAGAAAGATCCAAAACTGAGCAAAGGTTACTGTGGCTGATTTCTGATGTGATCTCTATTCCTAAGACCCCTATAGAAAGATCCAAAACTGAGCAAAGGTTACTGTGGCTGATTTCTGCAGTGATCTCTATTCCTACAGCTCTGAGACCCCTATAGAAAGATCCACAACTGTGCAAAGGTTACTGTGGCTGATTTCTGCAGTGATCTCTATTCCTACAGGTCTGAGACCCATATAGAAAGATCTAAAACTGAGCAAAGGTTACTGTGGCTGATTTCTGCAGTGATCTCTATTCCTGCAGGTCTGAGATCCCTATAGAAAGATCCAAAACTGAGCAAAGGTTACTGTGGCTGATTTCTGCAATGATCTCTATTTCTACAGGTCTGAGACCCCCTATAGAAAGATCCAAAACTAAGCAAATATTACTGTGGCTGATTTCTGCAGTGATCTTTATTCATACAGCTCTGAGACCCCTGTAGAAAGATCCGAAACTGAGCAAAGGTTACTGTGGCTGATTTCTGCAGTGATCTCTTTTACTGAGACCCCTATAGAAAGATCCAAAACCGAGCAAAGGTTACTGTGGCTGATTTCTGCAGTGATCTCTATTCCTACAGGTCTGAGACCCCTATAGAAAGATCCAAAACTAAGCAAAGGTTACTTTGGCTGATTTCTGCAATGATCTCTATTCCTACAGGTCTGAGACCCCTCTAGAAATTGACAAAACTGAACAAAGGTAACTGTGGCTGATATCTGCAGTGATCTCTATTTCTACAGTCTGAGACCCCTATAGAAAGATCTAAAACTGAGCAAAGGTTACTGTGGTTGATTTCTGCAGTGATCTATTTTCCTACAGGTCTGAGACCCCTATAGAAAGATCCACAACTGGGCAAAGGTTACTGTGGCTGATATCTGCAGTTATCTCTATTCCTAGAGGTCTGAGACCCCTATAGAAAGATCCAAAACTGATCAAAGGTTACTGTGGCTGATTTCTGAGGTGATCTCTATTCCTAAGACCCCTATAGAAAGATCCAAAACTGAGCAAAGGTTACTGTGGCTGATTTCTGCAGTGATCTCTATTCCTACAGCTTTTAGACCCCTATAGAAAGATCAACAACTCAGCAAAGGTTACTGTGGCTGATTTCTGCAGTGATCTCTATTCCTACAGGTCTGAGACCTCTATAGAAAGATCCAAAACTGAGCAAAGGTTACTGTGGCTGATTTCTGCAATGATCTCTATTCCTACAGGTCTGAGACCCCTATAGAAAGATCCAAAACTGAAGAAAGGTTACTGTGGCTGATATCTGCAGTGATCTCTATTTCTACAGGTCTGAGACCCCCTATAGAATGATCCAAAACTGAGCAAATATTACTGTGGCTGATTTCTGCAGTGATCTTTATTCATACAGCTCTTAGACCCCTGTAGAAATATCCAAAACTGAGCAAAGGTCATTGTGGCTGATTTCTGCAATGATCTCTATTCCTACAGCTCTGAGACCCCTATAGAAAGATCCATAACTGAGCAAAGGTTACTGTGGCTGATTTCTGCAGTGATCTCTATTCCTACAGCTCTGAGACCCCTATAGAAAGATCCATAACTGAGCAAAGGTTACTGTGGCTGATTTCTGCAGTGATCTATTTTCCTACAGGTCTGAGACCCCTATAGAAGGATCCAAAACTGATCAAAGGTTACTGTGGCTGATTTCTGATGTGATCTCTATTCCTTAGACCCCTATAGAAAGATCCAAAACTGAGCAAAGGTTACTGTGGCTGATTTCTGCAGTGATCTCTATTCCTACAGCTCTGAGACCCATATAGAAAGATCTAAAACTGAGCAAAGGTTACTGTGGCTGATTTCTGCAATGACCTCTATTTCTACAGGTCTGAGACCCCCTATAGAAAGATCCAAAACTGAGCAAATATTACTGTGGCTGATTTCTGCAGTGATCTTTATTCATACAGCTCTGAGACCCCTGTAGAAAGATCCGAAACTGAGCAAAGGTTACTGTGGCTGATTTCTGCAGTGATCTCTTTTACTGAGACCCCTATAGAAAGATCCAAAACCGAGCAAAGGTTACTGTGGCTGATTTCTGCAGTGATCTCTAGTCCTATAGCTCTGAGACCCCTATAGAAAGATCCACAACTGAGCAAAGGTTACTGTGGCTGATTTCTGCAGTGATCTCTATTTCTACATATCTGAGACCCCTATAGAAAGATCCCAAACTGAGCAAGGGTTACTGTGGCTGATTTCTGCAGTGATCTCTATTCCTACAGGTCTGAGACCCCTATAGAAAGATCCAAAACTGAGCAAAGGTTACTTTGGCTGATTTCTGCAATGATCTCTATTCCTACAGGTCTGAGACCCCTATAGAAAGTTACAAAACTGAACAAAGGTTACTGTGGCTGATATCTGCAGTGATCTCTATTTCTACAGTCTGAGACCCCTATAGAAAGATCTAAAACTGAGCAAAGGTTACTGTGGCTGATTTCTGCAGTGATCTATTTTCCTACAGGTCTGAGACCCCTATAGAAAGATCCACAACTGGGCAAAGGTTACTGTGGCTGATATCTGCAGTTATCTCTATTCCTACAGGTATGAGACCCCTATAGAAAGATCCAAAACTGATCAAAGGTTACTGTGGCTGATTTCTGAGGTGATCTCTATTCCTAAGACCCCTATAGAAAGATCCAAAACTGAGCAAAGGTTACTGTGGCTGATTTCTGCAGTGATCTCTATTCCTACAGCTTTGAGACCCCTATAGAAAGATCAACAACTGAGCAAAGGTTACTGTGGCTGATTTCTGCAGTGATCTCTATTCCTACAGGTCTGAGACCCATATAGAAAGATCTAAAACTGAGCAAAGGTTACTGTGGCTGATTTCTGCAATGATCTCGATTCCTACAGGTCTGAGACCCCTATAGAAAGATCCAAAACTGAAGAAAGGTTACTGTGGCTGATATCTGCAGTGATCTCTATTCCTACAGGTCTGAGACCCCTATAGAATGTTACAAAACTGAACAAAGGTTACTGTGGCTGACATCTGCAGTGATCTCTATTTATACAGTCTGAGACCCCTATAGAAAGATCTAAAACTGAGCAAAGGTTACTGTGGCTGATTTCTGCAGTGATCTATTTTCCTACAGGTCTGAGACCCCTATAGAAAGATCCACAACTGGGCAAAGGTTACTGTGGCTGATATCTGCAGTTATCTCTATTCCTACAGGTATGAGACCCCTATAGAAAGATCCAAAACTGAAGAAAGGTTACTGTGGCTGATATCTGCAGTGATCTCTATTCCTACAGGTCTGAGACCCCTATAGAAAGTTACAAAACTGAACAAAGGTTACTGTGGCTGATATCTGCAGTGATCTCTATTTCTACAGTCTGAGACCCCTATAGAAAGATCTAAAACTGAGCAAAGGTTACTGTGGCTGATTTCTGCAGTGATCTATTTTCCTACAGGTCTGAGACCCCTATAGAAAGATCCACAACTGGGCAAAGGTTACTGTGGCTGATATCTGCAGTTATCTCTATTCCTACAGGTATGAGACCCCTATAGAAAGATCCAAAACTGATCAAAGGTTACTGTGGCTGATTTCTGAGGTGATCTCTATTCCTAAGACCCCTATAGAAAGATCCAAAACTGAGCAAAGGTTACTGTGGCTGATTTCTGCAGTGATCTCTATTCCTACAGCTTTGAGACCCCTATAGAAAGATCAACAACTGAGCAAAGGTTACTGTGGCTGATTTCTGCAGTGATCTCTATTCCTACAGGTCTGAGACCCATATAGAAAGATCTAAAACTGAGCAAAGGTTACTGTGGCTGATTTCTGCAATGATCTCGATTCCTACAGGTCTGAGACCCCTATAGAAAGATCCAAAACTGAAGAAAGGTTACTGTGGCTGATATCTGCAGTGATCTCTATTTCTACAGGTCTGAGACCCCCTATAGAATTATCCAAAACTGAGCAAATATTACTGTGGCTCATTTCTGCAGTGATCTTTATTCATACAGCTCTTAGACCCCTGTAGAAAGATCCAAAACTGAGCAAAGGTTACTGTGGCTGATTTCTGCAGTGATCTCTATTCCTACAGGTCTGAGACCTCTATAGAAAGATCCAAAACTGAGCAAAGGTCATTGTGGCTGATATCTGCAGTGATCTCTATTTCTACAGCTCTGAGAACCCTATAGAAAGATCCACAGCTTGGCAAAGGTTTAGTGTGGCTGATTTCTGCAGTGATCTCCATTCCTACAGGTCTGACACCCCTATAGAAAGATCCAAAACTGAGCAAAGGTTACTGTGGCTGATTTCTGCAGTGATCTCTATTCCTACAGCTCTGAGACCCCTATAGAAAGATCCAAAACTGAGCAAAAGTTACAGTGGCTGATTTCTGCAGTGATCTCCATTCCTATTGGTCTGAGACCCCTATAGAAAGATCCAAAACTGAGCAAAGGTTACTGTGGCTGATTTCTGCAGTGATCTCTATTCCTACAGGTCTGAGACCCCTATGTAAAGATCCACCATTGAGCAAAGGTTACTGTGGCTGATTTCTGCAGTGATCTCTATTCCTACAGCTCTGAGACCCCTATAGAAAGATCCCAAACTGAGAAAAGGTTACTGTGGCTGATATCAGCAGTGATCTTTATTCCTACAGGTCTATGAATATTTTAGAATGTTGCAGAAACTGACCGATGAACAATACTGTGACAGGTATCTGATGTAAAGAAAGACAGCTCTCCCCACCTCACACAGGAACCTTGGCCCTCCTTACACTGCTACTCACTCACTGGTACTATACTGTCTGATATGATGTAAAGAAATCAATCTATCCCTACCTCACACAACAACCTGGCCCTCCCTACACTGCTAGGAATGTCTCTCTGCACTGTCTGACTCACCCGCACAATAACACTACACGCTTCCCGAGCAGCCTTTATTTAGTGTGGGGTCTGTGCTTGGCCCCTGAGCCATGATTGGCTAAAGGTAGCCTGCCTTTAGTCCAATCATGGCAGAGACCATTTGGTTGGCCAAAGCATGAGGTTAGGGTGCATGCTTTGGCCAATCACATAACGTGCTGCACGCATGGTGCGTGTGCAGTGCATTATGGGAAACTCGAATTTCCCACGAAGAAGCACATTTGTTCGTCATTCAACGAACGATCGAATTGGTGATGTTCGAGTCGAACTTACCTTCAACTCGAACTCGAAGCTCATCCCTAGTAACTATTGGGTAACAAACGATGATTCAGCATCTCCCTTGGTGGTGAGGGACTCCTTTAAATTATGGGCTAGAGGGGAGTATATCTCTCATATTTCCCATCTACAAAAGAGGTGTCTCATTGGCTGGATGGGCTGGAGGAGAGAGCAGCTGGGCTTGAGGCGAAATATGTTTCCAACCTTGATCAGGATCATTATTTGGCATGGTGACAGGTTTTACGTCAACTCTCCGTCTCTAGGGTAGTTCAAACCAAAAAGGCCCTCTTGTACTCTGCCCAGAAGGTTTTCAAATACAGGAAAAAAAATGGGAGGCTATTGGCCTGGTTAGCAAAGGGTCAGGCACCATCTACACCTATAGGTTGTATTAAGGACAAAGAGGGCCGCATTCTATTATCTAATGGCGTTTGATTCGGTAGAGTAGACCTATCTTTGGGAGCTCCTCCACAGTTTTGGCTTTGGCCTGAAGTTCATTCATGGGCTTCAATTGCTGTACAGGGCTCCCAGGGCTCGGGTCTGCATTAATAGCTGACTTTCTAACTTCTTCCTACTTCATCGTGGCACACGTCAGGGTGTAACGCTCCTGCGTTTTTAGTATAGGCTGGATTTGCAGCTGCAAAATCTCCACTCAGTAGTCATGTAGAGATGTGTTGAATACCAGATCCAACTCTCCAGGACTCATCACCGTGGGCCTGTCAGCTTCAACATACAGATATATACACACTCAATGAGATGTTCCTGGAGTGATAGGATGTATATGATAGTATGAAGGTGATGTGCTGAAGGGACAGGTGTGAACAGTGACAAGGATGGTAATCACTTGATAGGTTTGTATAGGAGAGTTCAAGATGGTATTTAGGAATGCAGATAGGTTAGTATCGAGTATGCTAACAGGTGGTGAGGACAGCAGATGACAAAAACAGGATAGACTAACCCAGTGCAAGGATAGATAGTAGTAGACAGGAGAGCTAGCAATCTATGCAGCAGTGCAGATGATAGATGGTAGTAGGCTCAAGAGCTAGCAATCTATGTAACAGTGCAGATGATAGGATAGTATGGATAGGTAGTAACAGTCCTTAATGTGCATAGGTAGATAGTGCAATAAGGTTATGGAGGGTTCCCCTGCGGGGTACTTATCACTTGTAATGTTAGTAGTTTAGAGAGGTCCAGTAGATAAGGAATGATCCGGTAGCGAGATACAGGGATCAGTAGCGAGGTTCCGGTCTGCTCCAGGTAAAGGGAATAGCTGGAGGTTCTGATCGAGAGACAGGCTTGAAAGCACGTGGATAACAAGGCAGGAAAGCAGGGTGAGATAGCCATAAGTAGAAGCAGTATTCCAAGAGTGATCGGGTAGCGAGATACAAGATCAGTGAATGAAACAAGTCCAGGTAGCGAGATACATGGGCGAGTAACATCAGGTATGGCTGCTTCAGGCATGGCTTGATCGAACCAACCATGCGGTTGAACGAACAATGAGAGTGAGACCGCCGGCGGTTGAAATAGCCGCTCTGCGGCGCTCAGCAGTGACATCATCGTTCTTAAAGGTATATGCGTACCACCTGAAGAGAAAGGTGGGACGCATTACAGAGAAAGTGGTGATTAAGGGTACCGGAGGTACCAGAATCTTACAGTACCCCCCCCTTAAGGCCGGCTCCGGAAGGCCTATAGGACAGGTTTCTCTGGGTGTTTCGAGTGAAAGTTCCGTATAAGTCTAGGCGCATGAATATCAGAGGTATCTAGCCAGGTGTCGTCTTGGGGTCCATAGTTCTTCCATCTTATGAGATACTGGAGTCTTCCTCTATGGATGCGAGAATCCAAAATTTCCTTGATCTCATACTCTTCTCCGCCTTCAACTTGTATTGGAGGTGGAGGCAAGATGGTAGGCCTTATTCCTTGGTTAGGAACATGGGGCTTCAGTAGCGACACATGGAAGATGGGATGGATCTTGAGATCTGCTGGTAGGGTGAGCTGTACTGCAGCTTTTCCGATAAGTTTTTTAATTGGGAAGGGTCCCAAAAATAAAGGTCCAAGCTTCTTGCTAGGGATTTTTAATCTTAAGTTCTTTGTCGATAGCCAAACAAGGTCCCCAATAGCATACTGAGGAGAAGGTCTTCTACGAAGGTCGTAGTACTTTTTTTGTTGACTGTGAGCGTGTGATATAGTGGTATTGAGTAAACCCAAAGAGTCTTTTATTTGGGTAAGGTAATCCGAGGCTACTGGGTTACTCGATGGCAGGATGCGTGGTGGAAGAAGAGTGGGATGAAACCCATAGTTCAAGTAGAACGGACTTTGCTTCGTAGTACTGTGGGTTGCGTTGTTGTAAGCAAATTCTGCTAGAGGAAGGAGATCCACCCAATCATCCTGCAAGTATGATGTGTAGCAACGTAGATATTGCTCAATGCACTGGTTGACTCTTTCAGTCTGTCCGTTGGTCTGAGGATGGTAGGGAGAAGTGAGCTTTCGCTCAATGCGTAAAATTTGACAAAGTGCTTGCCAAAATTTAGAGATGAATTGTGAACCACGGTCGGACAAAAGAGTTTTTGGAATTCCATGCAACTTAAACACATGTTTCATCAGTAGTTCCGCTGTTTGTTTAGATGAAGGTAGTCTACGGATAGCAATGAAATGTGCTATCTTTGTCAAGTGGTCCACTGACACTAGGATGGTATTAAATCCTGTAGAGGGTGGTAGTTCTACTATGAAATCTAAGGACACAACTTCCCATGGAACCTGGGGTATTGGTAGACTACAAAGTAGTCCAGATGGTTTTGTAGTGTCAATTTTGGACCTTGCACAGATGTCACATGAAGAAACAAATTTTTGTACAGACGTCTTCATATCAGGCCACCAAAACTGCCTGGTGAGCAAATTAAAGGTTTTCGTTATACCCATATGTCCTGCCATGGGCACATCATGCGATAACTCCAAGATCTTGGTGCGCATAGTAGGGGGTATGTAGAGTTTGTCATTGTAATAGAGGAAGCCTTCTGCATTAGTACTTAGTTGTGGTGGAGGTGAATCCATTCTTATACTGTGCAAAATCTCTTCCTTCAAGGAACGGACAACACCAATAATGCGTTCATAGGGTATTATGGGAATGGAAGGGATTTCGGCGCAGTTATCTTCGGTTAATCGTGATAGCGCATCCGCTTTTTTATTTTTGTCTGCAGGCGTGTAGGTCACTAGGAAATTAAATCTTAAAAAGAATAATGACCATCGTACCTGCCGCTGGGAGAGAGTCTTGTTAGTCTGGAGGTATTGAAGGTTTTTATGATCTGTATATATGAGTATTGGTAACTGGGTACCTTCGAGCAGATGTCGCCAATTCTCCAGTGCCAGTTTTATGGCAAGCAACTCCTTTTCACCCACTGGGTAATTCACCTCTGGACTGCTTAGTGATTTTGAAAAGAAAGCAACTGGGTGGAGTGATGAAGTGTTTGTTGGTCGTTGGGAGAGAACTGCTCCTACTGCCATTTTTGACGCATCTACCTCTAGAATATATTGGAGGGATGGGTCTGGATGGCGTAGTATGGGAGCAGAAGTAAAGCTTGATTTTAACAAGCAGAAAGCTTGATTTGCTTCTTCTGACCATTTGAATGGTTTTTTTATACTTGTCAGTTGTGTGAGAGGTCTCACAATAGCGGAAAAGTTCTTGATGAACTTCCTATAGAAGTTCGAGAATCCAAGGAATCGCTGTAGGGCCTTACGAGTTGTTGGTATAGGCCAGTCTAGAATACAGGATATCTTACTCATATCCATCTTAATTCCAGTTTTGGATATGAAGTATCCTAGAAATAATATTTCTTCTTTATGAAATAGACATTTTTTTAATTTCACATATAGTCTGTGTGAGAGCAGTCTGGACAACACAAGTCTTACATGTTTTATGTGTTCAGGCATAGATCGAGAATAAATAAGTATATCGTCTAGGAATACTACAACACAGACATCAAGTAAGTCTCTAAAGATGTCGTTTATGAATCTTTGGAAAGCTGCGGGAGCATTACATAGCCCGAATGGCATCACAAGGTATTCGAATAGTCCGTATCTGGTTCTGAATGCTGTTTTCCACTCATCCCCGTCACGGATTCGGATTAGGTTGTATGCCCCTTTCAGATCTAGTTTGGTGAAATAAGTAGCCCCACGCACCTGTTCAATAAGTTCAGGGATGAGCGGCAAAGGATAGCGATCCTTTATCGTAATCGTGTTTAATTGCCTATAATCGATAATAGGCCTGAGACTGGAATCCTTATTGCGGACAAAGAAAAGTCCTGCAGCAGTGGAAGAAGTAGAGGGTCTAATGAACGCTTTTGTCAAATTCTCATCCAAGTATTCCTTGAGATGAGAGAGTTCATCCTGTGAAAGGGGATAAACATGACCGAAAGGCAATTTGCTGTTAGGGAGTAGATCGATAGTGCAATCGTAATCCCTATGGGGAGGCAACACTTGAGCATTTTTCTCAAGGAACACTTCGAACAGATCCTGATAGCATAGTGGTGCAATTTCATCTGACACCACAGACAGAATCTTCCCATAAGATGGGAGGTTACACGTATTCTCACAATAGTGAGAAGGGAAAACCAAAGTCCGTTTTTTCCAATCTATGATTGGTTGGTGTGTGTGTAACCAGGGAAGTCCCAAAATAATAGGAAAATGGGGTGAGGATAGTATGTCAAAGGTGATGGTCTCCACATGTGATTCGTTGGTAGTGGCAAGGAGTGCCTGTGTCTGGTTGGTGATTGGACCAGAAGACAGTGGAATACCATTAATGAAACTAACAGAAACAGGCTTAGATTTTGAAATAATAGGTATTTTATTTAAGATAACAAAGCGTGTATCAATATAGTTTCCACAAGATCCAGTGTCGACCATAGCCTTGGTGGTGATCCTAGTTTGGTCCCACTGTAATATTAAATGAACAAAAAAATAGGGGTTAGAAAAGGAAGTCGTTAATCCTCCCAGCAAGACATGTGAACACTCACCCTCTTTTTTGCGGACAAGGGGACAGGTGCTTATCAAATGATCCGAGGATGCGCAGTACATGCAGAGATTTCTGGATGTTCTTCTAGCTCGTTCAGTAGTCGTTAAAGGTGGGCGTATGGTTCCTACATCCATGGGAGTAGGGTCAACGGCCGAAATCTGAGAAGGACTAGACAATGGCATTCCCATCTTTTCAGCCCTTCTTTCTCACAGTCGTCTGTCGATGTTGATACTAAGTTGTATCAAGGCCTCCAAGGTGCCAGGTAAATCCGCTCGGGCGAGCTCGTCTTTAACAGCTTCTGATAACCCGAGTCTGAATTGAGTTCGCAAAGATGTGTCATTCCACCCTGAATCAAGGGTCCATCTTTTGAACTCAGATACAAAGTCTTCTACAGGTCTCCTTCCTTGTTTTAAGGCCCTCAACTGAATATCAGCAGTACTCTGCCTATTGGGATCATCGTATAAACTAGCGAGTTCCGCTAGGAATAAGGAATAGGTGTTGAGAATCTGATCATTATTCTCAAAGAGAGAGTCTGCCCAGGCCCGTGGATCACCCGTCAAGTATGAAATAACGGTACAGACTTTTATTTGATCAGTGGGGTATGTACAAGGTTTTAACAAAAAAAGCAATTGACATGCGTTTTTGAATTCACGAAATTTTTTCCGATCACCTGTAAACACTAGAGGAGGGTTTATTTTAGGTTCAGGAGGCTGAACAGCAGTAAGCCGTGAGAGCTGGGTTACCTGCTGTGTCAGAGTCTGATTCTTTTCTTGTACGTCAGTCAGAGCAAGTATTAACGCTTTTACTTGTTGTATTAATTGTGTCACTTGAGTGGGTAATTCTGCTGAATCCATTTTTAACGTTCGTTCAATCTGTAACGCTCCTGCGTTTTTAGTATAGGCTGGATTTGCAGCTGCAAAATCTCCACTCAGTAGTCATGTAGAGATGTGTTGAATACCAGATCCAACTCTCCAGGACTCATCACCGTGGGCCTGTCAGCTTCAACATACAGATATATACACACTCAATGAGATGTTCCTGGAGTGATAGGATGTATATGATAGTATGAAGGTGATGTGCTGAAGGGACAGGTGTGAACAGTGACAAGGATGGTAATCACTTGATAGGTTTGTATAGGAGAGTTCAAGATGGTATTTAGGAATGCAGATAGGTTAGTATCGAGTATGCTAACAGGTGGTGAGGACAGCAGATGACAAATACAGGATAGACTAACCCAGTGCAAGGATAGATAGTAGTAGACAGGAGAGCTAGCAATCTATGCAGCAGTGCAGATGATAGATGGTAGTAGGCTCAAGAGCTAGCAATCTATGTAACAGTGCAGATGATAGGATAGTATGGATAGGTAGTAACAGTCCTTAATGTGCATAGGTAGATAGTGCAATAAGGTTATGGAGGGTTCCCCTGCGGGGTACTTATCACTTGTAATGTTAGTAGTTTAGAGAGGTCCAGTAGATAAGGAATGATCCGGTAGCGAGATACAGGGATCAGTAGCGAGGTTCCGGTCTGCTCCAGGTAAAGGGAATAGCTGGAGGTTCCGATCGAGAGACAGGCTTGAAAGCATGTGGATAACAAGGCAGGAAAGCAGGGTGAGATAGCCATAAGTAGAAGCAGTATTCCAAGAGTGATCGGGTAGCGAGATACAAGATCAGTGAGTGAAAAAAGTCCAGGTAGCGAGATACATGAGCGAGTAACATCAGGTATGGCAGCTTCAGGCATGGCTTGATCGAACCAACCATGCGGTTGAACGAACAATGTGAGTGAGACCGCCGGCGGTTGAAATAGCCACTCTGCGGCGCTCAGCAGTGACATCATCGTTCTTAAAGGTATATGCGTACCACCTGAAGAGAAAGGTGGAACGCATTACAGAGAAAGTGGTGATTAAGGGTACCGGAGGTACCAGAATCTTACACAGGGCTGCCTCCTATCCCCCAGTCTGTTTGCCGTGGCTCTGGAACCTCTAGCTATTATGATTCCGAGATCAACAGAGGTTAGGGGCCTGCGGGTGGGGGATCTGTAAGAGAAATTGTCCCTGCACGCAGATGATGCCCTGTTATAACTACGGTAAATAATGCGGGCCTGTCATTCCTGGCTGCCCTGTGGGTTTTTTTCATGTCTTTGGAACCTTCTCTGGTATCAGAATTAATTGGAGAATAAATTAATATAATCCTGCGCAAAGTGTAGAAATTGATAAGTAAATGGAAATATAAATGGTGCTGCTGCCTACCCAATTACTTACCCTAAAAGGATAATGCATATGGAATCTAGCAGTGCCAAACCCATTAGCTATTACCATCAGAATTATTTGATCTAAGTCAGTTCTCTTCCTTGTTGTGGAATCGGTAAGGCTGACATGTCCCTCCCCTCTGCGCTGGGTGGAGGAGTTTAGGTACCTGGGGGTTCAAGTGACTAGATTGTTACCCAATTATTTTGATAGAAATCTTTTTCCCCTATTTTCAGCACTGAAGGTGCAATGCTCATCCTGGGCTGGTCTCCCACTGAACTGGGAGTAGGACTAGGACTGATTTCCTATCGATTTTACTACGCTAAAAAAGAAATCCTATTAAAGTGGCCTTCACCGTCTCCTTCGGGTCTATCCTCCTGGGAAAATATGGTGGATGCGGCTTTGTCCATGTACAAACTCGATTCCAAAAAAGTTGGGACACTGTACAAATCGTGAATAAAAACAGAATTCAATGATGTGGAAGTTTCAAATTTCAATATTTTATTCAGAATACAACATAGATGACATATCAAATGTTTAAACTGAGAAAATGTATCATTTTATGGGAAAAATAAATTGATTTTAAATTTCATGGCATCAACACATCTCAAAAAAGTTGGGACAAGGCCATGTTTACCACTGTGTGGCATCCCCTCTTCTTTTTATAACAGTCTGCAAACGTCTGGGGACTGAAGAGACAAGTTGCTCAAGTTCAGGAATAGGAATGTTCTCCCATTCTTGTCTAATACAGGCTTCTAGTTGCTCAACTGTCTTAGGTCTTATTTGTCACATCTTCCTCTTTATGATGCACCAAATGTTTTCTATGGGTAAAAGATCTGGATTGCAGGCTGGCCATTTCAGTACCCGGATCCTTCTTCTACGCAGCCATGATGTTGTAATTGCTGCAGTATGTGGTCTGGCATTGTCATGTTGGAAAATGCAAGGTCTTCCCTGAAAGAGACAACATCTGAAAGGGAGCATATGTTGTTCTAGAGCTTGGATATACCTTTGAGCATTGATGGTGCCTTTCCAGATGTGTAAGCTGCCCATGCCACATGTACTCATGCAACCCCATACCATCAGAGATGCAGGCTTCTGAACTGAGCGCTGATAACAACTTGGGTTGTCTTTGTCCTCTTTAGTCCGGATGACATGGCGTCCCAGTTTTCCAAAAAGAACTTCAAATTTTGATTTGTCTGACCACAGAACAGTTTTCCACTTTGCCACAGTCCATTTTAAATGAGCCTTGGCCCAGAGAAAATGCCTGCACTTCTGGATCATGTTTAAATATTGCTTCTTTTTGGCCTATAGAGTTTTAGCCTACAGCGGCGAATGGCAATGGGGATTTTGTTCACCGACAATGTTTTCTGGAAGTATTCCTGATTGTGATTTCCATTACAGTAGCATTCCTGTACGTGATGCAGTGCCGTCTAAGGGCCCGAAGATCACGGGAATTAGGTATGGTTTTCCGGCCTTGACCCTCACGCACAGAAATCGTTCCAGATTCTCTGAATCTTTGGATGATATTATGCACTCTAGATGATGATAACTTCAAACTCTTTGCAATTTTTCTCTGAGAAACTCCTTTCTGATATTGCTCCATTATTTTTCGCAGCAGCATTAGGGGAATTGGTGATCCTTTGCCCACCTTGACTTCTGAGAGACACTGCCACTCTGAGAGGCTCTTTTTATACCCAATCATGTTGCCAATTGACCTAATACGTTGCAAATTGGTCCTCCAGCTGTTCCTTATATGTACATTTAACTTTTCCGGGCTCTTATTGCTGCCTGTCCCAACATTTTTGGAATCTGTAGCTCTCCTAAAATCCAAAATGAGCCAATATTTGGCATGACATTTCAAAATGTCTCACTTTCAGCATTTGATATGTTATCTATATCATATTGTGAATAAAATATACATTTGGGACATTTATAAATTAGTCCATTCCTTATTTACTCACAATTTGTACAGTGTCCCAACTTTTTTGGAATTGGGTTTGTACAAAATCACTTATATAAATAGGGGTTGCCCCTGGAAATATGATAAGGTTTGGTCTCCATGGACCTCTGATTGAAATAGCTGTTGATATATCTGTGGATGTGTGGGCTGAGGTGCTTTGGACAGATGGAAGGGCTGGGCAATCTAATTTCTGCTCTCTGGGGCTCTCCCCCTCTCCCGCTCCTTCCTTCAGTCTTTGGTATAACTTAGCCTTGTTCTTCTCGTATGTGGGGGGGATTTTTACTTGTATTTTTTTTGTATTATCTATACTGGCTACACCCTTGGTGATCTACTTGTGTTCTCACTTTAGCTGTACTCTTCTTCCATGTGTTTTCATTTTTCGATATGTCAGGCATTGTAACATAAGGTTATTACTGTGTCATGCATGTCACTTTCAAAAAGACATTTAAATAAATACTTTTTTGAGTGTTGGCATCTGCATTTGCTAAACCTTTCCCTAACTGTAACACTTACAAAGAACGTGTCAGGACAGAAATAATGCAGATTCCCTTGTATGTCCAATAAATGTCTTCTTTATCATTAACTGGCTATTTGAACCGGTGGCCAGAATATTATTATTTGAGTATTTACAGTGCATACTCTTTACAAGCAGTAAACGAGCGTTATAAAAAAAGCCCTTAATGAATTCTATAGATGCAGACACTGTGGAGCAACTAATCTACAAAGTTCATAACAAAGAGACTCTAGTCAAGTTGTAGTAGGATATTTGTCAGCTCTAGTTCTCTCCCAACATAGAAAAGGCAGCTGTGAAGGAATTTATATAGTAACCACAATTTACTCAGAGCTTCACTTACATGTCCCTACCATTGAAAAGCTTATAATCTAAGATCCCTATCTTGCATGCATACAAACACATTCTGGGGCCAATATATACAAGAGTTAAAAAAGCTACCAGCATGTCTTTGGAGTGTGGGAGGAAACTGTAGTACACAGAGGAAACCCAAGCATGCACAGGGAGAGTCTAAGCCCAGTACTGTCACATGGAAGCAAGGGGTGTGTAATTCAGTGTGCAATTATTGCGGTTACTTGGTGGCAGCAATAAAGGTATGTTTAGTAATATGGTGGGTTCTTAGCCAGGATAGGGAGGCAGGTTAAGATTTTTTTTCCTTCTCGATAGGTGTACCGTATATCCCTGATAGACATTTCAGAAGCATACGTACACTAAACCAGTGGTAAGCAACCTTTGGGAGGTGGAGATCTACCTGAACAACATGAAACAAATTAAAGATCACTGGGGTTTGGTACCCATTAACTAGCAAGGCCTACTAAATAGAATGGAAAATGTAGAAAAGAATAATAAAAGAATTGTCACTGTAAAAATATATATGTAGCGTTCCTTAAGAGTGGACAATGTCAGTCAGTAGAACAGTGGACAGTGTAAGTAGGGCACTGGACTGTGTGTGGACAGTATCAGTATGGCAGTGGATGGTGTTAGTAGGGCAGAGGATGGTGCCAATAGAGCAGTGGATGGTTTCAGTAGAGCAAGGAACGGTGTCAGTATGGCAGTGGACGGTGTCAATAGGGCAGTGGACATGTCAGTAGGGCAGAGGTTGGTGTCAGTTTGGCAATGGACAGTGTCAGTCAGTAGAGCAGTGGATGGAGTCTAGGAATAGAGCAGTATACTTTGTCAGTATGGCAGAGGGCAATGTCAGTAGAGCCATGGATGGTGTCAGTAGGGCAGTCGACGGTGCCAGCAACACTGTATCTTGGCCTAGGCCAATAAGGCCCAGGCCCAGGGCAGCATATTGCAGGGGGGCAGCACGGAAAGAGTCCCCTCCGGCTTGCGCTACACTTTAAGTGAAGCACCAGTCTTATGGGGCAGACTGGGCCAGGAGACAAATCAGTCTGGTGCCCCCATATGTGGGTGGCCAGCATTCTACAACTGTGGAGGCGCTGCTTCTAGTTTTGACTGTCCTATCATTACAGCGGACCTCTCATCTGAGTCCTTACTTACAGAGAGACAGATGCCATGTAGGGAGGCTGAAACTGTCTGGAGTAGAAAGTCAGCTGATGGGAGCGGGCCAGTAGAGTGAAGGGGGAGGATCTCTCCACTGTGTTAGGAGACCCCATGTCGGGAGAGGTGCAGTGGAGACACTTGAAGGGAGCCAGACAGGCTGTAAATACCTAGGCTGAAAGGAAAACCACACCAGTTGAGTGGAAATTGCAGGGAACCTACCTAGCTGCTACGGGGGTTTTTAATCTGGGTAGTAGGGATGGTGCAGATGCAAGGGAGACTGAGATAGTAAGCTACACTTAGGAGGTAGGTAGTAAGACTTTGCTGCAAACCTTTGGGTGATCTCAATCTAATGTATACACTGTATATACACTAGAAACCCCTGAGGGCTTTCAAGCTTGCAATGATGCATGCTGCAGTTAATATTAAGAAATCTTATTTATTTGTCTTTGGCAGAGGAACTGCTATATATTAAAAGTGACTTACCATAGATACCAGCTACTGGTAATCAATAAAGGAGGTAGGTGTTAATGTTTATACAGTACCTGACTTGATTATATAGCATGAAGTACCCAGGGTAAAAGAAAAGCTACGCTATTTGGATGAAACTTGCATTGCACTTACCTAGCTGCCAAAGAGCTTTTAATCTAGGGATGGTGCAGACACAAGGGACACTGACATGGTTCCCTATACCTGGCAGGTAGGTAGTAGGACTCTCCTGCAATCCTTTGCTTATGTCAGTTGTACATATTTGGAAATCTTAATTTTATTTCTGTTGACTGCCGATGAGTAAAATAAACAGATGGATTTATTTGTTCTAGCCCCCAATCCTTCCTTTGCTCAATGCATGGACCACCTACCCTTATCACTGTGCTATATGTTTTCTGCTGCACCACTGGCATGGTTATATCCTCTTAGTTCTCTTCATAAATTAAGCAGAAATTTGTGAACTAGAATTATAGGCAACACCTTTTTTTCTTGGATAGAGTAAGGGGAGGGTTATGGGACCTGTCAGTTTATTTTTTTGCCATCCCTGTCCCATTGTGGAGATTTCCCTTCAATTCCAGCCCCATAGCCAAACAGGAAGCGAGAGGAAATCTCTGCAATTTAAGTGGATCCATAGCCCCCCCCCCCCCCAAGGCCCTCAGAAATAGCATCCCCATTGGAAAATTTCAGGGTGGGTTGTAGATAGAAATGGGTGTTGCCTTGACAGGAAGGGGTGGGTCATATTTAAATTAGGGGGTGCATGAGTTTAGTCAGGCCTAGGGCAGCACAAAACCTAAATACACCACTGGGTGCCAGTCGTTTTTTATTTTGGAGCATATATTCTTCATCTATGAATGAACACAGTGAGTGACAGATTTACCAGCCCCTTTCCCCAATTTTCATCTTGAAACAATCCCAGCAGGAGAGGAGAGAAAGGAAGGAAGCAGGCAGCTCTGTGGAGGGGGGGGGGGCACACAGGGGGGACCAGGCAGCAAAAGGAAGGAGAACCTGGACAGGAGAGGTGGCGGGGGCTAATATTTACTAGAACTGATCTCCTTTCCTCCTGCAGCAGCTAAAATAGATGAGAGGGAGAGGATGAGAGGTGGCTTTTAGCTGCTGCAGGAGGAAAGTGGATTTCCAGGATCTGGGGGGTGGCAAGGAAGGGATGTAATCTACTTGTCATCTACTCGCGATTGACAGGTAGAATGCAATAGACGTGTTGCTGACCTCTGCACTAAACACACAATTTAAATTAAATACAGTAAGTACTGTATGTAAGTTAGGGTAATATCATGGTAGAAAAAAATATTATTTGTGTGATTGGTTTATTGTATCAATTAAACTGTAAAGTTTTCTATTATGTAGTCCCAGACTATTATGTAGTCCCAGACTACACACTTGCGTATACACTACCTGAGTATCTACAATGCTATACTCCAAATAATAAACAGTAAACTGCGTGACATTTTGCTATTATTCTATTAGATTGCTGCAGAGTAGTGACTGCATTGAGACAAAGTGCTAGGTTGTCTTGTGCAGAAAGTTAATAAAAAGGAGGAAGTAAAATGTTGCTCATTATTTTTTATGGCCTTCCTTCCCAGCAGAATGCCTGTATCTCCCGTCTATTGCGTGTTGCTTTATTTTAGTTCATGAAAAAGGCATTTAACTATTCAGCACAATGACACTTTTGTCTTCAATCACCAAACTGGTCAGGTGGCCTAAAGTATTGTGTTATTCAGTCTTTTATTCAAAACACTTCTGCCAAGTTGGTGAGAAGACCTTTTTGTCTTGTTCACACCTTACACTGACTTAGCAGTAGACTGTGCACACATTAATGACTATGAATTTAATAATTTGCCTGCTTCAGTCATCTGTCAGTGTTATTTTTAATAAGAGAAGCTACCCGAATAACACTATATAAGAAGTCAAAAACCGATTAATAGATTTTAAATAAAAAATACATTTACAGTATCTCACAAAAGTGAGTACACCCCTCACATTTTTGTGAATATTTTATTATATCTTTTCATGTGACAACACTGAAGAAATGACACTTTGCTACATTGTAAAGTAGTGAGTGTACAGCTTGTATAACAGTATTCATTTGCTGTCCCCTCAAAATAACTCAACACACAGCCAATAATGTCTAAACCGCTGGCAACAAAAGTGAGTACACCCCTAAGTAAAAATGTCCAAATTGGGCCCAATTAGCCATTTTCCGTCCCCAGCGTCATGTGACTCGTTAGTATTACAAGGTCTCAGGTGTGAATGAGGAGCAGGTGTGTTAAATTTGGTGTTATCGCTCTCACTCTCTCATACTGGTCACTGGAAGTTCAACATGGCACCTCATGGCAAAGAACTCTCTGAGGATCTGAAAAAAAGAATTGTTGCTCTACATAAAGATACTCTTGGCTATAAAGACGTATAAGTGCTGCCAGCATTACTGCAGAGATTGAAAGAGTGAGGGGTTAGCCTGTCAATGCTCAGACCATATGCCGCACACTGCATCAAGATGGTATGCATGACTATCGTCCCAAAAGGAAGCTCATCCTAAAGATGATGCACAAGAAAGCCCGCAAATAGTTTGCTGAAGACATGCAGACAAGGACATGGATTACTGGAACCATGTCCTGTTGTCTGATGAGAGCAAGATAAAAGTATTTGGTTCAGATGGTGTCAAGCGTGTGTGGCGGCAACCAGGTGAGGAGTACAAAGACAAGTGTGTCTTGCCTACAGTCAAGCATGGTGGTGGGAGTGTCATGGTCTGGGACTGCATGAGTGCTGCCGGCACTATGGAGCCTACAGTTTATTGAGGGAACCACGAATGCCAACATGTACTGTGACATACTAAAGCAGAGCATGATCCCCTCTCTTTGGAGACTGGGCCGCAGGGCAGTATTCTAACATAACAACCCCAAACACACCTCCAAGATGACCTCTGGCTTGCTAAAGAAGCTGAGGGTAAAGGTGGTGGTCTGGCCAAGCATGTCTCCAGACCTAAACCTTATTGAGCATCTGTGGGGCATTCTCAAACGGAAAGTGGAGGAGCGCAAGGTCTCTAACATCCACCAGCTGATGTTGTCATGGAGGAGTGGAAGAGGATTCCAGTGGTAATCTGTGAAGTTCTGGTGAACTCCATGCCCAAGAGGGTTAAGGCAGTGCTGGAAAATAATGGTGGCCACACACAATATTTACACTTTTTGCCCAGTTTGAACATTTTCACTTAGGGGTGTACTCACTTTTGTTGCCAGTGGTTTAGATATGAATGGCTGTGTGCTGAGTTATTTTGAGGGGACAGCAAATATACACTGTTATACAAGCTGTACATGCACTACTTTACATTGTAGCAAAGTGTCATTCCTTCAGTGTTGTCACATGAAAAGATATAATAAAATATCTACAAAAATGTGAGGGGTGTACTCACTTTTATGAGATACTGTATAAAGCAATTCTACTTTGTTAGTACTACTGAAGACTCCGGTTTAAAGGGTTGTATATATGAGCATCAAAATCGAGAAATTTACTTTCGTCGATGATATCTGCAAATATTCCACGATCACAGGTGGACAAGGTTTGTACGTAGCTGAACTCATTCAAGCATTATGTTTTTTCATTCTGTGTTGCATATAATTTTTTTTATGATATTTCTAGCCAGTATGCAGAACTGAAGGATACCAGGTTAACTTTAAAGCGGTATTATGTCAAAAAAACATAATGCCGTCCCTCTAAAGTTTGGCCCCCCTCCTCCTTCCCCCACCGCCGAGCCAATCCAAATGCGCAGCACGCTTCGCGCATGCGCAGTATGGACCCGCCCGTGAAGCCACAAAGCTTCACTGCCGGCTTCCCTCATCGGCTAAGGTGCCGGCATCGCTGGACTCCAGGACAGGTAAGTGTCCTAATATTAAAAGTCAGCAGCTACAGTATGTGTAGCTGCTGACTTTTAATTTTTGGAGGAGGGGGGGTAAGACTGGAACACCGCTTTAAGGAGCAAAAGGTTTTAAACCCTTGAAGACCAGACCATTTCTTGCAATTTGGCACCGTGTGATTTTTAACTGGAATTGTGCAGTCATGCAATGTTGTTCCCAAGCAAAAGTTATGTCCTTTTTTCCCCACGAAAAAAAAAAAAAATTGCAGATCTCGCTTTTAGTCACAAAGTTTTAAAAATTGAAAGAAGAAAAAAAAATGTCCTTTTCTTTCTTCATTTTCCAAAACAAATGAGAGCTGAAAAATACTCACCGTGCCTCTTAGAAAATACTTTTGGGTGTCTACTTTCTGAAAAGAGGTCATTTGGGGGGGTTGTGCTATCTTGGCATTTCATGGGCTCTGAAACTGTGATAGGTAATAAGGAGGTTTTTCCTGAAACGTGTGGCAAAATATCAAATATTCCATGGACTCAAATGCCTCCCAGCAAAAAGTTTGGGGTGTCTGCTTTCCAAAAAGGGGTCATTTGGGGAGTGTTTGAACTGTTCTGGCATTTTATGCCCAATATTAGAAGCTTATGCCACACATCACCCACTGAGTTTTGCAATTTTTTTGTCACACAGTATTTGCGTAGAGATTTTGCAAACGCAATTTTTTTGGAAAAAAAAATACCTTTTTGAAATTGAATGCACAAATTTACATTATAATGCCCAATTGTTTGGTAAAATATAAAATATGATCTTATGCCGAGTACATAGATACCAAACATGACGTGCTTTAAAATTGCTCACACCCATGCAGCGGCGACAAACTACATACATTTTTAAAAGCCTTTACAGGTTACCACTTTAGATTTACAGAAAAGGTCTACTACTAGAATTACTGCCCTCGATCTGATATTCACAGTGATACCTCACATGCATGATGCAACTGCTGTTTAATTATGACACGAGACCGATGCTTGTGTTCGCCTTTGCGCGTGAGCACTCGGGGAAAAGGGGGGGGGGCAGGAGTGCTTTCATTTTTTTTTTTAATCAATTATTTTGCCTTTTTATTTTATTTTTACACTGTCCCTTTCATTTTTTTTTTTTAGCATTTTTATTGTTATCACAGGAAATGTAAACATCTATGATAGCAATAGGTAGTGACAGGTACTCTTTTTAAAAAAAATTGGGGTCTATTAGACTCTAGATCTCTCCTCTTCTCTGCAGATCTACTTCTAGAATTACTGCCCTCGATCTGACGTTCGCAGTGATACCTCAAATGCATGGTGCAATTGCTGTTTACATATGACAGGAGACTGGTGCCGCCACACACACTTTGTGCGCAAACACAGGGGGACAGGGTTGCTTTAATTTATTTCTTTTTTTGCTTTTTTTATTTTATTTTTACACCTTCCCTTAAATTATTATTTTTTTTATCACTTTTATTTTTATTACAGGGAATGTAAATATCCCCTACGATAGCAATACGTAGTGACAGGTACTCTTTTTTTAAAAAAAAAAATTGGGATCTGTTAGACCCTAGAGCTCTCCTCTGCCCTGAAGCATCTGACCACACCAAGATCGGTGTGATAAGATGCTAACTCAATTTAAAATATCTCTGTTTATATCCAGCAAAACTGAAGTGATAAAACGCTTGTAACTTCCGGTATCTTAGGCCATAGTGATGATTAGAGCCATTCTATTCTCTGATCAGCTCTATGGTCAGCTGACAGAACCACCGGCTGCATTCTCGGGTTAGCCGGTGGGACAGGAGAGCCCGAGAAAACCATGGAAGGTGGCGGAAGGGAAGGGGTAGTCCCCTCCCACTGCCTCTAATAGCAGTCTAGCACCTAATTAGCAGCTACAGTAGGATTGCTTTTAAATGAAAGCCGACCGCTGGCTGTAAAAAAATGATACCAAGATGATGCCTAAACCTGCAGACATTGTCCCGGTATGACCACTCAAAGTCCAGCGACATTCCAGGTTAAAAATCAAACAGTGTCAGCCCTGCTGCAAAATATATCAATACAGTATAAATATACTTTACACTGCAATAAGGTGCTACTGTGCAAATAACGTGCAGTAAGGTGACTCAATGCAAAATTATCTGTAAACAATAGTGCAATTCAAATACAAATATACAAATTAAAAAAGTCCATAAAAGTGCTCTTAGTGCTCAAAATAGTCCTTAAGGTGCTCCAAACGTGCTTGGGGTGTGCTCCCCTGAGGTGTCCCCACTCACCGGAAAGACTTGCAAAATAAGCCTGTGTAGTAATGAGATGCTCCTAGTCATGTCCGGGAATGCTGGGATTAATGCGATGTAACATCCTGGTAAAGGCTGGTTTAATACTCTCTGTGCTCCAAATAAAAAAGAGGATTCTCCATAATGACAGTACGTATAATAGGTTTATTGAAGAAGTAATATCCACTTACATATAAATAAAAACTTTTCCTCCTACGTGTGCGGCTCCATGGTTCTGGTGGTGTTCCGGCTTGCGCTCCACCGATATATTTTGCAGCAGCACTGACACTGTTTGATTTTTATTAATTAAAGGCACAATCACCTTTGTTTGTTAGCAGCAGCTCATAAGGAAACACATTCTAATTTACACATACATATTGATCCATATGTGCGAGGCATTTGTTAGAGATTCCTGGTTGGCCAGTGAATCTGGTACTATATATTGGAAGGTTCTTTTTTTTGCATGTAGCCTTGTGGGCTGAATGAAAAAAGAGAACCTAACAGATTCCTTTGTTCACATCGATCGATGTGGATGAAGAAATCTCTGTCAGAACATGTGTGATATGCTCACCATTAGACCTCCCAGCATCCACCCACTTCTAATGATTACAGCGCTGCAATCATTGCTTTATGTGTATGCTGAAAGCAAACACTGTTGCTATCAGGATAAACAAATCAATGCTGCAGCTGATGGGTGTACCTGCAAAGCAAACAATGGTTAACAATAAATTACAGTAACAATAAAACATTACAATATAATATAAACAATACAGTAAAACAGTAGAATGGCGGTATCTGCAAAGCAAACTATGGATAAAAATGAAAAACACAGTAACAATAAAATATTACAATATAATAGTATACAGTACAGTAAAACAGGAGAATGGCAGTATCTGTAAAGCAAACTATGGTTAACAATGAAAAACAGTAACAATAAAACTTATTATAAAGCAGTATATTATAAAGTACAGTAAAACAGTAAGAACAGAAACCTAACTCAATAAAACGACAACTATTTTTGGCTTTTTTAAATTATTTTGTTATGTTATTTATTTACACTTTTTTTGTAACTGTAAAAAACTTTAAACGTTCCCGGCTAGGGTCTCTCAAAATGCAATAGCCATCTTACATCTTTTGAGACCCTGTGTGCCCTAGACTGTGCCATGTTGTACCCTATACTAATACCCCACTAGTGTGTGGTAGGGACAGAAACAGTCCCCGATGCAGAGACCAGGTTAGCCAGGACAGGAGGGCCAAAAATAGCGGGTGTCATAACTAATTAACTATATCCACGTTTTCTACATGACACGACATCTTCTTTGGAGTGTTCTTCGGGTAGGGGTACCAGGGAGGACATCCAGAAAAATACCTCTCCTGCAGCCGGCTCACTGCATCTGGATTGTGAATTTGATCCACTGCACCTTCTGGATACAGAAGGGCTGTGATGATCTCTTCCTGACACTTTTTTGCACCAGCATCTGGCCTTACGGGCAATTAAGTGCAGTGCCATCATCTGGTCGTTAAAGTTCACCCCTCCCATGTTAAGGTTGTATTCATGGACACAGAGGGGCTTCCCAACAACACCAGTCGCCGTTGTAATTTGGACTGTCATATCTGCGTGAATGGAAGACAGAACAAAAACATTCAGTGGTGTGTACTTCCCCTTCATTGTAAGCAATTTATTACACTTCAAGCAGGCTCTCTGCCCCCTTTTAAGTCGGGGGCAGCCCCGGCGATTAGGTCGCATGGTGCCACTTCCAGGATCAAAAAGGTGATTAAAAGTGGCACGCTTGTTTAATAATTGTCCACATATAAATGGTACCCCTTTCCAAATAAGTGTGACACCAAGTCCCAAACAATCTTGCAGCTGGTGCTCTCTATGTAATGTGGGCAGTTGGGGGGCTCCACACTGCTATCTTTTCACTCGTAAATCCGGTAGACTACATGTATAGCTTGTTGCCCTGTCACATAGCTTATACATCATCCTAACCCCATATTTGGCAGGCTTGCTGGGGGGAAACTGTTTTCAAAACAAGGCGGTCAGAAGATGTAATGAGGGACTCTTAACGCAGACAGCTTGTTGGGGCGTATACGAGGCTGCAAATTTTTGGTTGAAGTGATTTACGAGGGGCCAAATTTTGCGGAGCCGGTCATATCTAGGACCACCCTGAGGACGACAGAGTTCTATATCTTTGAAATGCATGAACAGCAAAATTTCCTCGTATCTAGTCCTGGCCATGGCAGCAGAGAACATGGGCATATGATGAATTGGGTCAGTGGACCAATATGACCGCAACTTACTCTTTTTAGTAATGCCCATTATGAGGGATAGGCCCAGAAAGGTTCTAAATTCGGAAACAGTGATAGGTTTTCATGCAAATTCTCTGGCAAGGGTCAAATCTGGATTTGCAGCAATAAATTGATCGGCATATAAATTGCTTTGGTCCACAATAGATCTGTACAGATCCTCCGTGAAAAACAGCTCATAAAAACCAAGGGGAGTAAAATCGTCTGTTTCCACCTGAACTCCAGGTTGGCCAGTGAATGTGGGAAATGCGGACGCTGCAGAGGTGGTGGGCTTCCAATCAGGATTTACAGGCGCACCAGGAAGGACACTATGGGCTCTATGAGCCTGTCTTTCAGTTCTTGGTGGCTGCGGGACACTACTTGTGCTAGCCACTGCACCAGCTTGAACTGCACTTAAGGGACTCGCCATGTCAACAAGTGTTACTGCAGTGCTGGTTTGTCTACGACCAGAATGTACAAGGCCACTGGTGCTTGCCAGTTCACCAGAAGTGGCACTAGTACCAACACTCTGCTTCATATGAGAACCATGCGATTGTTGCACCTCAGAAACCTGGGAACAGGGTCAGGAACGTCTGACCTTAGCAGGTACCACTACTCCATCATCAGAGCTATCTGTCAGGGTGCTGCTGCTCACTACAGGTTTGAATACTGAGCCTGATTCTGACAGTGAGTCTTCCCCATCGCTCTCATGTGTCATGCTCAGCATCGTATAGGCCTCTTTACTAGTGTACCTGTTTGGACATTTGGCCAATACATTTATAGGTACCTAGTGTGACGTTTGTAAAAAGAGACAACCCCCTTTGGGTCGGTGGGACTTTAAAGGCAACTAGTAATTATCTCTCATAGGAAAGATTAATTTGAATAAAATACAATTTATTTGAAAAGGGTGATTATAAGAAAGATCATCAAGGTAAATTATATTACATATATAACAGTATAAATGAACATGTAATACAATATAGTGTTACAGGTGCACAACAGAGTCCAACGCGTTTCGAAGTATTGTATAATACCAGAATCTTCCTCAGGGAATCTGTGTATATTCCTGAAAAGCATATGCCAAACATAAATCAAATGAAATGAAGAAGAAAAAGCAAAGTAATAAATACATATTATATACCAAATCATTTACATGAGTACTTTTTGCAATTGCGACAGCATGTTATTCCACCTTATTGTGAAGAGATTCTTGGCTAATTAGCCGTCAATAAATCAGAAATCTTATCTTATACCCTATGGAAAATAAAGCAAGAAAAAGAGAGAAAAGAGAAAAAAAATATATATATATATATATACCACATGGTGAGAGTTCACATACCTGCAAACCCTAATAGCCACAATTATTTGTCCAAAAGGGGAGATATATTGTGATCCCACAGTGTAGGAGCTAGAGTCAGATATTGAATCACAATTTTCTTTACCTAAAAATAATAATTCATTATCAGCAAAATGAGTTTCATGAGTTTAAACCCACATATATATAGAAGACTATGGATCAATTCACCTGTTGTGATGATCAGAAATTTAATGTGTGAAAACAGGGGAAGAGGACAAGTTCTATCCAAAAATAAAAGGAAGGAGAAAAAACTCCTAACAGCTTTGTAAAGGTTATTCTCCACTGGGGGTGCCTTCAGGACTTAGTAGGTGGTAAATCCTGATGAAAACAAGAGGAAAAAACACCGACAAAGTAAATATGTCCATTCACCACGGTGGAATGTATGATACACCCTTAATATTTCAGATACCTTACCTCCATATTAATGTGGAACATCCATGGTGTCTGATGACTTCTATGGATATAATGTTCACACAGGTGTATATAAAAATTATATTCCAAAATTTTCAGGTCGATGTTGGATATTAGTCTAGGATAAATACATAGATAATATATAACTTCATGTATGGTAGAAGATATGGAGGAGAAACAAGTCCCCCCCTAAAGAAAGTAATGGGTTTATTACATTTGGACTACCTTACCTCAATATTGAGGTGGGTTGTTCATAGTATCCCCACAACTTACAAGTCTGCAGTATCCACAGGAATGTATAATTAAATTCCCAGGTATTTATTGTGTGACGTTACCAAAAAATGTAACTGCTAGCGCTAGCAGAGATCAGGCCTGACTCTGATAATGCAGCAGTTTTGTGTGCCTTGTATCGGAAGTGACAGTGATCTGCAGATACTGCACTTCTTGGGGGCTGGGTGGAGGGGGTTAAATGCAGGTGCTGGTCGGTGTTTGGGCTGATACTGCTAACGCTGCATTTTGGAAACACTCTACTATACTATTAGGGATGGTAGTATAATTCTGATCTGATCAAAGATATTGATCTGTTCAGATACTATATTAGTAATGGAGGTGTGTAGTGTGTTTCACTGGCAATCAAAGGGTTAACATTTATTACTGAATATGTGGCGGGCAATCTGATGCTATCCTGGATTGACGCTAACTAACGCTAACTGACGTCACCTGTGACACTAATACAGTGATCAGAAAAAAGATCTGTATCTTTGACAGGGCAGTGAAGGGGTTAACTGGGGGTGATCAGGGGGTTAAATCTTTATTAAGATGTTTAGGGTACCTGCCATATATCCATCTGGGACTGAGACTAACTACCATTAACTGCTGCTCACACTAACTGAAGTCAACAGTGACTCTAATACAGTGATCAGTAAAAAAAATCTGTACATTGTAAATAGTGATACTGTGACAGGGAGTGAAAGGGTTAACTGAGGGGTGGTAAGGGGGTGAAATCTATGCCTACGTGTACTGGTGTCAGTGTAGTGCTTGTGTACTCACTGGCTGATGCTCTTTTCTTGCTTGTGGAAACCGAAAAGGGCTCCAGGAGGGGAGATTGAATAATTTCCTGTGCCTGTGTTTACATTACACAGGCACAGGAGTTTCTGTGATTCGCTAGAACTGATCAGCAGGTCCAGGCCATAAAATATTGGCCTGAACCTGATGAGTGATCGGTTCTGGAACTAATCCGATCAGTGCCGAGTCGGTGTGCGCGCCCCCCTGCCTGTGGCCGTGAGAGACATACAGGTGTCGATTCACGCAGCCGAGCCACCTTGCCGCAGTAAATGTGCGGCGGGTGGTCAGCAACTGGTTAAAATCAGAGTGATCGTATGGGGCTCCGGCCACATGGCTGTGTCATTCATTCACACAGCTCTGTCTGTGAATGAACTACAAGCCCTGACATCCTTTTTGGTTGTCGGCTTGTAGTTCTCAATGAACTACCATGGCCCTGTGAAGCACCATGGTAGTTATTGATTTCTTCCTGTCAGTGTATCTGCCTGTCCATATGGGATGCATGGGTATACAGATATACCGACAGGTCTGCAGGAGACATGCGTGGCAATGCTTTACAGGCACCAAAAGAAAAAAATAATATATTCACATTTTTTTACCTGCAAAAAATGTGCATTTATTATTTTTTTCTAAAAGGTGAACTTATCCTTTAACATTGACTGGGGTGCTAACAATTGACAGCTTTTATCCAACCTTTATACCGAAAACAAAAAATTGTTTGCCATAACTGCTTATAAAGTATTAGCTGGAGTTCAGCTTCAATTTGTTGGTTAAAGGAGAAGTACAGCCAAAGCTCGTTTAGCTGTGCTTCTCCTGGGCATCACAAGAGTGCAGTTCGTTCTGCACTCGAGTGACCCGCTTTCAGCAGGCAGAAGCCCGCTGTCAGCTGATGTCGCAGAGCACAGGACCTGCTCACATGTCTGGACCGGCACCCAGCCCAGCCTCTCAGGGAGACACTGAGAGCCTTAGCCGGCCGCTCCTGCCCCCTCCACAGCTCAGCTCTACAGTCAGCAGCTCTCTGCTCAGGGAGCTGTGAGAGCTCAGCGGTGTTCGATAGCTCGGTTCTCAGTTTTAGAGGTGCCGGGGGACAGATGCAGCATCAGACCTACGTATGTACGATTCCAAAAAAAATAACCCATACATCTCTTTTAAGTCCATCTAAATCTGCTAGTCTAACATGAACCTCTCCCCTATCCCTGGAATGACAATGCCATTTTCCTAAAGTGTCTGCTTTACGCAGACACCCAGACAGGAAGTGTGTTATTGGCTGGATGGTGAAGTAAAGGAAAAAACCCAGAAAATAGAAAACAAATGCAGCCACCACATCTAAGGATTGGTAGGCTCCAATACAGTATATTACCTTTTTATGTTTAGGTATAATACCGCTTAAATTGTTTTGCTGAAAGACTTGTCTACTAAGCTGAATCACTGAAGCTCACAATTCACGCACAGCTCAATATTCAGGGGGGAAACTCATACCCCATCTCCCTGTCCTGTTTGTCTCTGTACAGACTTTTGATTAGAGAAAGGCAGATTTAACAAGAAAAAAAATGCTGTTTTGTGTCCTCTTGAAAGAACCTATGATGGTTGGCAAAACCAGCATTACAGTGTTAAATGTTGTTTTCAATACATTTTTGTTGCTTAGAATGGCTGTAAATTTACATTCAAAATTTAAAAAGAAAAAAACTTTAAAACTTGTCTTTAACATCATGGCAATCACCTCTCTTGGAACGCACTGACCTCCACTCATAAAGATAATGTGATTGCCAACATGAGGTTAAATTGCATAGCAATATGAGACATTTAGTTTAGTCCTTTTTAAAAGGAATTTGGTAAAAAGCTGTATAAGCAACACTAGCGCCACTGTACTGTATAAATCATATGAAATATATACATTTTTATAAATACCATTTTAAGTGTTAGAATTAAATTACTTTATTACATGGTGATACATTTGTGACATACATTTTTTTTGCTGATAGTAAAATATGTTTTTTATTTTATTCGTAAAACTTGTTTATGATAGATAAAAATTAAATTAGTGCAGTGTCAGCCACCAGAGCAACACAATTCGCCTTTTAAAAATATAACGGTAAAATATTTGCATGCTTAGCTATTTTAAAAATGCAGATATTCGCAATGATACAGAATACATTTTATGTCCTTAAGGGGAACCACATGTAATTTCTTAATAGGACCATCTTTGTAACCCAAAATTGGTTTGGGATAAAACATATCTTTCATATTTTAATTTTGCCAAGGCCGTTTAGATTGTTAGTGAGGAAACCAGAAGTGTTCAAAGGGTGTGGTAGTGAAGGAAGTGACTAGTGATATGTGCCTTGGCTCTGTAACAAGAATCAAAGCACAGCCATTTTTTACCATCCCATGAGATCAGCTGGAGCGCTTCGAAAGAGAATATTAGAGTAGACATAATTATGATCAAAGAGACATCAAATGCTGTTAAAATATGTCTGTGTTTGAGTTAACATATTTTAATGTTTCTCGAAGAACCCAAAATAGGTTGGCGGTCTGCTTTCGATGTACAATATATGTACAGTATCTCACAAAAGTGAGTACACCCCTCACATTTTTAAAAATATTTTATTATATCTTTTCATGTGACAATACTGAAGAAATGAACCTTCCGCTACAATATAAAGTAGTGATTGTACAGCTTGTATAATTTGCTGTACAACTTGTATAACAGTGTCAATTTGCTGTCCCCTCAAAATAACTCAACACACAGCCATTATGTTTAAACCGCTGGCAACAAAATGAGTACACCCCTAACTGAAAATGTCCAAATTGGGCACAATTAGCCATTTTTCCTCCCCAGTGTCATGTGACTTGTTGGTGTCATAAGGTCACAGGTGTGAATGGGGAGCAGGTGTGTTAAATTTGGTGTTATCACTCTCACTCTCTCACACACTGGTCACTGGAAGCTCAACATGGACCCTCATGGCAAAGAACTCTCTGAGGATCTGAAAAAAAGAATTGTTGTTCTACATAAAGATGCAACCATTGTGATTTTCGTTATATAATTATGTTTTTGTACATGTACTTTTCTTTCTTGTCCATCGTGTTTATCTACTATGCATCGACTTTTGGTTTTCCATTGCCATGGATCTTTACATCATATATGTACCAAGTTACCATATTATATGGTTTTAGTTTGATTTTACTGTGTTATTATCTATTTATAATACAATAAATTACTGTCATACATACGGTTGTATATGCTTACTTTGTTATTCATTAACTCATGAGTTAGGCACACCTCATTTAAAGTCCCACATATAGTGCTTCCGCTGAATGGCACCCGTGACCAAGAGAGATGAAAAATAGGCTGCTTACCAGATTTTTATGGTCATCTACTCTCATAGATAGACCACATAGGCATTAATCTGTGGGGACCAATCCCAATAATCTCAAAGGGCACACCTTTAGTATCAGATCCAAAAGGGCTGGAGCAGATAGAGATGCCAATCCTCACATGTAGAGGACCCCCCGACTAGTTTCGCCCTGGAAGACGTCAATGGCGTGGGGTCCCCTCCAAGATTCATACCAGACCCTTATCCGAGCATGCAGCCTGGCAGACCAGGAAAGGGTGGGATGATTGAGCGCCCTCCCCTCTCCGAACCATACCAGGCCACATGCCCTCAACATAGGACCACATGCCCCCAAAGCACCTTGTCCCCATTTTTATGGGGACAAGGGTCTCTTCCCCACAACCCTAGGCTGTGGTTGTGGGAGTCTGCAGGCAGGGGGCTTATCGAAATTTGGAAGTCCCCTTTAACATTACATTTATTTTATATACGTTTAACTATGAAAAAATTAAGTACGTTTCCCCATTATTCTCACTGTTGCTGGCACTGTTGCCAACATTTTTATGTTTTGAGGTTTCTTCCTTCTTCTCTTTCCCTTTGCCAAAAAGTCATTTGACCCCCTCTAATCAAAAAAGAGCTTAAGCTCTATTTTTTTTTTTAACGATAACTCTCTTTACCTTCTGTCTCAACATTTTCTCGTGTACCCACTGGCTCTACATTTAGGCATGTGCTTGTTGTCTTTAAAATGTGGTGCCAGTGGCCAATTTTTCTAAACTTAGGTGCAAGTAGGTTTTTCTAAACCAAAGTCCAAGTAGCTGCCTGGTATTCACCCCCACATGAGCAGTGATGGACTTTGCTTCAGAAAGGTACTTAGGTTGCAGCCCTTGTGACAGTCAGGCTGGCATATTTTCTGGGCACCTAAAAACTAAATTGCTGACAATATTGCTGGCTTGTGTTAAAACATTTGACCTATCTGAGCAAATTGCAGTGTCATGCCTTTGTTTTTTTTTTTAACAAAGTATTTCCACATTTCAGCCTCTTCTACCTGGCCATGTTCACACACTGTCCAGGTGCTGTGCATTTTTTTTTTTTACCAAACCATGTAAAAGGGCTATAACTGTAATATTTTCAAAACTGGATACACTGAGATATGGAGGGAAGTTGTGGTGCAACTAGGGTGAAGGTGTGGGGTTTTGGGAGCACAGTTTTGTTACATTTTTAATTTTTCAAAGGATGCGGTGAGGGGTTGTAAAAAAATGCAGCTCTTGGTTCAAGTGTCAGCAATAATTGTAGATGTGCTTTACTTACTCCAAGTTGAAAGTTATAATCTTATGTAGCAGGTTTTCCAGGCATTGGGCCTGATGTGGGTCTGCCATTGTTAACGGTTACCTCCCCAGCCCAACTCCGGCATCTTGGTTTTGTGGTTTTATTGTAAATAAAGGAGATGGGAGAAGGGAATGAGCAGGATACTCCTTTAGGCTTAACTAGATACAATTTGGGACTTTATCCAGAAAATGTCTGTTTACGCTGCCTTGACTCCAGCCGACGCTAGCCAGCGCTCACTGACGCTTAGAACACACTGTAACTTGACAGAAGTGCTGAATCCTCGACTCTAGGTTCAGAAGACTCAGGACTGTGGAGCATAGAACTACTGATACTGCTGCACGGCAAAGTCACTGACCCTCTCCAGCCTGGCACTGGCTTGAGGTAGCTTGCTGTGAATTACTGTATAGCTGCAACTCTCAACTGGTACTCTGCACAATTCAGGGCCCAAACCGCAGGCGTCCCCTTTACACTTTTAGCTCTTCGGGGTCTACTGACTATGTACCCCTTCTGTTACTTCAGGGTCCTCAACCTAGGTACCCCCTTTACAGCTAGCTGACACTGGATCTCAGAACCTCCTCTGGAGTGGTCTCCTCTAACTCTTCAGGCAGACCCCCAGGGGCAATCCTCAGTACTCGCGACCTGTGTAGGCTTTCCTGGGACTGGACCCATCTCGCTCTCCGCTGGTTCTCGGCACACCGGATCCCCTCAGCTCAACTCAGCACTCTCTGGATTCTCGGATGGCACCCCGAGACATCCGCTTCCCCAGACAGGAGGGGAGACAGCCGTTCTCTCCCTCCTGGGACTCTGCTCCCGCCAAAGACGCCGGGTCACGCGCTTCCCCCAAACTTATACCCACTCCCAGAATCCTTTGCAGCATAATCTGCCTTCTGGGATAGTTACAAGCTTGAATGTGTCGCCTGATTGGGCTTCCTCCACTACCCTATGAGAAGCCTCTCACAGGAGCCAGTGGGGAGACTTCCCCTTCAGCAGGCACACCTGGAAACCATGACACCCTAACCAAAAGAAATCATGGCCCTGCTGTTAGGCAGACAAGGCCCACTATACATTTACCTAGCACCTACCTGTAGGGTGCTACACCTAAAAAAAGGGTAAAGACTCTAGTGAACAGAAAAATTAGCTACATTGTTGACAACTAAAGAGCTAGTTATCAGTCAATTGATGGAAACAAAAATTGGTCCTTAAAAGAATTATTAGGTGTACAGATCTGTGCACAAAGGCGGGAGACATAGGGAAATTCAGCCCAGCACAATAGTTTGTTAAAGTAGATCTAAACCCATTAATAATGGGACACACCACTGACATGCTGACAATCTTTTTGTTTAATTCAGTAGGCTAGAATGACATACCAACACATACTACATGGCACACCTCCCACTAACTCCCACCTAATGAATAAATTAAACAGATTGTCAGAATGTCATTGGGTTATGCCCCATTAATTCTATTTGAAAGTGGTGTAGAGATAAGCTACTGGGGCTTGCACCTGATGATACTGTGGAGTGGAGGAAAACAGGGGAGCTTTGGAGCAGAGGAACTTGTCTGCACTTTTTAACTAAATTTAAACCCAACTACTAAATCTCGTATAAGCTTTAAAATGGTTATATCACATGCAAACCAATTTTTTTTTTCTTCATCGCTAGCTTTCATGAGAGAAAAAAAAGCTAGTGACATTGTGTCAGGGCTGGGATACCAGCAGCTCTTTTCTTTCAGTGCAAGGCTCAAAATTGATATGGTCCAGAAATATTTAGACAGAATAAAGTTTGAATAAAGCCCCTAGACCAGATGGCATCCACCCACGGATCCTCTGTCATTTTCAAAACCATTGTTTCTAATTTTTAGGGACTTTTTATTGACTGGAAAGGTACCACTGGATTTGGGCAGGGCCAGTGTGGTGCCTATATTTAAAAAGGGATCAAAGTCTTTACCAAGCAACTATAGACCTGTTAGTTTAACTTCTATATTTGGGAAGATACTGGACAGTTTAATAAAAGACCACATACTGTAGATGAGTTCTTGCTGGAAAAACTGAAAATTTGTTATCAAATACTTACCATAATTTTCCTTTCCTGATGGACTCCATGGCAGCATACGTATCGGGTTTAGTCCTGCCTCCAAACCTACCCTATAGGACATCCACTCCCATAAATCTTTGCACCTGTTCAGCACACTTGTTCTGTAACTAGCCTAATTAGAAACTGGGAGGGAACTCCTGATGCCATGGAGTCCATCAGGAGAGGAAAATTACGGTAAGTATTTGATAACAATTGAAAAAACAAAATTATGCCCGCGCTACACAACGTGTGATTAATCTGTGAAAAAATATGTATAAAAGTGTAAATATGTGCAGCTGCTGCAAACGCTAAGAAAATCTTAGGGAATATGATGTAAACAAATTTATGCAGCGCTAGCTCCAATACTATTTGGCTATATATCAAATTGTCATAAACATAAAGTGCTAAGTGCTGAAATGATCATATATGCAATAACCAATAAATTATAAAGTGCATAAATCCACATAAGTGATTGTAAATAAGTCCAAGTAAATATTCAGTGCTTGAGAAGAAAAGTCCTTAGTGTGATCCAAATAAGGTGCCAAAGTGCCAAGTAATCAAAAGTGCTTGCAAAGTGATAAGGTGCCCCTCACGGTTCCCCACTCACCAGATTGCCGATATAAAAAGACCTTGGAAATTATTGCACACTGGCCCGGGATCTTTTGAAACCAAAACTTCTCCTATGCAGGCTTCGAGGTTAAATGGGTCCGCTTCCGCTTCCACCATTAAATGAAAAGATGGCCATACATGGTGAAGTAAGTTTAAACCAGTTTATTGCCATAAAAAAGGTCAAATGGATACTCACAAGCGAATATAATAAATAGGCATGTACAGTGAACTCGTGTGGCGCCGCTCTCGGCGTGCATTCCACACACAGGAAGTTCCTGACCGGAAGTGACGTTCCGTCTGGTTCGCAACCGGTAGTGCATCAACGCGTTTCTCCGTCAATACAGCGTCTTAAAAGACATCACTTCCTGTTAGCGTAGGCTTTTTATATCCTAGCCTCTCAATCATCACATCCGGAATCTCTATATTTATACTTTTACAATCGATCACAAACTATTAAAGTTGATTAATGAGATTGATATAGCGGTTTTACTCATCTATATCTATTACTATTTTATGAATATAATCTATTATGATCGTGAACGTTTACTACGTCCGGGCATCACTTCCTGTATACAAAGCTTGTTTAACCCTTTAGTATTTCCACTATACTTTTTTATTAAAACATCAATAATTAGCATTCATAGATTCAAACACAACATTTTGTCAATATTAACTTCTAAAACCTGTTTTTATTAATAATATTTAAAAATTATGATTTGAACAAATAATATATTAGAATATATATATAAAATTATTTTAAAAGAATTAAAATAAATTAATGAAAAATCCGGAAATTTGGGAATCATAATAACTTTGGAATTGGGACATTATTGAAAAAATTGTTATATAAATATTAATATTATTTCAATTCGACTTAGTATAAAAAAATTTTGTTATATAAATATTTATTCTTTAAACATAAATATGAAGCTCTAATAAGGAGGAAATAGAGGTTCTGTGAGGCTGATTGAAAAAGGATTTGGTTATATGTAGGAGGAAATGGAATAAAAATATTAAATTATTAAAATGTAGAGATGGAAATTAGATAAAAAATATAAAAGGATATATTAAAATGTACGTGAGGAGTATAGCCTTATGTATGAGTTCTAAATTCAGGCTGATAAAAAAATAATATTAATATAGAAAGAAATAATATTAATATTTATATAACAATTTTTTCAATAATGTCCCAATTCCAAAGTTATTATGATTCCCAAATTTCCGGATTTTTCATTAATTTATTTTAATTCTTTTAAAATAATTTTATATATATATTCTAATATATTATTTGTTCAAATCATAATTTTTAAATATTATTAATAAAAACAGGTTTTAGAAGTTAATATTGACAAAATGTTGTGTTTGAATATATGAATGCTAATTATTGATGTTTTAATAATAAAGTATAGTGGAAATACTAAAGGGTTAAACAAGCTTTGTATACAGGAAGTGATGCCCAGACGTAGTAAACGTTCACGATCATAATAGATTATATTCATAAAATAATAATAGATATAGATGAGTAAAACCGCTATATCAATCTCATTAATCAACTTTAATAGTTTGTGATCGATTGTAAAAGTATAAATATAGAGATTCCGGATGTGATGATTGAGAGGCTAGGATATAAAAAGCCTCCGCTAACAGGAAGTGATGTCTTTGAAGACGCTGTATTGACGGCGAAACGCGTTGACGCACTTCCGGTTGCGGACCAGACGGAACGTCACTTCCGGTCAGGAACTTCCTGTGTGTGGAACGCACGCCGAGAGCGGCGCCACACGAGTTCACTGTACATGCCTATTTATTATATTCGCTTGTGAGTATCCATTTGACCTTTTTCATGGCAATAAACTGGTTTAAACTTACTTCACCATGTATGGCCATCTTTTCATTAAATGGTGGAAGCGGAAGCGGACCCATTTAACCTCGAAGCCTGCATAGGAGAAGTTTTGGTTTCAAAAGATCCCGGGCCAGTGTGCAATAATTTCCAAGGTCTTTTTATATCGGCAATCTGGTGAGTGGGGAACCGTGAGGGGCACCTTATCACTTTGCAAGCACTTTTGATTACTTGGCACTTTGGCACCTTATTTGGATCACACTAAGGACTTTTCTTCTCAAGCACTGAATATTTACTTGGACTTATTTACAATCACTTATGTGGATTTATGCACTTTATAATTTATTGGTTATTGCATATATGATCATTTCAGCACTTAGCACTTTATGTTTATGACAATTTGATATATAGCCAAATAGTATTGGAGCTAGCACTGCATAAATTCGTTTACATCATTTGATAACAATTTTCCGTTTTCCTTACAGACTCCATGGCAGCATACGTATCGGGAAATAACTCGCCGTACACAATCAGGGTGGGCAGATGCTGAACAAAAGTTTAATTAACTCTGTCAACCGACAGGACTTGTAAACCAAAATTAACAGAAGAAAGAGCCGCCGGCTCAACACAATAATGAGACAAAAAGGTGTTGATGGAAGACCAGGATGCTGCTCTACAAATCACTTCAGGAGTGATATGTCTGGAGACTGCCCAGGAAGTGGAAACACTCCGAGTCGAGTGAGCCGTAACCGCCACTGGAGGAGTCAAGCCCTTAGCCCTGTAAGCCCATTGAATAGCCTGGATGATCCATGAAGAAATAGATCTTGAGGAAGCCCTTAATCCCTTATTCTTCCCACTGAAGGTGATGAACAGATATTCCGACAGCCTGAAGGGAACCGTAGCTTCTAGATATTGTTTGAGGCAATTCCCCACATCCAGTGGATGGGTGAGCCCTTATCCTGCCTAAAGGTGGGCAAAACTATTTCCGAGTTCTCATGAAAGACATAGGTAACCTTTGGTCTTGCTTCCAACATAGGGATTAAGACTACCCTGTCTGGGAAAAATGTTAGGAAGGGTTCTTGCACTCCTAAGGCCCCGATCTTAGAGACTCTCTTTGCAGAGGTAATAGCCACCAGGAAAGTGGTCACCTACGTAAGCTCCTTAATGGTAAGAGGCTCAGCTGTATCACGGATGCGTTGTGACAGAAAATCCAGAACTAATAGGAGATCCCATTTGGGGAATTTCGGCTTCTTCTGGGGCCTAAGTCTTACTGCCCCTTTGAAAAACTGCCGCACCAGGGTATGACTGGCCCACGAGATGCCAGTAAAGGCTGAAATAGCCGAAACCTGGACCCTAAATGAGCTAACAGATCTAGACCAGACTGCAGAAAATTCAACACATCCTGAATCTTGATGGAGGAACGAGGATCGGACCTAGCAGCCAGATGTCAAGAGAATCTTGACCAGATCCTTTCATATACCCTGTTGGTTAAACCCCGCCTTGCACTCAGTAGTATGAAAATGGCTTCTTCAGGGCATCCTAAGGCCTGTAACCTTCCCCTCTCAATAACCAGGCCTTCAAGTGTAGACGAGCTGGAAAAGAATGCAGTATGGAGCCTTGAGACAACAGATCTGGCCTGAGGGGCAGCGGATTCGGATCCCGAACACTGAGGAGCGATAGGAGAGGAAACCACGGCCTGTTGGGCCAGAATGGTATCACTGCCACAACCTCCATTGCCTCTGACCTGAGTCTCCAGAGAAACTGCAGAATTATTGGGACTGGAGGGAAGGCATAGGCCCTGCAGAACCTCCTGTCACGATTACTGGGTCAGGCTCAGAGTCCACTCGCAGGAAGCAGCACAACCGTGGTCAACAAGCAGGGTCTGGTACACAAGAGATCAGCCAGAGTGAGGGAACAAGCAGAAGAGTAGTCGTAGTCTTAGCCAAATATCGGTACACAAGCAGTGAAGAGCAAAATGGCACTCTGCAAGAGCAGCTGCTCCAGTGCTTAGTAAATGAGCAGAAACTCTGCTGACTTCCATCATCCAATCATATGCAAGCAAAAAATGCTCTTTTTTTATTTTCCTTGCACATGATTGCTTTTTGTTTGCAAAGAGAAGCATTACCTCATTGCTCTGGAGCAACTGCACTTTCTGGGTGCATTTGCACTTTGCAAAGTGCACAGTCTATTTGCCTTTAGTAAATCAACCCCAGAGTGTTTACATCTGTTTATTGTGTGCACCAAAATGCAGATGCATTGTGGAGTACTGTATGTATGTTTTAGGGTGCTATTCAAACTATTTGTGTAATAATGTGCACTGGAGTAACATTGGAGTAACAAGTGTTGAAAGGTGCAACTTAAGGCAATGTAAATACAAAATCTCTTGAAAGTCCACCCTCTGTAATAACCAGGGCCAGCCCTACCATGGGTCCCGGTGGGACCATGGGACCCAGGCGGCACTTAGAGAGGGGCGGCCCCCGGCCGCCGCCGCTCGGAAAAGCCCGTAAACGTGCGGCTATTTCCGGGAATAGCCGAACATGTACGGACTTTACCGAGCGGCGGCGCCGCATGCGCAGTGTGCATGTCAGGCCGGCCGCGGACCTTTTTTTTGGCGCCAGGCGGAGCCATTTTTAAATCCTAAGGTGCCCTTTAGGAACAGGTAAGTGAGACTGCTCCACACACAGCCACACTACCTGCCATTATGCGGGGCTGCAGGCATACTAAAGAAGATGCAGTGCTGCGGGCATGGTACATGCCCACAGCACTGCATCTCCTGTAGTATAGAAACATAGAAACATAGAATGTGTCGGCAGATAAGAACCATTTGGCCCATCTAGTCTGCCCAATATATCTGAATCCTATGAATAGTCCCTGGCCCTATCTTATATGAAGGATAGCCTTATGCCTATCCCATGCATGCTTAAACTCCTTCACTGTATTTGCAGCTACCACTTCTGCAGGAAGGTTATTCCATGCATCCACTACTCTCTCAGTAAAGTAATACTTCCTCATATTAATTTTAAACCTTTGCCCCTCTAATTTAAAACTGTGTCCTCTTTTGGTAGTTTTTCTTCTTTTAAATATGCTCTCCTCCTTTACCGAGTTGATTCCCTTTATGTATTTAAAAGTTTCTATCATATCCCCTCTGTCTCTTCTTTCTTCCAAGCTATACATGTTAAGGTCCTTTATCCTTTCCTGGTAAGTTTTTTCCTGCAATCCATGTACTAGTTTAGTAGCTCTTCTCTGAACTCTCTCTAGAGTATCTATATCCTTCTGGAGATATGGCCTCCAGTACTGCGCACAATACTCCAAGTGAGGTCTCACCAGTGTTCTGTACAACGGCATAAGCACTTCTCTCTTTCTACTGCTTATACCTCTCCCTATACATCCAAGCATTCTGCTGGCATTTCGTGCTGCTCTATTACATTGTCTTCCCACCTTTAAGTCTTCTGAAATAATTACTCCTAAATCCCTTTCCTCAGATACTGAGGTCAGGACTGTGTCAAATATTCTATATTCTGCCCTTGAGTTTTTACGCCCCAGGTGCATTATCTTGCACTTATCCACATTAAATTTCAGTTGCCAGATGCCCGCAGACCCACATTCTCCTCTACCATGCCCGGAGCACTGCATTCTCTTGCACCATGCCCGCAGCCCCGCATTCTCCTGCACCATGCCCACAGCCCTGCATTCTCATGCACCATGCCCGAACCCTGCATTCTCCTGTACCATGCCCGCAGCCCCGCATTCTCATGCACCATGCCTGCAGCCCCGCATTCTCCTGTATCATGCCCGCAGCCCCGCATTCTCCTGTACCATGCCCACAATCCAGCATTCTCCTGTACCATGCCCGCAGCCCTGCATTCTCCTGTACCATGCCCACGGCCCCGCATTCTTCTGTACCATGCCAGCAGCCCCGCATTCTCCTGTACCATGACCGCAGCTCCGCATTCTCCTGTACCATGCCCACAGCTCCGCATTCTCCTGTACCATGCCCGCATCCCTGCATTCTCCTGTACCATGTCCGCAGCCCCGCATTCTCCTGTACCATGCCCGCATCCCTGCATTCTCCTGTACCATGCCCGCAGCCCCACATTCTCCTGTACCATGTCCGCATCCCTGCATTCTCCTGTACCCTGTACCATATCTGCAGCCCTGCATTCTCCTGTACCATGTCCGCATCCCTGCATTCTCCTGTACCATGTCCGCAGCCCTGCATTCTCCTGTACCATGTCCGCAGCCCTGCATTCTCCTGTACCATGCCGCAGCCCTGCATTCTCCTGTACCATGCCCACAGCCCTGTTTTCTCCTGTACCATGCCTACAGCCCTGCATTCTTCTGTATTATGCCCACAGCACTGCATTCTCCTGTACCATGCCCACAGCCCTACATTCTCCTGTACCATGTCCGCAGCCCTGCATTCTCCTGTACCATACCCGCAGCCCTACATTCTCCTGGACCATGTCCACAGCACTGCATTCTCCTGTACCATGCCCGCAGCCCTACATTCTCCTGTACCATGCCCACAGCCCTGTTTTCTCCTGTACCATGCCTACAGCCCTGCATTCTTCTGTATTATGCCCGCAGCACTGCATTCTCCTGTACATGTTCGCAGCCCTACATTCTCCTGTACCATGTCCGCAGTCCTGCATTCTCCTGTACCATGCCCGCAGCCCTGCCTTCTCCTGTACCATGCCCACAGCCCTGTATTTTTCGCAGGGCACTGTGGCACTATAGACAGTAGAAAGCCTGGTGCGCTCATCTGCCCAGTGTCTACTGCTCTGTCCTGCTCTTGCTGTCACTCCGTACACACTCACACTCCTCTGACTGCTTTCATTGTCCTATAGAATGTGGGGGCCTCTTGGAGGGCGTGAATTTTTTTTTTGGGGGGGGGCAGCATTTCATTCTTGGACCCAGGCAGCACAATGTCTTGGGCCAGCCCTGGTACTAACTATATGCATTTTGCTTCCATGCCTTTTCATTCCCCGTCACAGTCAGGTGTTATACCCTGTGTCAGACAGTGTTAGAGTTTACTCAGAGTTGATGAGATCATGGTTCTCATGTGGCAGTGTCTGGGCTTGGCCACTTAAGCCCAACCAATACATCCAGGGGTGAGATCACATGCTCCAATGAAGCAATTAAGCAGTACGGAAGTGTAGCAATGGTAAGCCCCTTTCACACGGGTGATCCGATCCGATCCGCCTTTCAGTTTTTCAGGTTGTCCTGATCGGATGCTCCATGCATCTCTATGGGGCAGCGGATGTCTGCGGACACATGTCCGCTGACACCCGCTGCTCTCCGATCCGATCCTGTCCGTGAAATCCGGACGGATGGAAACCCTATTTTCCATCCGTCTGGAGGATCGGATTGGATGGCATCGGATGAGAACAAACAGGAGGTCCATTCTCATCTGATCTCCCCATAGAGGACAGTGGGGATCTGACAGCTCCATCTCCGCACACAGAGCGGAAAAGGAGCTGTCATCCGCCTGCTCAGTGGGGATCAATGGATCAATTCCTCGCTGAGCAGAAAGGACTCCGTCGGGCGGTGCGCCCATGTGAAAGAGGCCGTAAGTATAAGTGGGACAAGGGTTGGTCCTGTTTTCCTTGATTGGGTAAAGAGACAGAGTTACAATGGATAGAACCTCGCCTAAAGGTCATGCAGATGATGCAGATTTTTTACATTTTTGAATACAGGTGATTATAATGATCTCAGGCCCTCCTGCTCAGAAATCAAGTCCAGTTTTAGAAAAGATGTGGTTAAAATACATTACCAAAAATTGCATTTTCTTCAGAGCAGAGAAATGAAATCAGAAAAAAGGTTTGTTAAAATGCTTGCAATATATATAGTTTTCCAAAAGGGGATTGTTGTCAACAACACAGGAGGTACACCTGAAGACTTTATTACAAGTAAAGCTATTTTGATTCTCAGAATGCAGGGGAAATTATTATTATTATTATTATACAGGATTTATATAGCGCCAACAGTTTGCGCAGTGCTTTACAATGTGAGGGAAGACAATACAGTTACAATACAATTCAAAACAGGAGAAACTAGAGGGCCCAACTAAATGCCCTACTTTATCTGTTGTCAGCAGTCCACATGCATTAAGAGGCAGCTTATTACTCCAAGACTCAATGGTTTTGATTGCTTAGTTCCATCTGGTTCTGAATTGTTTTTTGGAAAGTTGACACTTTGGCTGCAACAATGTATTTTCTTGTGCAGGTGCAATGTTGGCCTTCATCCAGTGCCCAGTGGGCATCTGTTAACTGAGCTGACTAGGCAGAATGTTGGCATTGCAGTACCAGGTGGATAGCTGGGCCTTCCACCTTATTAATATGACAAACCTAATGTGGACAGGTAGAACAATCATTCAATCTACATAGCTGTTTGCTATTTGCTGGTCTCTGACCTAATAACATTTTAATGGAAAAACCAAAGAACAATGTGAACACTTGTCTATTCAAGATAATAACAACATTAAGATTTTTCTGTATGTTTTAGAAAATGTGTTTTGAATTTTCTTTCTTGGCAGGCCACATATTTGTAAAATCATTCCTATGCAGACTTAAACTATAAACAGTCTGCTCCAGCTTAGCTAATATATCCTGCTACAATGGCTTTAATAAATAAAGAATGAACATTATAAAAGTGTGTAGTGGTCTGTCTGTATTAACATTCTTCTGCTATCCTATTTAAATTTCACATTCCTTTGATTGCCTCAATTATTCCTTTCCTATAGGTGGGCATATTGTTTTTCATAGATATCTTATTCCCCCATTTTTGCTTTCTCCCAAAATATTTTACAGTCTTCTTCCAAACATCGACTGTGCCAAATCCACCTACATATGTTCATTTTCATTATTCATCTCAGATGTTCTCTCAACCTTTCCATCATCAGTGTTCACTCCAATCTGTTCCCATATGTCAGAAATCTTTTTCTAGCTGTCTTGGCATATGATCTGTGCATAACGTTCTAAAAACAATCAATATACAGCACATACACACAAGAACTCACTGATCTGGATCGAGGCTAAATTTAATATGTTTTAGAGTAAATATATTATAGAATGAAAGATTTAGGTCAGGGCATACAAGGCATTTGATCAACTCCCATCCTCCATTATATTCCTGAGTATAGCTAGCAATACTTTTCAGTGACAGATGACTTCTTTTAATCTGATGATCTGTTCTGTAAAAAACAAACTTTTTTTACACAAAAACAAAAAAAAAATAATAATTGAAGACTGACTAGTGTAAAAATACATTGCAAGTAGGGATCGGCTTGATGTTCGAGTCGAGCGGAAGTTTGACTCGAACATCAGCTGTTTGTGTGTTCACTGAACACACAAAGAAATGGTGCGCTCAGCGGGAAGTTCGCCCGCCGATGAGCGCCCCATAATGCTCTGCGCTGGTGCAGTGAATATATTACTGATGATTGGCCAAAGCATGCACATGACTTGTATGACCATGATTGGCCAAAGGCAGGCTGCCAATCATTGCTTAGGGGCTAAGTCCACGCCCCACACTATATAAGGCTGCTGCTTACACAGCAGCCATGTATAGTATATGATAATAGAGGTTAGGCAGGTAGTTAGTTGATAGTGTGTTGAGTTAGTTTAATGCAGTCAGTGTAGTGAACAGGCATACCCCACTTTTATAATGTAAAGATATGTTGTAGTCCTGGGTCCCCTCTCAGCGCTCTCCAAGTTTTGTCTCCCTGTCACTTATAGTTCGTGAGCAGTGCCATGCCAAGCTGACCAAGATTTCCCATAAATGCCAACGAGCACTGAAAGCTGAAAATTGGTCTAGGCAGGAAGGGGGTGAAAGTGGCCTGTATTTAAGTGGTTAAGGGGAACCCTATGACAGAATTAAAAAAAAAAAAAAACGGCGTGGGGTCCCCCCCCAAATCCATACCAGGCCTTATGGGTCTGGTACAGATTTTAAGGGGAACTTCATGCCAAAATTGAAAAAAAAAACCCCAGTGTGGGGCCCCCCCAAAATCCATACCAGACCCTTATCTGAGCAAGCAGCCTGGCTAGCCAGGATGGGGGGGGACCACTTGCCCTCAACATGGGGAGGGTGATTTGGGATGCCCCCCAAAGCACCTTGTCCCCATGTTGATGGGGACAAGGGCCTCTTCCAGACAACCCTGAGCTGTGGTTGTCGGGGTCTGCAGGTGGGGGGCTTATCGGAATCTGGAAGCCCCCTTTCACAAGAGAGATGACAAATCTTTTATAGGAAAGGCGCGAGACACCCGGTCACATCACGCGGTGGCACCGCCCCCTTCTGACGTCACGAGCACCTCATAATGCACTGCTCTGGTGCAATGACTACATTACTGACATGATGTCAGAAGGGGCAGTGCCATCGGGTGATGTAACTGGGTGTCCCTGCCCCTTTCCTATAAAAGAGCTGTCGTGGCTCAAACGGCTCATTAGCCGGGAGGCGTGTGAAGAGGCGGGAGCGTCTTTTTTTTCTTCTATTTTTCGGGTACAGCAGGCGACGTGATTGACAATGGATTTACATGGTGGAGGGGGGGACTATTTTTTATTTTTTAATAAAGGACTTGTCAAAAACTGGCTTTTGTGGTTTTTGTTGTACACTTTTTTGGTGAATGGGTAGGGGTACGATGTACCCGATATCTATTCACATAGGGGGGGCCAGGATCTGGGGGCCCCCTTGTTGTTCCAGATTCTGATAAGCTCCCCACCCGCAGACACCAACAACCACAGCCCAGGGTTGTCCAGAGAGGCACTTGTCCCCATCAACATACAAGCGGCCTGGTATGGTTCGGGGGGGGGGCGCTTGCTCGTCCCCCCCTTATCCTGGCCAGCCAGGCTGCTTGCTCAGATAAGGGTCTGGTATGGATTTTGGGGGGGGACCCCACGTGTTTTTTTTTTTTTTTTCAATTTTGCCGTTTTTTAATTTGTTTTTATCTGTATTGCTTGGAGCCGACAATATATTACAGCTGCGAACAAGTTTAAGTGAAATTTTTTCTTTAGAAATTCACATTAAGGGGACCCCCAGAAACTATATTTAAAGGAATTTTTCTGGTTTCATTTAAGCATTATTAAAATCACTACTCCTGTAAAAACTATCGTTTCAATTTTTTTTTTTTTTTGCATTGATACATGTCCCCCCAGGGTAGTACCCATGTCCCCATACACTTGTAGCATCCTACAGGGTAGGTGTTAGGTAAAAGTATAGTGGGCCTTAACTGCCTAACTGCAGGGCCATAAATTTCAGCTGGGCTGTCATGTCTCCCAGGTGGTTCTGCTGAGAGGGGAGTCTCCCCACTGGCTCAATGAGAGGATTCTCATTGGGCAGTGGAGGAAATCCAATCAGAGACACATTCAGGCCTGTATCTACCCCAAAAGGCATATTCTGCAGCAGAGGATTCTGGGAGTGGGTATATGTTTTAAAGGAACGAATGACACAGCGTCTTTGGCGGCAAAAAGAGTCCCAGGAGGGAGAGTATGGCTGTCTCTCCTCCTGTCAGAAGGATCAGGTGTCTCGGGTGGCTGCCTGGGAATCCAGAGAAGGCTGAGTTGTGCTGCAGAGGGGAACCGGTGTGCCGAGGACCAGTGGAGGAAGAGGGGTTCAGTTCCAGGAAAGCCTGCCAAGGTCGTGAGTACTGTGAACTGTCCCTAAGGGTCAGCCAAGTATAGAGGGGACCACTCCAGAGAAGGTTCGAAGGATCCAGGAGTCAGCTAGCTGTAAAGGGGGTGCCTTGTCATAGGACCCTGAAGTGTTACATGGGGTACCTAGTCAGAGGACCCTGAAGAGTTACAGGGGGTACCTAGTCAGAGGACCCTGAAGTGTTAAAGGGGGTGTCAGCGGTTGGGTCCTGAAGAGCTAATGTGTACAGTATGTAGTGTACAAGTAGTGACAAGGAGCTACCTCAGTCAGTGAAGGGCTGAAGGGAGCTGTTCAGTGACTTTTGAGCTAAATTGAGTGTCAGGAGTTAACAAACAAGTTAAAGTCGAGGTTCCAGCACTAGTTCAGCAAAGCAGTATCTCCAAACGTCAGGAAGCGCTGGTCGGCATTCAGCTGGCGTCAAGACATCGCCAACAGGAATTTTCGTATAAAGTCCCAGTTAACCTAGTTGAGCCAGAGGTGTATCCCACTCATTCCCTTCTCCCATCCCCAACATACAATAAACAAAACCAACCAAAGATGCCGGAGTGGTCATTGTCTCAACTCTCACACTTGGGTTCACAACTTAAATGTGTTGGAAGTGTCTCTGGTAACAATAGCAGACCCACATCAGGCTCAGGGCCTGGAAATATTGCTACACACTTTTATGGTAATAACTTGCATATACAGTAAGCCTTTAAAATGAGGAGTTTTGATTTTTCATGTTTGTTTCTCATAGACTTTAATAGAGTTTGCATGTTCGCTAGAACTTTTTCTCTGTTCGAGATGTTCTGGTGCGAACCGAACAGGGGGGTGTACGGCCCATCACTAATTGCAAGTTTGGAAGTTTATACCTGAACGATGTCGGCATTATCCCGGTATTGTTTTTTAGTAGCCGACTCTCTCTTATGTAAAAGCAATCCTAGCAGGCCTCCCGTGCTCTCCGGGGAGCCTGGCTTACCATGAAGGTGATCAGGGGCCGGACCTTTCCTGGTCATCTCTATGGTTTTGGAAACTGGAAGAGATGAGTAATTTACTTCTGATTTCCCCAACATGTAAACATGTAATTTCTGACTTGTAAAAAGCATCTGATCATACTGATCTTGGCGTGATCAGAAGCTTTTGAGGGTAGAGGAGAGCTCTTGGGTCTAATAGACCCTAGATCTCTCCATAAAGAAGACCTTTTTTTTTTTTTATCACAAGGGATGTTTACATTCCTTGTGACAGCAAAAAACATATTAAAAAAAAATGTAGAGACAGTGTAAAAAAAAACAAAAAAAAAAACAATTTAAAGCACCCCTGCCCCCACCCAGTGCTCACACGCAAAGGCCAACACACGCGTTGGTCCCACATGTATATATAAAAGTTGATCACACCCCACACTTGAAGTATTACCCCGAACGTCAGAGTGAGAGTAATAATTCTAGCACCAGATCTCCTTTGAACTCTGTAAAGGTTTTTAAAGCATCACCATTGATGATTTTTAAATACTGTAGTTGGCACCATTCCATGAGCGTGGGCAATTTTAAAATGTGACATGTTGGTTATTTATTTACTCGACATAATATCATATTTTATATTTGACCAAAAAATTGTGTATTATATTGTGTTTGTGTGCATTGAAGTTCTTTATCCACCTCAATACTGAGCACTTTCACCCCCTTCATTCCCAGACCGGTTTTCAGCTTTCAGTGCTCTCGCACTTTGAATGACAATTAGTCATGCTACAATTAATTTTTTATGATTTTGTTCACACAAATAGAGCTTTCTTTTGGTGGTATTTATTCACCACTAGGTTTTTTTATTTTTTGCGATATAAGCGCAAAAAGAGCGAAAATTGTGAAAAATATTTTCTTCTTTCTGTTTCAAAAGAAATCCAATAAAATCAAATTTCGTCATAAATTTAGGCCAGAATGTATTCTACTACATGTCTTCGGTAAAAAAAATCCTGAAAAGTCTATAATAGGTTTGTGTGAAAGTTATAGTGTCTACAAGCTAGGCTACGTATCATTGAAAATTGATCAATCCTGATGTACTACCTATCTCATTTCTTGAGGCCCTAAAATGTCAGTATAGTACAAATACCCCCCAAACGACCCCTTTTTGTAAATATGAGGGTTCAAGGTATTTATTAAGAGGCATAGTGAGTGTTTTGAAGTTGCACTTTTTTGCCCACAATAGTTTGGGTAATAAAGGTTTTTTTTATTCCACAAAATTGCATATGAACAAGTTATTCCTTACATATGGCATAGATAAACTTGCAATTACACCCCAAAATATATTCTCCTACGCGTCCTGAGTATGGCAATACCACATGTGAGACTTTTCCACAGCCTGGCCACATACAGAGACCCAAAATCCAAGTAGCACCGTCAGGCATTCTAAAGGCATAAATTACACATTTTGTTTCCTGAGAACCTATCACATTTTTGAAGGCCCTGTGACAGATGTTGATCACTGAGATGTGGCAGATGTTCACTGGGACAGATGTAGCAGATCACGGATGGATGTGGCAGATGTTGACTGGGACAGATGTGGTAGATCATGTGCAGATGTGGCAAATGTTCAAGGACAGATGTGGCAGATGATCATAGACAGATGTGGCAGATGATCACGGACAGATGTGGCAGATGATATGTGCCAGATGACCACGGACAGGTGTGGCAGATGATTACAGACATGTGTGGCAGATGATTACAGACAGGTGTGGCAGATGATCACTGGCAGATGGGACAGATGAAGTGCACCAGATGTGCGCCAGATGATCAAGGACAGATGTGACAGATCACGGACAGATGTGGCACAGTATCATGGACAGATGCGGTGGATGATCACGAACAGGTGCGGCAGATGTTTACTGTAACAGATTATTTTACTGGGACAGATGTGTGACAGGTGTTTTGACTGTGTTGGGGACACTAGCTGGGTGATCAGTGAGTAAAAAGCAGTAAAACAGCTTAATACTCACTGATCCCCAGCTGTCAGCACAGATTTGCTCTCCTTCTAACAGCAGAGCCAATTGCTGTTACAACGGCTGTATTGACATTACATGATGGCTGTGATCGGACACACCCTTCATGTGATCAGGAGGGCCAATCACAGAGCCCTCCTGGCGAGTGGTGTTGCAGTGTGTCCTTGGGACACAGGCACACTGTGATCACCGCGTGATCTCTCTTCTTCTGAAGGACTTTCAGGAACACCCACTCAGGAGGAGGTTAAAGTGTATTTTTTCCGAAAAATTGCATTTGGAAAACTGCTGTGCAAATATCATGTTACATAAAAAATTGCAAAACAGTGGGCACATGTGCGGACTCCGGTAAGATATCCTCTTGACCAGATAGCTTTGCGCCAGGGTCATCGATATCAGCCCGTTCCAGCCCACACATCGGACTCTCTTCTTCCCCGCCACAACATCCACTCCTGGGGACCCCGCAGCTCCTCTTATGGCCATATATTTCTTTTATTGGCAACTTAGTACACTGAGATATATGCTATTCTGTAGGTTTATACCGTTCATATGGATCTATAGCTAAGCAATTTTTGTAGTTTTATTTCCGCCATATGGATCTATAGAGAGGCAATTATCCTAGTTTTATTTCCTTTATTTCATTTTTTTATATATGGTCTATAAATTCTTTTAGGTAATTGGATGTCCCGTCTGACATATGAGATATGTTAGGCTTAAGAGATTTACTGTATTTTTGCATTCCCTTTTGATTGTTATGCATAGTAAATTTCCTGTAATGGGGATAACATACAGAATGGAATCCAGAAATTTGTATTCTTGGAATTTTTCTATTTGTATTCTTTTAATATTCTTTATATGTGTTTCTACTAATATTGTTATGTATCTTGTAAAAAGTTGTATTAGTATTATTTTATTCATGTGTAACGTGTGTAATATAGATGTCTTATTCCAATGGGCAAAGATATTTATATGGTTTTCGAGGCAGGGCCAGAAAGAGGCTTGATTATGGTACCACTTCCGCCTTTCAGGGAGCATGTCAGGTCGCCCTTGATGATTCATCATCTGGGCGATGCTGGTACGATTCCCTAGACGGAGGCGAGGCTTGGAGCACAAGCCTCAACGCCATGTTGGTTCGATAATACTCCTGTTATTTAGTATGACTTCCGTAATGAAAGTGAAGCTTGGAGCGCAAGCCTCTGAGCCATCTTGATTGTTACAGCTGAAGCTAAAGTCAGATTGCCATAGTAGGAAACCATTTTGTTGGACTACTGATGGAATGTAAGTGTTCTTGTTATTGTACGGTTCTAACATTTTGTTTTTTGGATGCTTGGACCGTATGATATTACAGAGAAAGTGGAATTTCAACTACAGCCTGGCAGTGTTAAACCCCTGGAGCAACTCAATGGATTACTCCTGTGGAGATTTATCTCCCTGTCAGCCTGTTTGGCTCAGCACGTAAGGTTTCTGAGTCCATGCTTTCTGGTAAGCGTAAATATCTTTCTTGGTTGTGGATATCACGTTCCTGGTGATCTACTTAAGGTCCTATGTGAAATTGTCTACTATCACATTTATCCATACTTTGAGGATTTATATTTATACTTGTTATTCAGCACTGGACTGTTTGCACTGTATAATTTGGAACAAGTGATGGGCCGAATACCCCCCTATTCGGTTCGCACCAGAACACAGCGAATGGGGGAAAAGTTTGTTCGAACATTCAAACTCCATTGAAGTCTAAAGGAAATCAAACCTGAAAAATCAAAAGTCCTCATTTTAAAGGCTTAAATGCAAGTTATTCCCCCAAAAAAGTGTATGGGGGTCTGGGTACTGCCCTACTACCAATGCAAAAAATGTTTTTTTTAAATGATTGTTTTTTACAGGAGCGGAGATTTTAATGATGCCTAAAGTGAAACAATAAAAATTTAAAATTCCTTTAAATATCGTGCCTGGGGGGTCCCCTTAATGTTCCTGTAAAGTGGCGCTTTTTTACGATGTATGTAGGCTGCTGCAGCAATACTGACATTTCTAAAAGAAAAAATGTCATTTAAACTTGCTCGTAACACTGCACTTCTGGGTTTGCCTACGTCTCAACGCGTATCGTCACGGTCACGTCACGTCACGATCTTCATCTCCTGAGGAAGTCACGTGACCGTGACGATGCGCGTTGAGACTTAGGCAAACCTGGAAGTGCAGTGTTACGGGCGGCTCGGGACTCAGAGCCTCAGCGTTCCCATACTGATTGCTGTCTACTTAACTGTAAGTGACTACTGTTTTAAATAAATTTGTATATGAAATACTACACCAGAAGAGCCTCTCTTGTCTACATCCTATTCGGAGCACTTTTAGAATACCACGGCACCCACCACACCACCCCTGGATGGTGTAGGATTGCCCGGAGTTTTCCCTATACGCTGTATCCTTACAGCAGTAAGGTAAGGGTGTAGTACACCATGAAGAATTGTATTGTGAGTTTCTCATCCATTCACTTGATCTGTTTATTTGAACACATAGTTGGAGAACCACTCACAAGAGTGCTTCACATTGACGGCCACCTTTATGAACTTTTAAGTTGAGATTTATTTATTGAGAATTTTTCATCTGATTTAGCACATGTTTTATCTTATTTCAATTTATTCTAACTTATTCTATTGATTGGTGTCACAGAGTCACTATCACAATATTGGTACTGAAGCCACGTTATATGTATATATATATATATATATGACACAGATATTATTTTGCACTACAAGCACTGTATATTGATATCTGTTTACTCACGGCCAAGTATTTACTCACTGGATAAGCTTCACTTTTTATTGTTTCTTTAAGTACTGATGCTGCTGAAATAAAACAAAAATGTAAAAATAATATATATATATATGTATATATATATATATATATATATATATATATATCATTGAAATAAAAAAGGGTATAAGTGGGGTAACACAGACGTGTTGTATACAATACACTTCAGTGGCCCCACTTCAATCACAACACAGCACTAAACTCACTGCAGTACACTGTGTAACATAAGAATCAGCCCTACACTACACTGCAATGGCTGATATATATATATACTGTATATACTGCTCTGGCGGATATATATACTGCACTGGTTGATATATATCTTGCAATAACTGATAAATTTATATACTGCACTATCTGATATATTCTGCAATAGCTGATAAATAAATATATAAATAATATAAATATATATATATATATATATATATATATATATATATATATATATACTACACTGGCTGATCTATTAATATATAAAAAGCACAATCCACTAACTACCTGCCTAATCTCACTCCTATCTCGTCCTCTAATACACTGCACACATCTGTCATGTAAGCAGGCTTATATAGTGTGGGGCGTGGACTTAGCATCTGAGCCATGATTGGCTAAAGGCACCTTGGCTTTGGCCAATTACAAGCATTGCATTATGGCGGCGAATTTCCCACGAACGGCCACGTTTGTTAGTGTGTTTAGCGAACTCACAAACACCCGATGTTCGAGTCAAACTTACGTTCGACTGGAACTCAAAGTTCATCCCTTTTTGGAACTAACACCACCCCTACTTGGAGTAAATGCATGTTGCACTTTATATCCACAAGTGTGGATGTACCTTTTCACATGTTTATTAAGTTATTTATATGTAACACTTGTTTGATATATTGGTTTATATGTTATACTTGTAACCTCTAGTAGTACTTATTTGCATTTAGCACGTTGTCTATTATGATCACATTGGTAGATAGACCATTAAGCGTGGTAATTCCCACTATGGCCAGTGACCACCCGATCCTCCCAGCCGGAATCTAAGATGGCCGCCGCACCTCAGAAACAGCCATGAGGTAGGCCAGGCCCTGCAGCCTCAGAGGGGGTGGATGACCAGCTGAGGGCTGCCAGGTTCTCCCCACCCCCGGTTTCTGACCATGTGGCTCCCAGGGACTCCCGGGCTTTCATTGAGTCCCTGCTTGAACTGGATGATCTCCTAGATGCCCAGCTGCAGATCCCTAGCCCTGATTTACCATCTCTATCGCCACATCATCTATCACTGGCTGACATGGGGGCTCATTCACTGTTGACAACATTTTCTGAGCTACTAGAACAAGGTCTGGCCAGGACAGCTGCTCAGATTATTGCAGATATAAAAGCGGACATTCAGGGCTTGGGTACTCGCATTGAGGTGGTGGAAACTAAACTGCAAACCACTATTGCTTGAACAAATCAACATATGCAATGCATTCAGGACCTTCAAGACCCTCTAGATGGGGCCCTTGCTAAAATTGATGATCTGGAGAATTGGTCTAGGTCTATTTCCACACCAGAGTTGGTGAAAGATTCTGAGCAAGTGGTGCGCTACTTTATTCAGAACTTGTTTCCGGATCTCCGAGGAACACTGCTTTGAGCTCTATAGTACTTATAGAGCTCTCCAGACCCCTCGACTTGATGGCCTTTCCTGCAATATAAAATTTAAATTGTATTATTATGCAGTAAAAGAAATGGTGAGGAAGGCCTCCAGAGACACTGAAAACTGGGCTATCCTATCCACAAAATACAAATCTTTTCTGATATCTCGCCCTCTACTATGCAAAAGCGCCAGGCCCTGAAACCATTACTTCAGGCCCTATCACATAAGGCTATAAAGTATTCAAAATAAGTCCTATGCATTCTCCAACTTCGTTAATGGATAACAACTACTGGTTCGTCTAGGCCTCTTCTCTCTGGAGCCTCATACAGCTTCCTCTAAGCAACGTCCATCTTCACCATCGGTTGAGGTAACTCCAGAATGCCCACTCTCCCCTCTGTGGCACAGTCAGCATTCTCAGGCATCCAGGAATTATCTACCTTCATGATGACTGATGGTCCTTGGTTACTGTTCATCAGAGGCCCATGACACTTATGGTACCCCATTGTCTTTTCACTTTATTGAGAACTGGAAATTTGCAGACTGGTAGACTTCACCTCTCTGCATTGTTCATTTATCCTTTTATTGCAGTTTTTCTGATGCGTTATTTGTCTAGTCGATCCCAGGGCTGGTAGCCCTATTGTTTACTCTACATTTAAGGACATTAGGTTGGAGAGAGCTACCTAACTTCTTTTATAGAATGATTTTTGTTTTTATATATTATTTTGCACGTTTGGTTTCAGTCTGGCTAAGGCAAGCCCTGGTTTACATGCTCCCTCTCTTACTTACTACACAGGTTCTCTTGTGTGCTGACTCAGATTGAGTCTGTGATTCTACAGACTTTATGTGTCCCTCGCAAACCCTCATTTACATCTGGATATTTTAAAATATGTTTTATATCTCTTGCGTTCTTATTTGTTTCTTTCCTCCTCTTTTCCTCACCTTGCACGCTTTTTTAATTAACTCTGAGCTGGTCACACCTTTAATGATGACTTACAAATCAGTAAAACCCAAGCCAGGCAAAGACGCAGGAGAAGTTGAAAATGATAGGCAAATTTCATTAATCAATAATGATCTGAAGCTCCTAACTAAAATCTTGGCTAATAGACTAGCCTCTTTTATGTTCATAAAGATTGGGTAGGGTTTATCCCTGGTAGACAAGGTACAGACCTGTAATGTTCCGGTACCTTTGGTACCCTAAATTACACTTTCCACAAGTGTATGCGCCCTACCATTTACTTTTGGAAAGGTGCGCATACACCTTTAAGACTGGAGCTGTCATCACTCAGCGCCGGACTAGATGGCTATTTAAGGCGTCGGTTCTCACTCACATGTGTTCGTTCAAACACCCTTATCTGGATGCTAACCTTGCTTGAAGCTTCCATGCTTGCAAGCTTACTTCGCTGACGGAACCTCGCTGCGCTGATCCCTGTATCCCGCTACTGGATCATCCACCTCTCCTGAACCACCCTTCGGCTGTATCGCTAATAGTGCTAAGTACCCCGCAGGGGAATTCTCTATAAACTTATACTAAGCTTACACTATCTAGCTCTGCATAGTAGAGACTGTTTATCACATCTGCATAAACTAGATTGCTAGCTCTTGAGACTACTGCTACTTTTCTGCACTGGGTTGATCTCTTTTGTATGTCCACCTGCTATTCTATCATCTGCTATCATACAACATTGCTAAACCTTCCTGCATCCATCTGCTACTGTCTCACCTTCAAGTGTCTATCACCTACCACCTCCACTCAACCTATCCCTCAACCTTCATCATTGTGTTACCACATGCATAAAGTCACTCTAAGAACCAGCTTGCTAATTGTGTGTATTTACTGGCTGAAATAAGACCTTCCACACATGATGAGTCATTGAGGTTGGGAATGGTATCTCGGCATATCTCTTACATGACTGCTGACGTGGAACTATTTCTGCAGCTGAAAATCCACACCATATAAAAACGCAGGAGCGTTACAGATTGAACGAACCCAAAAAATGGATTCAGCAGAAATAGTTCCAGAAATAACCACTCAGGTGACACAATTAAAACAGCAAGTATCTGCGTTAATACACGCACTTGCTGAATTAAAAGAAGACAATCAGGCTCTGTCGCAGCAGGTAATTAGACTGACACAACTTACCTCTGCTCAGTCCCCTGAACCCAAGATAAATCCCCCTTTGGTATTTACAGGTGATCGCAAAAAATTTCGCAAATTTAAAAACGCATGTGAGTTACTTTTTTTGCTAAAACCTCGTACCTACCTTACTGATCACATTAAGGTTTGTACTATTATTTCTTACCTATCAAGCGATCCTCGAGCCTGGGCAGATTCTCTTTTTGAGAAAAACGACCAGCTTCTCAACTCCTATGCCTTGTTCCTGGCAGAGCTCACTAGCCTATATGATGACCCCAATAGGCAGAGTACTGCTGATCTTCAGTTAAGATCCTTGAAACAAGGAAGGAGGCCTGTGGAAGACTTTTTCGCAGAGTTCAAGAGATGGACCCTTGATTCAGAATGGAATGATGCATCTCTGAAAATCCAATTTAGGCTTGGCCTATCAGAAGCCGTTAAGGACGAGCTCGCCCGAGCGGATCTGCCAAAAACCCTGGATGCATTAATACAACTCAGTATTACCATAGATAGAAGACTACGAGAAAGAAAGGCTGAAAAGATGGGAATGCCATTATCCGTTTCCTCTCGGAGTCTGGCCGTTCCTATGGAGGTAGGAACCATACGCCCACCGCTATCAACTATGGAAAAAGCCAAAAGACGAAATGAAAATCTCTGCTTGTACTGTGCATCCCCGGATCACAAGATAAACGTCTGTCCCCTAGTCAACAAAAAGAAGGGTGAGTGTTCACATGTCTCTCTAGGAGGATTGACAACTTCATTCACTAACCCCTACATTTCTGTTTTTTTGACATTACAGTGGGACCAGAACAGGATTACTACTAAGGCCATGATTGACACAGGATCTTGTGGAAATTATATGGATATATGTTTTGCTGCTTTAAATAAAATTCCTATTATTTCTAAACTCAAACCTGTCTCAGTAAGTCTTATTACCGGTGTTCCGTTATCCTCTGGTCCGATCACCGATCAGACACAAGCACTTCTAGTCACTATTAACGAGTCTCATAGGGAGACTTCTACCTTCGATTTAATACCATCACCCCACTTTCCCATTGTGTTGGGACTTCCCTGGTTGCACACACACCAACCAACCATAGATTGGAAGAAACGGTCCTTGACCTTCCCTTCTTGTTATTGCGAGGAAACGTGTAACCTCCCGTTTTCCGGGAAGATTCTGTCTGTGGTGACAGATGAGATTGCACCACTATGTTATCAGGATCTTTCTGAGGTTTTTCTTGAGAAAAATGCTCAAGCATTACCTCCTCATCGAGACTATGATTGTAGCATTGATCTACTCCCAAATAGCAAATTGCCGTTCGGTCATGTTTATCCTCTTTCACAGGATGAACTTGCCCATCTCAAAACCTATTTGGATGAGAACTTGGAAAAAGGTTTTATTAGACCTTCCACTTCTTCTACAGCAGCAGGACTCTTTTTTGTTCGCAATAAAGATTCAAGTCTCAGACCTATCATCGACTACAGGAAATTGAATGCTATCACAATAAAAGATCGCTATCCTCTACCGCTTATCCCTGAGCTCATTGAGCAGGTGCGTGGAGCTACCTATTTTTCAAAATTAGACCTGAAAGGAGCATACAATCTCATTCGAATCCGTGATGGACACGAGTGGAAGACTGCGTTCAGAACTAGATACGGATTGTTCGAATATCTTGTGATGCCATTCGGCCTATGCAATGCCCCTGCAGTTTTCCAACGATTTATAAACGATATTTTTAAAGACTTACTAGATGTCTGTGTTGTGGTATATCTGGACGATATACTTATATATTCACGGACCCTGTCTGAACACATAAGACATGTAAGACTTGTATTATCGAGATTGCTTGCACATAATCTTTATGTGAAGCTGAAGAAATGCTTGTTCCATAAAGATGAGGTACTCTTTCTAGGCTACATCATATCCAAAACAGGAATCAAGATGGACATGAGTAAAATATCCTGCATTCAGGATTGGCCTACACCAACTACACGCAAGGCGCTACAGCGATTCCTGGGATTTTCAAATTTCTACAGGAAGTTCATAAAAAACTTTTCTGCTATTGTGAGACCCCTCACACAGCTCACTAGCATAAAAATACCATTTAAATGGTCAGAAGAAGCAAATAAGGCTTTCCACTTGTTAAAGACAAGGTTTACTTCCGCTCCCATATTACGCCATCCAGACCCATCCCTCCAATACATTCTGGAGGTAGATGCGTGAAAACTGGCAGTAGGAGCAATACTCTCCCAACTACCTACCCCCACTTCACCACTTCATCCAGTCGCCTTTTTTTCTAAATCCCTGAGCAGTCCCGAGATAAATTACCCCGTGGGTGAGAAGGAACTGCTTGCTATAAAATTGGCTCTGGAGAATTGGCGACATTTACTCGAAGGCACACAATTACCAATAATTATATACACGGACCATAAAAACCTCCAATATCTTCAGACTAGCAAAACTCTCTCGCATCGACAGGTACGATGGTCACTATTCTTTCTAAGGTTTAACTTCCTAGTGACCTACACACCTGCAGATAAGAACAAAAAGGCGGATGCACTATCACGACTAACTGAAGAAAACTACTTTGAAATTCCTTCCGTTCCTATAATACCTCACAAACGCATTATTGGAGTTGTCCGTTCCTTGAAGGAAGAGGTTCTGCATGGTATAAGGTTGGATTCACCCCCACCACAACTAACTACCGATGCAGAAGGCTTCCTACTACAACGACAAACTTTACATACCACCTACCCTACGCACCAAGATCTTGGAATTATCGCATGATGTGCCTATGGCAGGACATATGGGTATGACAAAAACTTTCAATTTGATTTCTCGGCAATTCTGGTGGCCTGACATGAAAACATCTATACAAAAATTCGTCTCTTCATGCAATGTCTGTGCCAGGTCCAAAATTGACACTACGAGACCATCCGGTCTACTATGCAGTCTACCAATACCCCAAACTCTATGGGAGGTTCTGTCATTGGACTTCATCGTAGAATTGCCTCCTTCCAAAGGATTTAATACCATATTGGTGTCAGTGGACCATCTGACAAAGATGGCACATTTCATTCGCAGACTACCTTCGTCCAAACAAACGGCAGAACTCCTGATGAAACATGTCTTCAGATTACATGGTATCCCAAAAACTCTTTTGTCTGACCGTGGATCCCAATTTATTTCTAAATTCTGGCAAGAACTATGTCACATACTACAGATTGAGCGGAAGCTCACTTCTCCTTACCATCCGCAGACCAACGGACAGACTGAAAGAGTCAACCAATGCATCGAGCAGTATTTACGTTGTTACACTTCTTACCAACAGGATGATTGGTTGGATCTTCTCCCCCTGGCAGAATTTGCCTACAACAACGCAACTCACAGTACAACCAAGCAGAGTCCGTTCTACTTGAACTATGGGTTCCATCCCTCTATTCTCCCTCCACGCATCCTTCCTTCAAATAACTCAGTAGCCTCAGACTATCTTTCCCAAATAAAGGATTCTCTGGGTTTACTAAATACTACCATTGCACACGCTCACAGTCAACAAAAGAAGTACTATGATCTTCGTAGAAGACCTTCTCCACAGTATACTATCGGGGACCTCGTTTGGCTCTCAACAAAAAACTTGAGACTGAAGATCCCTAGCAAAAAGCTTGGACCTCTGTTCTTGGGACCTTTCCCAATCAAGAAACTTATTGGAAAAGCTGCAGTGCAGCTTACATTGCCAATGGACCTAAAAATCCATCCCATTTTCCATGTGTCGCTACTAAAACCCCATGTTCCGGACCAAGGAATAAGGCCTAATATTCCACCTCCCCCTTCTGTACAAGTTGAAGGTGGAGAAGAATATGAGATAAAAGAGATTCTGGATTCTCGTATCTACAGAAGAAGACTTCAGTACTTGGTTAGATGGAAGAACTATGGGCCCCAAGACGACACCTGGCTAAACACCTCTGACATACATGCCCCTAGATTAATCCGCAATTTTCATGCGAGATACCCAGACAAACCAGCTCCAGAGGCCTTCAGGAGCAGGCCTTAAGGGGGGGGTATTGTAATGTTCCGGTACCTTTGGTACCCTAAATTACACTTTCCACAAGTGTATGCGCCCTACCATTTACTTTTGGAAAGGTGCGCATACACCTTTAAGACTGGAGCTGTCATCACTCAGCGCCGGACTAGATGGCTATTTAAGGCGTCGGTTCTCACTCACATGTGTTCGTTCAAACACCCTTATCTGGATGCTAACCTTGCTTGAAGCTTCAATGCTTGCAAGCTTACTTCGCTGACGGAACCTCGCTGCGCTGATCCCTGTATCCCGCTACTGGATCATCCGCCTCTCCTGAACCACCCTTCGGCTGTATCGCTAATAGTGCTAAGTACCCCGCAGGGGAATTCTCTATAAACTTATACTAAGCTTACACTATCTAGCTCTGCATAGTAGAGACTGTTTATCACATCTGCATAAACTAGATTGCTAGCTCTTGAGACTACTGCTACTTTTCTGCACTGGGTTGATCTCTTTTGTATGTCCACCTGCTATTCTATCATCTGCTATCATACAACATTGCTAAACCTTCCTGCATCCATCTGCTACTGTCTCACCTTCAAGTGTCTATCACCTACCACCTCCACTCAACCTATCCCTCAACCTTCATCATTGTGTTACCACATGCATAAAGTCACTCTAAGAACCAGCTTGCTAATTGTGTGTATTTACTGGCTGAAATAAGACCTTCCACACATGATGAGTCATTGAGGTTGGGAATGGTATCTCGGCATATCTCTTACATGACTGCTGACGTGGAACTATTTCTGCAGCTGAAAATCCACACCATATAAAAACGCAGGAGCGTTACAAGACCAGATCCAGCGAGCAGTTAATATAATTTCGTTATTTCATTCTGGGTGGTCGGAGGACACGCATCAGGAGAGCATGTTAGTCTCTATTGATCTCCAAAAAGCATTTGATTCAGTTTCTTGGTCATATATGTTTAAATTGTTATTAGTTTGGGGCTTCGGTGAGCACTTTATTAGGGTTCTGCGATTCCCTTTACTCATTCCCAACAGCAAACTTTTGTCTGCAGGACTTCCACAAAGATACAATTTCTATTTCTCGTGGAACGAGGCAAGGGTGTCCACTCTCGCACCTTATTTTTTCTATAGCCATAGAAACTTTGGCAATTGTGATACGATCTGACTCAAACATTCAAGGTGTGCAATGCTGGAATCAAACTTATAAATGTGCCCTGTTTGCTGATGGTTTGCTTTTGTTTATAGCTTCGTCCTTGATCTACCTACCTAATGTACTTCGACTATTGCATCAGTTTGGGGAGATTTCAGGATTGCGGGTTAATGATAACAAATCGGTAGTGATAAATGTTAATCTTCCTCAGGACCTGGTGTCTCGTCTCCAAGCAGTGTTCCCATTCCATTGGGAATCTGATTCTATCCCCTACCTAGGGGTCTGTTTAATGCCCTCATTGGCAATTTTATATAAGATGAATTACCCAACTCTCTATAAAACATTGGAAGAGGATCTAGGTGGGTGGATGGCACATGGTCTGTCATAGTTGGGCAAAATTTATTCCGTAAAGGTGACACTTCTGCCATGCTTATTGTACTATTTTCGTTCCTTACCAATAGCGCTAGTGAGATCTGACCTGGTGAGATTCCTATTCAAGGTTATTCATTTTGTGTAGCATGGTAAGCGTCATAGAGTTTCTAAACAAGTACTTTTTGCTCACAAGACGAATGGTGGCCTCAGCCCAATGCATCTTATGCTGTACTTATGCTGTACAATCTAGCCCAGGTAGCTCAATCATCGGTAGTATATTCCCAGGGGGAAGAACCTGAATGGGGATGATGGCAACTAACAAAATCCCAATAGATTACCTTAAATGGCAACTCAGTATGGGATAGGCCCCCATTCATGTCCCTACTTTATCTAATTATTTGGCTGTGTGGGATAAAGTCCCGCACAATCCCAATATAGTTTCATCTTTTTCTCCACGAGCCCATATTTTCAATAACCCAGCCTTCCCTCCAGTGCGAGACCTCAAAGCCTTCTGCTGGTGGCTCAACAAGGGTCTCCACCGCATTGATCACTTCCTTATCTCCTGAAGGTCCTTTCACATTAACACATTGAAAGTCACGGCTGAAGATGCCAGCATTGGAAACCTTTAGGTTCTTTCTGATTTTTAATTTCCTTTAGTCATTAGGCCTGGAGGTGCGTCAGGACCCCAAAATGACTCTCTAGGAAAGCTGGTGTGCATAGGATAATAGACAGAGGGGAGGAATTTCTGAGAGAGAACCAGACCATTGGAAGTCATCCTTTCTCTGGGATACTAAATGTCTCTTTGATATAGGCGTGGTAAGGTCCTTACAAGATGGTACATGGTTCCCACTCGCATTGCGAGGCTATTTCCATCCTCCTCACCATTATGTTTTAGGGGCTACCAATCCATTGGTACCATGCTACCATAATGTGTATTAATGTCTGAAGGAAAATCTTGCTTATGCCAACAACATAAAAGATATTCTATTTCATCTTGCCAGTGTGAAAGAGAGAATCAGCCAGTAATTATTATTAATTATTAGAAATTACTTTTACATTTTTGATCCACTGGCAATCAACCTGATTTTTTTTGATTAGTAAGACAAATATTAGGTATGATCAGCCACCCAACCACAACCTTTATCTTTTTACATAAGCCATACTAGAAGCCTCAGGCTATAAACATATTGGCTGCTTTTTGTGTAGGTCCATAAAATGTAGTATCATTATGTCATGTTGGTCCTTCACACTGGAGGGAGCCATGTGTTTTAAGTTTTTGTCTTGTATGAAATATATGTGATTTTTTAAGATAATACATTTTTTGTTTTAATAACTTTTTTCAAATAAAGTATCTTGTCCATCTGTACCAGTAAAGTCCTGTAATAAAAATGTGGTTTTAGTTGATGGAAGAAAAATGGATGTGGTACATTTACAAGCAGCCAGATTGTTTGTATAGCTATATCTCTCTCAAGAGTATTTAAAACCAAAGGGAAGGTTATAAAAGTTCTGGGACAACTCTTCAAGTGGGAGCACAGTTCCCAAGCAACCTATAACAAAGTCAGTAGTAATACTGATGCCATTCAGGACTCCAAGGGTTGATGACTCATTCCCCAGGGGTCAGGAGAGAGATCACAGCACACACAAGGCTCCCTTCCCAAGTCTGCATCAACTGGATCCTGAGGCTTCCCCTTCTCTGGAGCTCATAGCCCCCAGCCCTGTCAGGCCCTTTGAGTTCTCTCCTCTTTTGTCTTGAAGCACAGTCTCTCCAGCTTTGCTGCATCTATGTTCTCTTCAGCTCTTCTTTTCTCTGGGGTCCTGTACAGCTCAGCCATGCTGTTCCCTCTAATGCTTTTTGCACCTCTCTGCCCTGCACAGACCACTCTCTCTGTGTTTCTGTTCTTCTTACCCTTGGCTCTCTCCCTGAGTGTCTATGGTCTTTTGCCCATTATTACCTTGCCACAATTTTACTTTCTTTCCTTACCTGCCAGTCCTGTTGGCAGTCCAACTGTTAGAACAGATATACATCCTTCTCTTTTCTTTTTCTCTCCCTGCTTGTGGCTTGGGTGGAGCGGAGCTTAAGTCTGAGCAGAAGAATGCAGCCAATCACAATTCTCTTTTCTTCTTTTTATGCCACAGTGCCCTATCAAAGCTGGGGGAGAGACACAGAATGCTAGAATGTGCAAGCTGAATGGCTCTGAATTAAAGGGGCCTTCTGCCTTGATTACATTACCAAAGTCAACCCTTGTTACTGTAACTACTATAATAACAAAATTATTTTTTTGCTAAGAAAACAAGACATGTGAAACCATCAATCATCTTACACATATAGCAGCGGCTCTGGATTGAGGACACAGCCATGCCCCCAGGACAAGCAGCTTTCTCTGGGGGAACTGCTCAAGGGGAAGGAGTCAGGAGTGATGGCGGGGGACCCAAAAGAAGAGGATCAGAACTGCTATGTGCAAAACCACTGAACAGAGCAGGTAAGTACTTATTAAAAGGTTTGTTATTTAAAAAAAAAATAATAAAGCTTTAATAAAGCCAGTGGTGGCACCACAATATGTATCAGTTTATAAAGCATGATATTACCTCTTCAAGCTTGTGTTCAGCATGCACTCTTTACCAAACATTTCAGTTTATAATCAAAGAGAAACCTGAAACTGAATATGTTTTTATGTGTTTTATTATATATTTATAGGGGGAAAAAATACAGATCTAGTTTTAATGTGTGGTGTTCAGTTGTATGGAATGTTCTCAGAAACTACATGTTATACATACTATGTATTATTTCAAACTCTTCTATTCAGGATCAGGACCTTTTGAACTACAAAGATTGGTTTCTAGGTTACAGCAAAGGATATTTGTATATATGAAGCATTTCATTCTTTTCAGATTGAAAGCAGATGGTGTTTGTTCGCTTCAAATAAAAAGGAGTTCTAACACATTGTTTTAGGGCAATAAAAAAAAAAATATTAAATTAGGATGATTTTGAATAAATAAATACATAAAGATATTTAAGATGCACACATACAGTACTGTATGTACAGTTAAAACAGTAGGTCAAAGTTGATCCTCTACAGTGGGAATTGTGCTTCTGATGATACCCATGTTTGTGTGGTGTGTGCCAAAACTGCAGCATGGAGTATTCATATAGACTCCCACTCATTTAAAGTAAAATTTGAAGTTAAATTTAAAACACTTGCAGGGGGCAAACACGTGAACTGAATTGTGGTGCGTATCTGGAATTTAATACTTTTTCTAATATTCCCGACATTTAATGCATAACTGTAGTTTAGTTTAAATTTGTTTATTTGCTGAATAGCCAAAGTGGGTCTGCTCTGCCAAGACATGTTCCTGATGGGCTGCATACAGGACCAATGTTTATAAAGTGTATCTAAACTCAAAAACAAATGTCTAATATATTGCAGTTGACCAGTCCATTGATGTGGTTGCTGTATTAGTTTTTAATTTTAAGACATTTTTCACTTTATTTTCACCAGTAACCCACTTCCTGTCTAGGGGTGACAATGCTTTCGATCTGTAGTAATTCTGTGGAAGAGTAGCTTTGTTACCTTACCCTGCTTTCTTCAGATTTTTACTACAAACACCTCACTGTCTCCTCATCTATATACAGTGCCTTGCGAAAGTATTCGGCCCCCTTGAACTTTGCGACCCTTTGCCACATTTCAGGCTTCAAACATAAAGATATAAAACTGTAATTTTTTGTGAAGAATCAACAACAAATGGGACACAATCATGAAGTGGAACAAAATTTATTGGATATTTCAAACTTTTTTAACAAATAAAAAACTGAAAAATTGGGCGTGCAAAATTATTCAGCCCCTTTAGTTTCAGTGCAGCAAACTCTCTCCAGAAGTTCAGTGAGGATCTCTGAATGATCCAATGTTGACCTAATTGACTAATGATGATAAATAGAATCCACTCTTGTGTAATCAAGTCTCCGTATAAATGCACCTGCACTCTGATAGTCTCAGAGGTCCGTTTAAAGCGCAGAGAGCATCATGAAGAACAAGGAACACACCAGGCAGGTCCGAGATACTGAGATACTGTTGTGGAGAAGTTTAAAGCTGAATTTGGATACAAAAAGATTTCCCAAGCTTTAAACATCCCAAGGAGCACTGTGCAAGCGATAATATTGAAATGGAAGGAGTATCAGACAACTGCAAATCTACGAAGACCCTCTAAACTTTCAGCTCATACAAGGAGAAGACTGATCAGAGATGCAGCCAAGAGGCCCATGATCCCTCTGGATGAACTGCAGAGATCTACAGCAGTCGTATACTGCACAAATCTGGCCTTTATGGAAGAGTGGCAAGAAGAAAGACATTTTTTTAAAGATATCCATAAAAAGTGTTGTTTAAAGTTTGCCACAAGCCACCTGGGAGACACACCGAACATGAAGAAGGTGCTCTGGTCAGATGAAACCAAAATCGAACTTTTTGGCAACAATGCAAAACGTTATGTTTGGCGTAAAAGCAACACAGCTCATCACCCTGAACACACCATCCCCACTGTCAAACATGGTAGTGGCAGCATCATGGTTTGGGCCTGCTTTTCTTCATCAGGGACAGGGAAGATGGTTAAAATTGATGGGAAGATGGATGGAGCCAAATACAGGACCATTCTGGAAGAAAACCTGATGTAGTCTGCAAAAGACCTGAGACTGGGACGGAGATTTGTCTTCCAACAAGACAATGATCCAAAACATAAAGCAAAATCTACAATGGAATGGTTCACAAATAAACATATCCAGGTGTTAGAATGGCCAAGTCAAAGTCCAGACCTGAATCCAATCGAGAATCTGTGGAAAGAACTGAAAACTGCTGTTCACAAACGCTCTCCATCCAACCTCACTGAGCTCGAGCTGTTTTGCAAGGGGGAATGGGCAAAAATTTCAGCCTCTCGATGTGCAATACTGATAGAGACATACCCCAAGCGACTTTATGTAATCGCAGCTTAACTTAAGGGGGCTGAATAATTTTGCACGACCAAATTTTTCAGTTTTTTATTTGTTAAAATAGTTTGAAATATCCAATAAATTCCGTTCCACTTCATGATTGTGTCCCACTGGTTGTTGATTCTTCACAAAAAAATACAGTTTTATATCTTTATGTTTGAAGCCTGAAATGTGGCAAAAGGTCGCAAAGTTCAAGGGGGGGGGGGAATACTTTCGCAAGGCACTGTAACATAAGAGGATGTATTCTGTGGGTCACTTGGTTGGTTTGGCAGGGTTGATAACATTGTCTGAGATTTCAGTGCAACATTTTCATCTCACTGCAGGTTACAAGGCCCATATCACACATATATTACAAAATGTTTTTGCTAATGCACTGCCTGGCCCAAAAAAAGTCACCATCTGGAAATAACTAAGCAACTAACCAAACTAAGCATGCAGTAACTATCCTATTGGATAGTTACTGCATGTGCCCAAAGAATGAGGTCAACTGACTACCTGAATATACTGAATGACTGGGTTATTCCATCAATGGATTTTTTCTTCCCTGATGGCACGGGCATATTCCAAGATGAGAATGCCAAGATTCATCAGGCTCAAACTGTGAAAAAGTGGTTCAGGGAGCATGAAACATAATTTTCACACATGGATTGGCCATCACAGAATCCAGAACTTAGCCCCATTGATAATCTTTGGGATGTGCTGGAGAAGGCTTTGAGCAGTAGTCCGATTCTCCCATCATCAATACAAGATCTTGGTGAAAAATTAATGAAACACTAGACAGAAATAAATCTTGTGACATTGCGGAAGCTTAAATAATGTCACAGCAAATATGTGCCATAATCAAAGCCAACAAAATATTAGAGTGTGTGACCATTTTTTTGGTGGCTAATTTTTTTTTTTTTTTTTTGCCAGGCTGTGTATATTTAAAGATGAATGTATTTGTCATTAATGGATATTCCCTAGGTCTTTATCCCTGAAGGATTGGTTAATAAAAAAAGATAAGCCATGCTCCCTGGAAGAACTGGCTCTTCAAAAATATACTTATGAAAATTTCTGTAATATCTAGGCTCAGTGGCAGCCGGCCCCTAATCTGCATGCAGGGGCGCCGGACGCATGGAGTTCAATGGGGCTTTTTTTTTTTTTGCATCACCTGATTAGAGCCAGAGGCTCTAATAGGGCGATGCAAAGGGTGGACCCAGGGCGCAGAGCAGTGCGCCCCGGGTCCACCCATTGTGTGACAATAGCGAATGAAAATTCGCTATTGTCACACGGATCCTCCTTCCAGCCAATCAGGGAGTGGGTCTAATACCTGATTCCTGATTGGCCGCAAGGCAAAACCCATGCCGTTGGCCGAGGAGGAGGCAGGAGCAGGAGGAACCAGGAGACGCGCCCGGGGACTGAGGAGAAGCCGCGCCGCCGCTGCCGCTGCTGCTGCTGATCCAGGTAAGTGCACTGGATTGAAGGGGGCACGCACGCTGGTCTCTGCATTGAAAGGGGCATGTATACTGGTCACTACATTGAAGGGGGCATGTATGCTGGTTACTACATTGAAGGGGGCATGTATGCTGGTCACTACATTGAAGGGGGCATGTATGCTGGTCACTACATTGAAGGGGGCATGTACGCTGGTCACTTCATTGAAGAAGGCATGTATGCTGGTCACTACATTGAAGGGGGCATGTATGCTGGTCACTACATTGAAGGGGGCATGTATGCTGGTCACTACATTGAAGGGGGCATGTACGCTGGTCACTGAATTGAAGGGGGCATATATGTTGGTCACTGCATTGAAGGGGGCATGTACGCTGGTCACTACATGAAGGGGGCATGTACGCTGGTCACTACATTGAAGGGGGCATGTACGCTGGTCACTGCATTGAAGGGGGCATGTACGCTGGTCTCTGCATTGAAGGGGGCATATACGCTGGTCACTGCATTGAAGTGGGCATGTACGCTGGTTTCTGCATTGAAGGGGGTATGTATTGTGGTCTCTGCATTGAAGGGGCACGCTGGTCAGTGTTTTGAAGGGGGCACGCTGGTCACTGTGCATTGAAAGGGGGCACGCTGGTCACTGTGCATTGAAAGGGGGCACGCTGGTCACTGTGCATTGAAAGGGGGCACGCTGGTCATTGTGCATTGAAAGGGGGCATGCTGGTCACTGTGCATTGAAAGGGGGCACGCTGGTCACTGTGCATTGAAAGGGGGCATGCTGGTCTCTCTGCATCGAAAGGGGGCACACTATACCTCAATTACTGAGGGCCCCTTTCACACTTTTGCGACCTCAAAGTCACGCAATTTTTTACAGCGTTTTTTGCCGCAAAGCAATGCCTATTACATTTTTCTGTTTGCGCCTCCCCCCCCCCCCTCCATTTTGAGCACCAGCCGCCACTATCTAGGCTAGCTGGTTAAATGTCCATGAATACAGTTCAATACATTTCCATTATTTCCTATTATAGAAAGCACCTTGGTGACTATGCTATATGTATATACACTCATGTTTATATATTAGGAGTAATGTATGTACATACCACCTTGATTAACTAATCATCTAATATTTTGAATAATTCTGCAGCCAGATTCAGTGATTTATACTTCACTCTCTTCTTCTTCTTCTTTTTCTTCTTCTTCTCCTGTATCGTTTCTTGCTCTGTCTCCCCACAATTTACTTCTTCCTTGTAGTCTTTACCCCTTACAGAAGTAGGTGAGCAGTTGTCAGGATCATTTTGTGTCAAAGGGTCGGCAGGACGACAGGCATCATAATGACTTGGATTTAAATTGCTGAATATCACGATTGACAATACAATGTACATTTGAATATACATGTACATATAATAAATGTACATTTGCTTTTTTTTATTACTGTCATTAAAGGACCTGCCAAAAACTGTATGGATTTTTTAGTGTTTACATTTTTTTTGTGTATAAGTAGGGGTACTATGTACCCCATACTCATTCACATGCAGAGGGGTGATATCTGGGGGCCCCCTTACTGGTAAAGGGAGCTTCCAGATTCTGAAATCCCCCACCCACAGACCTCCACAATGCCAGGACAAGGTGCTTTAGCAGGGGGGGTCCCCATGGAAAAGAACCCCCCTTGATGTTGGAAGAGCCGGGTATGAATGCATGGTCACCCCCCATCTTTTTCTATGCCAGCCAGGCTGGATGCTTGGATATAACGATCTGGTATGGATTTTTGAGGGGACCCCCATACTTGACTTCTGTATAGAGTCGACCTTTAAATCCATACCAGATGCAAAGGGTCTGGTATGAAATTTGGGGGGGGGGGGGCACCACTCCTTTTTTACTTTGTTCATACTAGACCTGAAGCACACTTTTTTGTGTGGGTTTCCCCCATTAACATATATAGAAGACCCTCATCTAGGGTAAGGGCCTGGTATAGATAAATTGAATCCTTGACCACTTTGTTTACAAACAGTTTACAAACAGAGTGAAGCAGCAGGAACCTTTCATTTTGCTGGCAATTTAACGTAGTTTTTGTTAATTTTTTTTAAGGAAAATGGATTGTAGATTATGATGCAAAATGTATAATTGCTTACACACAAGTGGTCTCACTACTTATATATTTGTGTTTACTACCATTGGTGTTTGCATATTAGGATACTTATATATGTTTATGCTGTATATTCTTACTATTTATATGATTTTTAATATAAGGTTGTTAGTAATTGACTGAGTTTTGGGATCTCAGGAGCACTGCACTTTATTTAGTTATTGTGTTACTTTATGTATGAATCACTATTTGTGTTCAGCTGCTTCCAGCCTGTATTTTTCTAAATCTTTTATTTATAATTTTTTCAAAATCAATTATATACATTCATGGTATCATACATTATTTACATTGTAGTAGAGGGGGGAGTTATAACTTCAATATTCTTTCCAAAATAGAAGAGATTTGCAACACCAAACAGATAATCTTAACTTATGTTATTCCCCCAATAGACTGATCTAATTATATACCTTCTATATTCTAATCTCCAGTTTAATTTCTCGAAAATCCCAACCCAAAAAATTAAAAAAATTAAAATAATATAAAAAAATAATATAAAAAAAAAAGGGGAAGGAAGGGGAAGGGAGAAAGTTAGGGGTAAAGGGGGGTTCTCCCTGTGTTTCAGGTTTCCTCTGTCTTCTAGGCCTTCATACAGGTCTCTTTCTCCTCGAGATAACAAATTAATTCCATCTACTCCATATTAATTTATATTTTTATTTTTTATGATTAGCATTTAATATCAGGTTTTCTAATTTATTAACCTCTTACACCTCATTAATCCACATGTTAATATCTGGTGGGGCCTCACTTTTCCATTAATAAGTAGGGGATTATCCAACCTGTATTTTTATAATCTTAGTGTTTGTTTACTGCTTCGGGATTAGTTGTTATCATGTATTAATTCTTTATACCTAAACAGAGTTTGTATCCATATTTACAATTGTGCCATGCAAATATCTTCTGAAATACTAAAAGCAATGGTCTTGAGGCATAGACAATGCTGAACATGAATGGTCAGGTTTATGGGATAGTCCTAATTATACTAGATGTGTACAGGCTGGGGAGATTTCATACATCTTTTTTGGAGATTTCCTAAATTGCTCAGATATTGGAAAGGTGATGTTCAACATATGAATGATGTTTTAAAACAAATGTTGCATGTAATTCATATATATTTGTATTTTGTGGTATTTTTTTTTGGGGGGGGGGGGTAATCTAGAGATTCTGGAAAACCAAGTTAATCTGAGATGGGGGCTTAGTAGAGTATTGTTTCTTGCTAAAAAAAAAAAAAAGAAAAAAATTGATTGCAAATAAAGTGGATTTAGCCACATGTACTGACAGTGGAAGAATGCATATCAGCAGTCAATTAAAATTTGAAATGAGAACAGTTAACGTTTCAGCATAGGGGCGCTCTAAACAAATGTGAAAAGACATGGGCAAAACTGTTCAGGTACCTGGTCTGGTACTGAATTGGTTAGAATATAAAAGATGCTACAAGCATGGGAATGTTTTTCCACAATTTTTTAAAATTAGAACCATATCTTTTCATTTTATTGTTTTCTCACCCTTAAAGTGGGTCCACCTTTAGACATAGTACTGGAGAATAAATATCAGAGATCCAATGATATTACTTTTTGACCATTCCTTGTTCAAACTCTGTGAAGGGCGTGTAGGGTGAATTCACACATTGCGGTGACAAGCAAAAAACAATTGAATTGCGCACCAGACAGGCCCCTACCACAGTCAGGGATCGGACAGCTGCGGGAGAGATAAAGCGATCCAGTAGCAGGCCGTTCCTGTGTTAATTAATTAAACTTTTTTAATAGTATTGAGCTATGTTTCAGACCATTATTTGGTTGTATCACCTAGGTTTCAGGTGAGGGGCTGCTTTTTTGCCAATCTGCTATATAATATCTGTCTGCCTGTAATAGGCACATGTGTATTGTATGTGTGTGTATGTGTATACCGTGTATATATATATATATATATATATATATATATATATACATACCACCCAGTAACTGAATGTAAATATTACCCTCGACCATTGTATTATAGTTTTATCTGTTCAATTGTCTATCTATACTCCAGAATAACTCTCTTACTATGCGTGGCAGCCCAAATCCAAAAGGGCTCTCACTGTGACCTACCATTCAAAAATAGCTCATACTGCACTGGCAGATCTTAAAGCAACTGAGCTTCATATTTCAAAGCACATATTAGTCTCAGTTTAATACAATTTACAGTGGTTTAGCTCTGTTAGAAATATTCAGTGTAGTGTTTAAATGGGATTATTTACTGTAACTAATGGGATAATAAACCGACTTCATATTAGGATTACTGGTTATGTTTACATTTCTTACGGTAATAAATGGTGAGCATCATACATCTTGTGCCTAAGATGTTGTTTTTTAATCTCCTATTGGTGAAATTACATTATATAAGAGATTAATGGAATTTTTGGCGGTGAACCAATTTGACTGTTCAGCTTTTTGGCATTTTCAATGGATATTGTAATACAACCTTATATTTATGAAAATATGAGCTATAACAATTATTCAAGTGGATTTTAAATAGAGGGAAGAAAAAACAGGAAAACATGTATGGATGCCAACCAGCAGTAATTATTAGTAATATTAGATATACAATAGTAGATGTAGTAGGATGTTTTTGATTCAGTTAATTGTAGGATAATATATTTTGAAGGGTTACTAGGGATTACACTTGTATAGCATTGCTTCCTTTGTTAGCACTGATCTCCTGCCAATGTCCATAATCCATAGCTTCTTCAGTTGCTCTCTTACCTTCAGCATCTATACTAATTTCTCTCAAAGATCCTTTTGGGATGGCATAGTGACTCTTAGTAAACACAATAATAAAGTCAGTGAAATATGGCTTTATGGATTCTTACTAACAATTTAGCAACAACAACATCCAACTGTACTTGCTATTACTCTGCTCAAAATAAAAGGGCTTACATATATGGGCATGCCACGGGCATATCTCGATTTCTATTCCATAGTGCACCTCACTGACCTGATATGAGTCTGTAGTTCTCCTCCAGCCGTGTCTGACTACATCATACTGGCACAATGGGGTTGGTTTAGCAAAGGCAAAGAAACTGTTCAAATTGCAAGTGATGTTGCACTTTGCAAGGGAATTTTTCTTAGAATTTAGTAAATGAGTTGAAGCTCTGTTGACTTTCATCAGCCAATTGCATAAAATAAAAAATACTGTTTTTCCTTGCATGTGATTGGGTAGTCTCTCTCCCTCTCCTCTTTTTTCCATACATTTAATACATATGATACATTTAATACATATGATACATTTGGCCCAAAGTGCAGTCTGCTAAATTTGATAAAACATAGCCCAAATGAATGCATATTATTTAGTCTGTGTGGAAGTTAATGGGTCTACAATCTATGGTATATACTGTAAATTTGAGAATTGATCAATCCTGATAATTTCTTGAGGCCCTAAAATGACAGGACAATACAAATAGCCCCCAAATGACCCCTTTTTGGAAAGTAGATAGTCCAATGTACTTATTAAAAGGCATGACCAGTTTTTTTAAAATTGTATTTTTTTGTCACAAATTTTTGGAACGTGAAGTAAATAAATAAAGTTATTTTTTTTTAAACTTTTTTTTTTACATACTGTCATCAGTGCGGTACAGCGTTATCACATGACTGGTGTGGCAGTGATCAGGGATACTAGCTGGTGACAATACGTATATATATATATATATATATATATATATCTATATATATAGATATATATATATCTATATATACAGTATATATCATTTTTTATTTCATTATTTTTTTATTAAATTGTAAATTGTTTAAACAATTTTTTTTTCTTTACTCTCAGAAATCAGGGTTTTTTTTAAAAAAACTTTGATTGCTTGTTAGAGTTATGATCACTGTAACAGCATTTATTTGAACTGTTATGAATGGCTTTTATTTATGACTCATTGTTTACTATTGTGATGCTGTGATTAACCCACAGCTATCACATGGTATAGTGTGCTGTGATTGGTGACCAATTACAGAGCACACACAGTAGTAAACAATGATGTCATGAGTGAGTCCTGTTTACTATGTGACATGTGATCGCATATCGATCATGTGGTATCCAGGCCGCTCACAGCAGCACAATACCAAGCCTGATACCTAGCACCCATACATAGTGATACCTGGGAGAGCCACCCACCAGTAGTAAATGTACTGCTGGTGGTCAGCAAGTGGTTAAATAAAGCATACATGGATATCACTATGTTTGTTTGATGCTTTGTTTAAGAAATTGACCTGGTGAGTTTTAACCTGGGAGTTGTATGCTGAGAGTGAAGCAGGTGTGTGCTAAACATCTTTATTACTAGTGGAGTGGACTAGTGGCTGTACATGACCTCCTATAACCCCTGAAGTTCCACAGTTCCCCATCCTTATGGCCACGCCAGTGAGGTCTACCGACTCCCAGGACATGGCTAGCCAGAAAATCCAGGAATCCTCTTCATCTACAGAGCCCGCTGGCTTTGCCTCCCTGACGGCAGCTTTTAGCAACTGCGGTCCTCACCATCAAGATTGAGTATCTACAGACCAACATAGGCCTGATTCACTAGGGCCGTGTAGCTTTCGCATAAGCAACGTGGAGGACACCACCCGGGAGCACCCCTACTGAGCTCTATATTCTGAGAGTCAAGGTAAAACACCTTAAAACTCGGGCTGAAGATGTGGAGAATAGAAGTAGACACAATAACCTTCCATTAGTGGGCCTATCAGAGGGGGCTAAACACACTTGTATAAAGTACTCGAAACCCATACTTGAGTAAAAGTACAAGTGCTCGATCAAAAAGTGACTTGAGTAGAAGTGGAAGTGCTCTATCAAAAAGTGACTTGAGTAGAAGTACTAAAGTATTCAACATTTTTTGTACTTAAGTATTGCAAGTAGTTTTTTAAAAAAATTTGCTACTCAAGTACTGAAAGTAAAAGTACAAGTACTGTGTTATGTAGTTATTAAAGAAAGAAGTCAAAAGTTTGAACATCATATTGTTTTTTATTATTTCAAATGATTACCCTAAAGGACAATCACAATTCCTTTGTAAACAAAAACAGATAAAGTATGTCCCTCCCTCTCTTCCCTGCATGTTTTTTTTTTCTTCACAGCTTATTGGTGTGCAAAATCATATATAAACCAATGTGATATACAACAATATATTCCAATAATGAAATAAAGGAAGAGTGTATGAAATCAAAGTCAATAAAAAGTCAATATATATATATATATATGTGACAAAACAAGATGAATATATTTTCAAAGGTGCATGAATTAAACAGGTGCTATTCCAAATAATAGGTGCAGACTCCCACCACCTTGTGGATTTCCCCCTTACCCGGCGGATGAAGGTAAGTGCAAAATAATATCCAAATAGATTCTTCCAGTGAAACAAAGCTGCAAAACCTGTGCTCTCAACTTCCAGTGAAAAAAGCAAAATCAGCCTCTTACCAGAAAAAAGGTCTATGTACGCTTGTGACTCTCCTTGGTTGGGGGAGGCTCTCTTTCCCCTTAACAGCAGATATGTAGACCATTTTATTTATAGTATGCGCTGATTTACACATGACATTATACACATTTTTTTGAACTTCATGAAACCTGCCATCTACTGTTCTGGCAGTGTTCATTTTTATAATTGTAACGAATAACTATGCAGCACAAAAAAAATATTGGAGTAGAAGTATTGAAATAATCGAAAAAATGTAGTGAAGTAAAAGTGGAAGTAGGAGAAAAAAATTCTACTCCAGGAAAGGACAGATACCGCCTTTCGGTACTTAAGTACAGTAGTGAAGTAGTTCTACTTAGTTACTATACATCTCTGGGGCTAAAGGAGCTGATCCACCACGCTTCACAATCTATTCCGTACCCTGCTACCCTGGGCCAACTTCTCTGTTTTCTTTCTGCTACCAAAGGCCCTCTTGGGGCTCCCATATTCCGACTCTTAAATTACCAGGACTGAGATCTGGCACTCAGGGAGGCCAGGACCCAGGGTGAGCTCCGCTATGAAAACACCAAATTGATGATGTTCCCAGACTGTTTGGTCGACATCCAGCGCCAGCGACGATCCTTCCATGGAGTCAAAGCCAACTGTAAGATATACCAGATTCTCAGCACAGAAAATCAGTGCAGGTTTATAGTCATATTTGTGTGCATATGCATTGCTCACATGCTAATACTTCTAGGCAAAGAGGAAATAGATGTACTATTCCTGTTCACACATATACATGCACGTGCCCATATGAATTAGCGTACGTACTTAGCGCCCGGTTTTCTATTTAAACTCATCTGTCACCATGAGCCATTACTCAATGATCTTCAAAATGTAGCTGTATTTCTGTGACCTGATCCATTGACCCTTCTTACCTGTGTATGACCCGGCTTTCTCTTGGACTTTGCCTTTGCTCCTGCATTAACCTTGTTCATCTGATCTCTCTGACCTTGGCCTGTTTACTGGACTTGTCTTTACCTGCTGATTCTGTACTGCACTGCCCGGCTGTTACCAACCTTGGCTTGCTTCCTGGACTTGCTCTGCCTGCTGACTTAGTCCCTTGTTGCCACTGGTCGCTGCTTGCATACCAGCTCTGCTACCATCTCCTGCTCTAGTGCAAAGCTGCTTCAGTATCCTGTTCTTAGGACTGCAACCCCATCTTCATCCACCTCAGAGCAGACTTCACCAGCCAGCTACCCTGGCGTTTGTGCCACTCTGTGCACTCACACTGTCTGTCTCCACCTTAAGGAGTGTTGGGCAGGAGGTAAAGAGAAGCCTCCACAACATTCTAGTCATCACCAGGTACTTGATACTAAGCTTCTTTCTTACCAAACTCTTGGTTCAGAAAAGCAAGACCACATGCTTTTTCACAGTCCTGAAGGAAGCCGCCTTGTAGGTTGAAACTCTCTGTCCATTGCGCTGATTTCTATTCATGTACATCTAGCGGAGGATAGTGTTCTTCCCTCCAGGTATTTTACAGATGAACTCAGGTACGCCTTGTCTTTGATGCTCCCCTCCTTTGGAACTGTAACTCTCTTGCTTCTTACTTGCACTAAGATGGTGGCCTACACCTATTCTTGCTTGACAGCTGCCAGATATCTGGAAATTATTCTGGCTAGGCACCTCTGTATTTGTTATTTGCTTGATGGTGCTTATCTTAGTTCCTGAGTGCATTCTTAGACTGTACACTTCAGTCATTACAACCTATGGCAATGCATTATTGCATACTTGCCTCTGTTCTATACATTTTGCCAGAATATTCAGTGTATCTACAATCTGATGACACTTGAGCCTTCAGTGCCTAAACATTTCTTGCAGTGCCTCTTTTTCAGGTGCCTTTTCTGAGTGAAACTACTAAACATACCAAGTTGTTTTTATTGTATTCCACATATTATGCCAGAAGAGAAATACTGTTTAGGCATAAGCCCCCCCAGCTTTGGTGTCTGGATTGAACAAAAGCTGCTAACCAGGCTCTTCCACTCTACAAACTTACCTATGAAAGTAGGAGCTGTCTGGAAATGATTCTGGCAAGGCAGAAGAGAAATACTGTTTAGGAGGAATTCCCCCACCCTGGCTACGGTGTCTGGATGGAAGGAAGCTGTTAACCAGGCGTTGGATAAATGCACAAGGCCTTACGGTGTGACAGACCATTCTTTACCCCTGCGGATTGGTACTATGGTTATATCCTTTTTGCCCTCAAAGCTTTTAATGCCTCCTTCTTCTGGGTACCTAGCCCTCTTATGCTCTGACTCCCCCCTCCCCCCCCCATATATATTTCTATTCTATATAGTGAGAGTACACATACTGAGTAGAATTAAAGACAAATGTACAAAATACAGGTAAAGTGAAAATATTGTCTCCTGGCTGGGAGTTCTACAAAGGAATTGAGAATACGTAACATAAGTTCCATGTAAACATCATTATTTTTGTAAACTTTTCTCTCTAATCCTCCTCACTCTCTACATTCATTGTATTGCTGCGGTGTTAGACATAACCTATAGTACTACAGTACTCACATTGCTTGCATCTTTAAAATCATCAGTTATTTATTTTAGCACATCAACAGTTCTGCTCAGGGCCTTTACCACCTTAAATGACTGTGTTTTTATCCCCCACCTCCATTTTTACATAGTCATTAATAGCAGTATTTGCTACTGCTAAATAATTGTCAACATTAGTTGTCAATACATTGTTTACATGGCTCAAGGTAATTCCAACATTGCCATTTTTAAAGAAGGCTAATATTTATGATCTGTCAGTTGGTAAGGTTCAAAATGCAGGCATGAGCTAAACTGGAAGGGATAAAGCCAGAGCTAGGAGAGAGAGATTGCTATGCATGTACTTCCAAAATCTTCTGATGGCCTCTCAGTCAAAATCAAATACAATTTCCCAACATAGCACTTCTGTAAATCACAAATAACAGTACTATTGTTTTTTTTTTGGACACGAATGTGCATTTGGTAAAAGTATTTCTAGCGCTAGTTAAAGTATTTTGTATTTCAAGATTTTAGGCTAAACAAAAAAAATATATATATTTTTGTGATAACATAGAAAAATACAGGCGAGAATTTATAAGGATAAAACAATTGTATTATTATCTTGTTGTTGCTTGGCAAGAAATGTCAGCCAATTTTTATACCTTGCTGTTTTTTGAAGTAACAATTAGCCTTGTATAAAAAATATCATGCAAGATGTTTCCATTCTTTTAGTCATTAATTAGAGTCAAGCATTTTTTACCACAAGACTTTAAACAGCCTTGAACTAATTATTTTTTCTTTGGTGTCACAGACAAATTTAAATGAAACAACCATTCCAGTATGGATTATTATTATTATACAGGATTTATATAGCGCCAACAGTTTATGCAGCACTTTACAATATAAAAGGGAGACAATACAGTTACAATACAATAAAATACAAGAGGATTAAGAGGGCCCTGCTCAGAAGAGCTTACAATCTAATAGGGTGGGGCAGGTGTTACAAGAGGTTGTAACTGTGGGGAATGAGCTGAGGGAAGAGGTTAAAGATTAGTTGGAGGAGTGATAGACTTCCCTGAAGAGATGAGTTTTCAGGGATTGCCTGAAGGCAACTAGAGAAGGAGATAGCCAGGCAGGTTGAGGTAGAGCGTTCCAGAGGATGGGAGAGGCTCTGGATAAATCCTGGAGACATGTATGGGAGGAGGAGACAAGGGAGCTTGAGAGGAGGAGGTCTTGAGAGGAGCGGAGGGGACAGGTTGGGTGATAATTGGAGACAAGATTGGTGATGTAGCTCAGGGCAGAGTTGTGAATGGCTTAGTATGTTGAGGTTAGTATTTTGAATTTAATTTGCTGGGTAATTGGGCGCCAGTGTAGGGATTGGCAAAGAGGGGTAGCAGAGGGGTAGCAGACACTGAGCAGTTGGAAAGGTGGATAAGCCTGGCAGCAGCATTCATGATTGACTGAAGATGAGATAGCCTATGGAGAGGTAGGCCTATGAGAAGGGAGTTGCAGTAGTCAAGTCGAGAGATAACCAGGTCTATTTTTACATAGTTGGTTTAAGAAAGGATATGTCCATTTTACCACTGCTTTACATATTTTTATCTTTTGGGCTATTTTTATAGGGCTGATTTATGTATTCTATACCCGGGAGCTGCGATGCACTCTGGTGGCCTCCCTTTCCTCTCGCACTGTTGGGGGGCATGGTAGGCCTTTCCATTGCGCATCGGCGCCACGCCTCGTGCCGTGCGTCTGACGTCATCTCTGTCTTCTCAGCTCCGGTCACAATCTATTTAACAGCAGCGGCTTACAGGTGCTTAGTCTGGCGTTGCATGCTGGTTAGCACACATGCTCTCCACGTGGATGCCTTTCTCTCAAACAATGCCAGCGTGATGCTGGGAGCACCCGGCGGGCATGTTCGGCACATATATACAGCGGATTACTATCGTAGTAGTTCCAATACTCTCTTGGGACTCACTAGGTAACTTTTCTGTACTTGCCTCTGCACTCACTTTTTCCTCTCATTATATCTTTTTCTTAAGTCCATATTTCGTTATGGACTCCATTTTTTTTTTTCATCCTTTATATTTATTTTACACTCTGGATTCTCTTGCTTCTTGCCATATTTCACTCATTTCCATTACAGCTTTTCACACATTTCTATATGACTATTTATCACTATTCACTTGCTAAGCCACTACTTTTACTACCTTACTTTGGCCTGCACATCAGGCACATTGGTTTTACTAATTATATGGTATTCTTTTTTTGGCTATGTCTTGTGTTGACATGGGTTGGGCTCTTATTGCCCTTCCCTCTTTTTACTCTTTCTCTATCTGTGAGCACCAATTCTTCCCCTTTCCTTTGGGATGTCCACCCTTTGTCCTTTTTCTATTGCACCACTCTCATCATGGTTGGATTAGGTTGCCCAGTTCTTTTCAGACATTTATATTATATTAACATCATAGCAGCATTAACATGATACTCGCTTTATATTACTTACTATATCATTTTACTATTATTTCTACAGACATTTTGTTTTGCTGCAGTGTGTACACTTTTCCAACTCTCTTTGTTGAGGACCTCCCATCCCTAGAGTTGTTTTGGTTGTGCTTTGGACTGCTGCTGGCCATGCTCCCTCAGCTCCTGGGTTGGACATCATATTTCTCAGCCACCTGCTGGGTTTATTAGCATTCCAATTATGAGTATATTTGTAAGTCATCATATACTTGCAGGTTTTTCCTGATTCTTTTTGGACCAATTTTTATAGATACTCATGCATACACCTTTTTATGTAGACCCCTGTCCTGCATCTACCCCTGAGGAAGTGCGTTTGACGCATGAAACGCATCAAGTGTCCATTGATGCAGTTCTATCAATACTACATGATGTATTTTGTTTTTATTAATTATGATATGGTGCTATTTTTGGAACAATGTATTTATGTATCTGCTGTCATGTATTTTATATACACTGGCATATATTTATCTAACATGTATTTTTTGCTGTAAATGCCATGGTCTTTTTGTCTTTATCAGATCATCTAATAAACACTACTGTTATACTTTTTATCAGCTGCATATCATTACCTCTTTTAAAATCCCAACCCCCCTTTTCTCTTGGTCTTCCAGGGATGGAGCTACTCTATGGCTTAGACCAGGTATCTCATTTAAAGTCCCAAATCTCCCCCCTTTTTTGCACTATATCCAGGGAGTGAATGAGTAGCTTGGTGGTTTCAGTTGTTAAAAAGGGGAGAATTTTAGAGATGTTATGGAGGTGAAGTCTACAAGCTTTTGATGATGATTGAATTTGGGGCTGAAAGGACAGGTCAGAGTCTAGGATTACACCTAGTACCCTGGCATGAGGGAAGGGATTGATTGTTGTATTACTGATTTTGATGGAATAGTCATGGAGGGGGGCATGGGTGGGGGGGGGGTTATATTACCAGCTCAATTTTAGAGAGATCTAGTTTGAGGAAGTGGTGTAACATCCATGCTGATATGTCAGTAAGTAGGTTAGTAATGCGAGAAGGGGTAAGGTGAGGAGGAGTAGACAGATAGATTTGAGTGTCATCTGCATTTAGATGGTATTGGAAGCCATGGGCAGTTATCAAGTGACCAAGGGAGGCAGTGTAGATAGAAAAGAGAAGGAGGAGATAGAGTTTTAGGTAACACTGAAGGAGCGCTGTGATAGGTAGGAGGAGAACCAAGATAGAGCAGAATCTTGGAGGCCTAAGGAATGGAGTTTATTAAGAAGGAGCGGGTGGTCGACAGTATCAAAGGCCACAGAGAGGTCAAGTAATAGGAGTATGGAGTAGTGGCCATTGATTTTAGCAGTTAGAAAATTGTTAGTGAGTTTTAGTAAGGCAGTTTCAGTGGAGGGCTGCGAGAAAAGCAAGACTGTAAGGGATCAAGAAGGTTATTTTCACTGAGGTAGGAGCTAAGACAGTTGTAGAAGTTTAGAGGTGAATGGGAGCAGTGACATGGGTCTTAAGTTGTTCAGGTTGGTGGGGTCCAGTGGGGGCTTTTTAAGTATGGGAGTGATCTGCGCATGTTTTAGAGGGGAGGGGAAGGTGCCACTAGAGAGGGAGAGATTGAAGATGTGAGTGGGGGGAGCATAGGATAGAATAAGAGGGTATAACAAAAGAAAAGGAGAGCAGTGCCATCTAATTGCAGTATAAAAGATGCGTTTAATAACAATAGAAAAAATGCAAACCCAGAGGATGGGCATGATAAACCGGCATGTAAAGCGTTCATCCACTCCAGTGGGAGGACGAGCAGCGGGGATCCGGGGAATATTCGCTGGTTCCAGCTGTGCTGGTGGCTTCCAGCACTTCCGGGTATGCGGTGTCCCTCAGAGAACAGCCGCTGACTTCACTTCTGGGTAGAAGGTAAGGTGGGAGGTGCGCGCATTTGAAGCATGCACCTGTTCGAAGCATACCCAAAGAATCTGCACCTTAATCATTGCCTGTGTAAAAAAATGAGTTTTGATTTTCTTTCCATATTTTCAAAAAACTTGTGGAGAAAAATGACATGTTCATAAGACTCATTATGCCTTGTAGAATCTACGTTGGGATGTTTGCTTTCCAAAATGGGGTAATTTTCTGGGCACTTCCATTGTCCTGGTGCTGCAGGGCCTTCAAAATTGTGATAGGTCCTCATGACATTTGATGTGTAATTTAAGCTCCTAGAACGCCTGAAGGTACTACTTGAGTGTTCGGTCTCTGTATGTGGCCAGGCTATGTAAAAGTCTCACACATGTGGTATCGCCATACTCAGGAGGAGTAGCAAAATTTATTTTGACAGTGCATTTTTTGCTATGTACATGCTATGTGTTAGAAATAATGTATTAATGGACAACTGTGTGTAAAAAAAAAAATGCATTTTCATTTCCTTTCCACATTTTCCAAAAACTTGTAGAAAAAATATAGAATAAATAATTAACAATATACGTTGGGGTGTTTGCTTTCCAAAATAGGGTAATTTTGTGGACGTTTCCATTTTCCATGCCCTGGTGCTCCAGGGCCTTCAAAAGTATCATAGGTCTCCATGATATTGGATGTGTAATTTATGCTCCTACAACGCCTGAAGGTGCTTCTTGAATGTTGGGCCTCTGTGTGTGGCCAGGCTGTGTAAAAGTCTCACACATGTGATATCACCATACTCAGGAGGAGTAGCAGAATCTATTTTGGGGTGATATTTTTCCTATCTACATGCTATGTGTTAGAAATATTGTATAAATGGACAACATTAGTTTTCATTTTCTTTCCACATTTTCCATAAACTTGTGTGAAAAAATGACAAGTTCAAAAGACTCAATATGCCTCGTAGAATATATGTTGGGGTGTTTGCTTTACGAAAATGGTGTCATTTTGTGGGCCTTTCCATTGTCCTGGTGCTCCAGGGTCTTCAAATTGTAACAGGTTGTCATGACATTTTATGTGTAATTTATGCTCCTAGAACGTCTGAAGGTGCTACTTAGATGTTGCGCCTCTGTACGTGGCTAGGCTGTGAAAAAGTCTCACATGTGTGGTATCGCCAAAGCAGAATGTATTTGGGGGTGTAGTTGCAAGTATGCATATACCATGTGAGAAAAATAACCTGTTAAAATGACAATTTTGTAAAAAAAAAAAACAAAAGTTATCATTTTGCAAAAAATTGTGGGGAAAAAAATGCAACTTCAAAAAACTCAGCATGCATCTTACTAAATACCCTGGAATGTCTACTTTCCAAAAAGGGGTCATTTAGGGGGTAATTGTCCTTTCCTGGCTTCTTAGTGCCTCAAGAAATTAGTCAGTACATCAGGTGTGATCAGGTGTGATCAATTTTCAGTGATTGGCATCATAGCTTGTAGACTCTATAACTTTTCACAAAGACCAAATAATATACACTGACTTAGGTTATTTTTTACCAACGATATAATGCAGTATACATTTTTTAAACAACATTTTCAGTCTTTTTTATTTATAGCTCAAGAAAATAAAAAACCTAGTATTAAAATAATACCACCACAAGAAAACTGTATTTGTGTGAAAAAAGGACACAAATTTCATATGGGTACAGTGTTGCATGACTGAGTAATTGTTATTCAAAGTGTGAGAACACTGAGAGCCTAAAATTGGCCTGGACAGGAAGGGGGTGAAAGTGCCCTGTAGGCAAGTGGTTAAAGCAGCCAATAACTTGCTTATCGTGGTGGAAGATATCACTTGGGAGAAGATCCAGGTTGGCAACCAAGGGGTGGATCAGGTAGAAGTGATGGTGACTTGTGGCCCAGTCAGCTCTTCAGTACCTATTGTTTTGGGCATGAACATGTAAAAAGACTTGGACTTGCCATGGTTGCTGGCCAAATTTGAGTGTTCTGGCCAGCAGGCACAGGGTTGCGGTCTGTGAATTGTGTGGCTCAACATTATCTGGGCTTGCGAAGCTCACCACAGGGCACCAAGAGATAGCTCTAATAGGTCGGGGTTGTCTGGACCCCTCCAAACAGAAGCTTCTACTGCCACCTTTCCGATAGGTAGTGTGGTCCCTCCCTATTGGGGCCCACAAGAAGCTGCAAAGGGCCACCGTGATGATAAAACCTAGCAAGGACTCGGTGGCACCTAGAGAGTGGCTGGTTGCAGGCACCCTTTCCAAAGTTTGCAAAGGTAAGGTCCTGGTGCAGCTCATCAACCTTGGGACCACTCTAATTGCACTCCCCAACCATGCCAGACCTGTACATATTACCCAACCACTGCATCTCAGAGTCTCAGCCTGGGGTAGAGGCCATAGGTGCCCCACTTCGCACAACTACAGCCTTGCTGGATGAGTCACAATATAAGCTACTGCTGGAAAAGCTGCACACTCCCTTCCAGGACTATCTCCTACCACAACAGTGGTTTCTACAACAACTGCTAGAAAAGCATCTTTTGTTGCTGCTAGCTCAGAGGACTACAGGTACACAGAGGCCATTGACCACCCAGTACATACAGGGGTGTTCCACTAATCTGAGAGCAGTACTGCTACATTTTCCCAGCCCTGTGCCAGGAGGTCAGGGACTTTGCAACATGCTACAATGTGGGGTAATGTGGGAGAGTCACAGCCCCTGGGAAGCTGATCTGGTGAGGAAGGATGGAAGCTTGCAGTTCTGTGTGGACTAGCTGAATGCCTGTTCCAACCGGGATGCCTACCTGTTAACCCGGATGGCCCCTGCATTGAGTCAGGCTAAGTATTTCTCTACGCTCAACTGAATGAGCAGCTACTGGCAAGCCTCAGTAAGATATCAGGATTGTGAAAAGGCTGCCTTTTTCACACCCTTGGGACTGTTTGAGTTTATTTGCAAGCCCCAGTGCTTTTCAATGCTTAATGGAGAGAGGTAGTAAACAGGAACCTAAGTGGGTGAGTACTCCCTATTGGGTGGAGAATCAGTCTTTCCCTCCAACTCTAGTGTATGTATGGTGTTGTCTCGGAAGGACCTAATCCCATCAAGAGACATCTTTACCATAACTTTCTGAGGCCTTTTGTGCAGAGTGGCGACTGCTCAACTAGATCGGCTGGAGACAGGAAGTCATTCAACTCCACAGATATTCCACCATTCCAGAAAGTGTCTGTAGAATGGTACCTGCCCTATCCCCTACTTGAGTCTCTGGTTCCAGAAACTTCAGAGGCAAAGAGCCACAGCCCTGTGATTGCGTACAGTCCAGCTACCCAAGAGAGTACCATAGACTGTCCATAACTCTCTGAGGAATCTGTTCTTGGGCCAAGCGAAAAAGGTATGGGGATGCAGACAGCCCTCACCCTCCTGCAGCCCCAGAACCTTGACCTAAACATGATTACCTGCAACATGATTCCACAGAGGACACTGGAACTCACCGCCTTTTGCAGTCTAACCACGGGCAGCTCCCTGACTATGTTTGAATTTTGTATGTTATGCCTTTACACTGTTGGTTGCAAACTGTCATGTTACTCATTAATGTGTTGATATGCTGAGGACAGCATCTGTCAAAGAGAGGGAGAGTGTAGGCAGGTCCAGCCTTCTTTCTCCACTGCAGGTGGTGCTCAACCACAGCTGCAGTGCAGAGGGAGGTGAAGTGAAGAGGAACATGGTTCCTCTATGGTTTCCTGGGCTACTTGGGGCAGTGAACTGGTTGGATGCTGACAACCCATGTGACTCTGGCAGCCATCTTGGGTCAGGTAGAGTCTTTTAAAGAACCTGGCTCCTGAGTTTGGCAAACATTTAGCATGTCAATAGTGTAGGGACAAGTCCCTCATCTGTCAGGGACAGTAATAGCAGCAGGAAAAGGTTCTAGATGAGTAGGGAAAGCTTAGGGATCAGCCACTTTTTCTGGAAACCTCCCTGCTTGAGCACAGGCAGCATTTCGCCCCTCAGACCCATCTCACGCCGCCCGCTGCACCGCCTAACCTGAAAAAAAGGAAAAGAAACAAAAAAACAGCCTTTGAACAGCTCCCGTGGACTGCCTGCTTCTACATCATGACATTTCCTTAATTGCTAAGGGGCAAAGTAGCCGTCTGATGTTACCTGATGACCACACCTCCTTGTGACCTCATTGACTCAGCATGCCCCGGTCAGAGATTTCACAAGGGGGTGGGGTCATCCGCTGACTTCATTGGGTGACTCCACCACTTAACTATTTAAGAAATGTCAAACGAAGGAGCAGCCAGTCCACGGGAAGCGTTCGACGAGGCCGAAGATTTTTTTTTTCTTTTTTCAGGTTTAGCTGTGTGGCGGGTGTCCTGAGATGGATCTACATCAGGAGACATTGTTTTTCATTTTTGGATAAAGGAAATGTCAAAAACTTGTTTACTGTCTTTATTCACTTTTTACACTTTTTTTATGAATGGGTAGGCCATACTCATTCACATAGGTGGGGGTGGGATCTCTTATCATATCCTGATAAGCCCCCTGCCCGCAGACCCCATAAACACAGCCCAGGGTTGCGGGGAAGAGACTCTTGTCCCCATCAACATGGAGACAAGATGCTGTAGGGTGGGGAGGGGGGCAGAGCACACCCCCATGTTGAGGGCATGTGGTCTGGTATAGTTCAGGAGGGGGGATGCTCGCTCGTCCCCTTTCTTGGCCTGTAAGGCTGAATACTCGGATGAGGGTCTGGTATAGCTTTTGGGGGGGGCTCCATGCCATTTTTTTTTTTTTTACATTTTGATGTGGGGTTCACCTTAGAATTCATACCAGACCCAAAGGGCTTGGTATGGATTGGGGGGGACCCCACGCTGTTTTATTTTCAGCTGTCAGTGGGATAGCCTGCTGACAGCTGATGAGTCATCGGTTGTTAAGGATGCAGCGGCCGGCTTCCCAGCCTGCTGCTTAACAACCAGCTATTCTTCACACAGAATTCGAATTGGTTGATCATTTTTCGACCAATCTGAATTCAAATCGTTCTGAAAATTTGGAATACATTAGAAAATGTATAAATGAAATTAAATTAAACAAAAATTAAATGAAAATAAACAAATTCTGAAATGACAATAAGGCCCCTTTTACACTTGTGCGACCTAAAAGTTGGGCGATTTTAATGCGATTTTGCCACGATTTTGTTGCCGCAAATTTACTGCAATTTTGACGTGATTTTGACTAAACTTGAAGCAATGCCTATGTCTTTGGACCTCAAAAAGCATTAAAATCAAAGTAGGGACTATTTTGAAGTAGTGGCGACTTGAAGTCGTAAAGATATGAATGGTACTCATTGGAAATCATGGAGTACGACTTGTCTTGCGACTTTGCAGTCCCAAATCACAGGACAAGTCGCACAAGTGTAAACGGGGCCTAAACAAATTCCGAAACTAAACAAAATCAGTAACATAACCAATATATATCCGAAACTAAAGAAAATGTTTCCGTTCTGCACATGTCTAACCATCAATGCTGAAAGAAATATCCAGGCTTTGGGGCAGCATAAGCTCCCATCCAGATGATGTCTTTTTCAGGGAAGGTCTTGTATATTTTAGCAAGACAACACTATACCGCATACTATATCTTTGAAAACAGCATGGCTGCATGACTTTGTAGTAGAAGAGTCCAGGTGTTTAACTGACCTGCCTGTAGTCCAGACATTTCACCAAAATGAAATACACTGCTCAAAAAATTTAAAGGAGCGCTTTGAAAACACATCAGATCTCAATGGGAAAAATATCATGCAGGATATCTATACTGATATGGACTTGGTAAGTGAAAAAATGATGCAGAGGGTCCAGGTATCGTCTCATGCTACCAGTAATGACACTGACCCTAGCCAAATGCAAAACTAGTGAAAAACAGTCAGAAAAGATGAGTAGGGAAAACCTCCACCTGTAAAACCATTCCTGTTGTGGAGATTGTTTCATTGTTGCCCATCTAGTGCACCTGTTGCTAATTTCATTAACATCAAAGCAGCTGAAATTGAATAACAACTCCCTCTGCTACTTAACTGACCAGATCAATACCCCAGGAATTTTATTGACTTAATGCTATACTCTGATTAGAAAGTGTTCCTTTCATTTTTTGAGCAGTGTATTTAAAGGATGTTGAAAGGAAAAATACAACAAAGTCCCAGAACTGTTGAGCAGATAGAATCATAATTCTGAATTCAGGCTAAAATAGGACAACACTCCTCTCCTTAAATGCCAGCAACTGACCTCAATTCCCAGACATATCCAGAGTGTTGTTAAAAGAAGAGGAGAAGTTACACCTGGGGCTGCTGTTAGAAATCATAGGGCCCTGTACAGCCTTCCTGACTGGACCCCCCCCCAACCATGCATACAACCCACCACCCCCCTGAGATGCGGCAAAACAACAACACTGACTTTAACCCCCAACAACCTGAAAATTTAAAAAATGTCCCACTTCCTGGGCCACTGGGCCACTCTTTTGAACTGATGAGGCCCAGGGAAATGTATATTAAGCCCTGGTAAACAAGTAGGAGCAAGGGCGTGGTCTAGTAAAATCCATTTCTTTATTTAGGAAGAAATGAGCAATAAAGTTGCCCCGGGTCCCCCTATTTAGTTGATGAGGTCTGAGCCCAGTACAACAGGACCAGTTGTACTTCCTTATCAGCAGCCTAGGCTGCATTAAGGTACACATGGCCCTGTCCCAATTTTTGTTGAGACTCTATCGATTTCAAAATGACCCCTTTTTATTTCCTTAAAATGGTACATTTTCTCAGTTTAAACATTTGATATGTTTTCTATTTTCTATTGTGAAAAATATGGGTTAATGAGATTGGCAAATCATTGCATTCTGTTTTTATGTAGAGTTTACACAGCATTCCAACTTTTTGGAATTGGGGGTTACACACATTTGCTAAAACTAAAAGCTAAAATTAAACAAATGACTATCATTTGTGCTGGGACATGCACCGAGCATGAAAAGGCCAAAATGCACTCTACACGAGCTGTGAACTGCTTCAGCAACATTGGTTGCAGGTCCTGCTCTTTTTACACCCTCATCCTTAGACCTTAGGTGCCCACCTCTTCTGCCTACTCCATTGGCCTGACCCTGACTGCCCTCATAGGTCAGAAAATGCCACCTGTGTTCTTTTTTTTTCTGAAAGATCTTTTTACATCACACAATTTCTTTTGGTGGCCCGAGAGGACACACAATCTCTTACAGCCAAGTTTTCTCTGCTTTATATTTAACCACTTTACGTTCAGCCACCGCAGATGTACTGCGGCAGACTGGCTCTCCCAGGCAAAGTCCCATACATGTACGGCGCTCGCCTGGGAGGAGCTAGGGGGCGAGCGCTCGCCGCCAGCGGTGCGCTCCCGCCCCCGCTTGTCAGCGGGGAAGCTGGTGCATGTGTCAGGCGGCTCCGATGGCCGCCTGACGCCGGTGATCTCTCCCCACTGACAGAGAATGACGGACTGCTGATGTAAACACAGCCGTCTGTCCTTCTCCCTGAGATGATCACAGAGACCATGCGATCCTGCTATATAGGATCGCATGTCTCTATGGTCATCTCACAAGCTCAACCCCCCCCCCCCCCCCCCACAGCCCCCACAGTTAGAATCACTCCCCTAGGCTTACATTTAACCCCTTGATCACCCGTAGTATTAACCCCTTCCCTGCCAATGGCATTATTACAGTGACAGTGCATTTTTTTTAGCACTGATTACTGTAGTAATGTCACTGGTACCCCCAAATGTGTCAAAAATGTCAGTCAGGGGTCCGATCTGTCCGCCACAATGTCGCAGTCCAAAAAAAATCGCTGATTTTTATTTTTTTTATTTTTTTGGGGGGAATGTTATATAGCAGAATGTGAAAAATATATATATATTTTTTTTTTTTTTCAAAATTGTCGCTTTTTTTGTTTATAGCTCAAAAAAAAAAAATAGCACAGGTAAAAAAAAAAAAAAAAACCACCAAAAGAAAGCTCTATTTGTGGGGAAAAAAAGGACGTCAATTTTGTTTGGGTACAGCATTGCACGACCACGCAATTGTCCATTAAATTCACGCAGTGCCGAATCGCAAAATAGGGCCTGGTCATTAAGCAGCAAAATCTTCCAGTCTTAAAGTGGTTAATGGGGGGACAATATAGAAGTACTGTGAGTTTAAAATACACTGTTACACTTACCTGCCTGAAACATTACAATGTTTCTAGAATTTTGCCTTGACTACATTTGAATATGCTGATTGTTATACTATTGTTGCAATTAATTAGTATTATTTACTCCTGTCCTGAATTGGTAGTTCTTTGATGGCTGCAGCACTTGAGCTGTCCTTTAGTTTTTAATAGACAAAATGTTGAAGTATTTATCTGAACAATAGCAAAACAAAAAAGTGATGTGGATTAGCAGATTTTCTACAATTAGTTATAGTTCAATGGTAAAGTAAATACATGATTTAACTTTGCACAAGTGTGTCTATTTATACCTACAAGCTATAAAATGCAATTTATTAACTAGTTACACTTTGAGGTAGAGTATGACATGATTGTTAAGTGTTGATTTAAGATTAACAGATAAATGTTTAATTTAGCTGATTTTAATACTAGGTTTTAAATTTGGTGCTGTACATTAACCCATGAAAAAACAATCACCAGATGTAGTTAATTAGGACAGCCATGGTCTTATAACAAGGGCTATTAAATGAAGACTACTGATCTTTTGAAACAGATCAAAGTACTTGTAACAATCTATTCTTGTGTCCCTTTATTACTCTTCTTTATGGGCATTATTGTGCTTTAAATTCCTTTGTCGGTAATAAAGTAGTCACTCTGTTCGAGCAGAAAACAAAGCAAAAAGAAACAAGCTAATTAAATGACTTGTAAACTTGGGCATAACGGAGAAGGCAAAAGGTGGCAAAAGAATAAACTGCTGACTTAAATGACTTTCACATGCTGCAAATATGTTTCTTTACCACATTTATTACAAGCGCACTAAATATGCAAGACTTTTCCCATTAGCCAAGCAATCTGTGGTTCAGCATATCTCTGTTCAGCTTCCCATAATTAAGTATGTAGCTTACACTATCATGTGATTCAGGCTTCAAGAGATTTACTGGTAGGACTGTGCTTGATGCATCATTACTTAGGTCATCAGCCAGATATGTGAGCAAAGAATGGGGCTTTCATTTTCTAAAAAGTCTCTTTATATTTCAACATACTTAACAGGAGGGTTTTAAGAATACAAAATGTTATGGTAAAAAAAAAAACTGCTGACTGCTGCATTATACTGCAGATAGATTTTGCTGGCTGTTCAATATTCACATTTCATAACCGGTTTACCAAAAAGGATTTGCAGCTCTTGGTGATTTATCAGCTTATACGTTGAAAAGGCTTTATGATATCATTCTAGATCCCCACCTCTGTTATTGCAAATCTCTTTTGAGGTTGCAGACCAAGGTGTATTTATTTAGGGATTTAATTAGCAACTAAATAGGAAAAAAGTAGCAAGCAGACTTTTAAGGCGCCCAACAAAAGAGTTTAAAAATCTAAAATATTATATTTTGGTATGCAATAAAATACTAGTAATTTATCAAAGCAGGCATTCATGACCCATTGTATATAATGATTAAACCTCACCTGAGAGGGTTATGTCACACTTAATCATTATGTACTATGGGTCATGGTTGCCTGTTTTTATGAATTACTATTATTTTGACTGACAGTCTCCAGCTCTCTTCTCACTGAGGACTGAAAACTGAGTGATCAGTGGTCTTTAACCACTTCCTTCCCACACTATAGCTGAAAGATGGCTACAGCGAGAGCTTCCTTTGCCTGGACACTTTGGACATAGCTGATCACAGATCGGGGTAAAGGGCCAAACACAGCAGTGTTTACATACTGTGATCAGCTGTCATTGGCTGACAACTGATCACAGTATGTAAACACAAGACAGTTATCCAATTTTCTTTCCTCACGCTGACAATGTGAGGAGCCAATAACCGGCTTGTGTTAAGGACCTCGGCTCTGATAATCAGAGCATCTTCCCATTCTCGCGCTGCCTGCGGGCTCTGTCAGCATACAGAAAAGAAGAAAGCCATTAGTTGGCTTCTGCAGTGGTTCTCAACTCCGGTCCTCAGGACCCACCAACAGGCCAGATTTTAGGTATTACCTTGGGGAGATGCAGACTAGAATACTGCAATTACTGAGCAGCAAGTGAGATCACCTGTGATGTAATTTAGTTATCTTGAAAACCTGGCCTGTTAGTGGGTCCTGAGGACAGGAGTTGAGAACCACTGTGTTAGAGGGACATCGGTCCCACACAGGTCAAATCAGTGCTGCTTATCAGTGCCCTGCAGTGCTGCTAATCAGTGCCCACCAGTGCCATCTTCCATTGCCCATCAGTACTGCTAATCAGTGCCCACCAGTGCCATCTTCCATTGCCCATCAGTACTGCTAATCAGTGCCCACCAGTGCTGCCAATTAGTGTCCATAAATGCCTCATTATCAGTGTCACTTATTAGTGCTGCCTATCAGTGCCGCCTACCAGTGCCAACTATCAGTGCCCATCAGTGCTGCCTATCAATGCCACCTTTCTGTGCCTCCTATCAGTGCCCATCAGTGACACCTATCAGTGCCCATTAGTGCCATCTATCAGTGCCCATCAGTGCAACCTATCAGTGCCACCTTTCTGTGCTGCCTATCAGTGCCCATCAGTGCCACCTATCAGTGCCCCTCTGTGTCACCTATCATTACCACCCATCAGTGCAGCCTCATCAGTGCCTCCTGATCAGTGCCCACTAGTGCCGCCTCATCAGTGCCCATCAGTGCAGCCTATTAGTATCCATCAGTGCCGCCTCATCAGCGCACATTAGTGAAGAAGAAAAATGACCTGTTTGCAAAATTTTACAACAAAATATGAAAAACGTTTTGTTTTGTTTTTTCTAAATGTTTGGTCTTTTTGTCTTTGTTTAGCAAAAAAAAATAAAATAAAAAAAAACAAACCCAGTGGTGATCAAATCCCACCTAAAGAAAGCTCTATTTGTGTGAAAAAAAAGATACAATTTTCCTATAGGTACATAGTGATGGACGAACATCGGCCAGGGCGGTTGGCAAACGTCAGCCGCAAATTTTCTCAAAGTCCGTGAACTGCAAGTTCGCGGCGGGCCCCCTCGACTTTAATGGGAGGCGAAATTTAAAAACCTTTAGGTCATATTTGCAGCCACAAAAGACGTACTAGCTGTGCCAAATAGTCCCAGCACATGGACAATGTCATAACAGAAGTATTGCAATTGGAAAAGAAGCCCTAAATTTTTTTTTTTTACAGCCAAAAAAAATATTTTTTTTTTCATAAATCAGCCAGAACTGATAGCAGCCGGTAAATACATGTCAAATACATATAGGGTCCATTCATACATCTGTAAAATGGGTCCGCATCCATTCCACAATTTGGCGGAACCTTTACAGACCCATTGATTTTCAATTCCAGTCTGAAAAATTAGGCATTCACGGATTAAAGAAGTAAGTGTCGGCCATTCCAGGCCCCAAAAATTAGCCCACATGCGTTTACCTGATAGCTAAGAACGTTGTATTCTGTGGCTGAAGGTACATTAGGCATTCACAGGTAACAGAAGTAAGTGTCGGCCAGTATTGGCCCCAAAAATTAGCCCACATGGGTTTACCTGACAGCTAAGGACGTTGTATTCTGTGGCTGAAGGTACATTAGGCATTCACAGGATACAGAAGTAAGTGTCGGCCAGTAGTGGCCCCAAAAATTAGCCCACATGGGTTTACTTGACAGCCAAGAATGTAGTATTTGGTGGCTGGAGGTACATTAGGCATTCACAGGATACAGAAGTAAGTGTCGGCCAGTATAGGCCCCAAAAAATAGACCACATGGGTTTACCTGACTGCTAAGAATGTAGTATTTGGTGGCTGGAGGTACCTTAGGCATTCACAGGATACAGAAGTAAGTGTCGGCCAGTATTGGCCCCAAAAATTAGCCCACATGGGTTTACCTGACAGCTAAGGACGTTGTATTCTGTGGCTGAATGTACATTAGTCATTCACAGGATACAGAAGTAAGTGTCGGCCAGTATTGGCCCCAAAAATTAGCCCACATGGGTTTACTTGACAGCTAAGAACATAGTATTTGGTGGCTGTAGGTACATTAGGCATTCACAGGATACAGAATTAAGTGTCGGCCTGTATAGGCCCCAAAAACTAGCCCACATGGGTTTTCCTGACAGCAAAGAAAGTTGTATTCTGTGGCTGGAGGTACATTAGGCATTCACATAAAAAATAATTCACGGTCCTGAAAGGCCGGAAAAATTTTGCATTCCATGGACATGAAATGCCTTTTATGCCACTGTATTTAGCGAAGACAAGGACCAGGAATTGTTGTGGGTGGATGGCGGTCTGGCGGATATTTGTGGCCTGGCATGAGGAATTTCAATGAAACATGGTCTACTGGTCACATGTGTTGAATTCCTCAGAGATCCATGCCTCATTCATTTTTATAAATGTGAGCAGGGCCGCCATCAGGGGGGTACAGCCCATACACTTGTAAGGGGCCCGAGCATTTCAACGGGCCCGGCTGCCTGGTACAGAGGTGCTCCGTGGCTGCGCTGGCTTTCCGAGTGAGAGTCGGCAGCTACGGCTGCTCTGTCTGTGTCATTGAGCTCACATAGGGCTCTTTGCTGCCACCTCTGGCTACATCCTGCATGTGCACCCTACACAGTACAAGTACTATATGGGACTGCAGCTCCTCTCTGTGTCTCAGCCACATGTGGAAAGAAGAGCTGGGACTAGAAAGACCACCTTACAAGTAAGGGCTATTGTACAGGTGAAGGGGGGTTGTGTACAGGTGTGTGTACATGTGTACATGTCTGCGTTTGTGTACATGTCTGTGTATGTACATGTGTGTGTTTGAAATATATACACACACGCATGTGCGGGGGCTGAGTGCGTACAGGTGTGATTTGGGGCTGAGTGCGTACAGGTGTGAGCGGGGGCTGAGTGCGTACAGGTATGAACGGGGGCTGAGTGCGTACAGGTGTGATTTGGGGCTGAGTGCGTACAGGTGTGAGCGGGGGGCTGAGTGCGTACAGGTGTGAGCGGGGGCTGAGTGCGTACAGGTATGAGCGGGGGGCTGAGTGCATACAGGTGTTAGAGGGGGCTGAGTGCATACAGGTGTGAGCGGGGGCTGAGTGCGTACAGGTGTGAGCGGGGGGCTGAGTGCGTACAGGTGTGAGCGGGGGCTGAGTGCGTACAGGTGTGAGTGGCGGCTGAGTTTGTACAGGTGGTAGCGGGGGGCTGAGTGTGTACAGGTGTGAGCGGGGGCTGAGTGCGTACAGGTGTGAGCGGGGGCTGAGTGCGTACAGGTGTGAGCGGGGGGCTGAGTGCGTACAGGTGTTAGCGGGGGCTATGTGTGAGCGGGGGCTGAGTGCGTACAGCTGCTGGATTGGGATGTCTTTTTGGGCAAAATATAATTTCGGGGGGGGGGGCAGGGCTAAAGCTGTGTAAGGGGCCCCACAATTTCTGATGGCTGCCCTGAATGTGAGATAGTCAACACTGTCATGAGCTAGGCGAGTGCGCTTATCGGTCATCCCCCCCTGCTGCGCTGAACAGTTGCAATGGAAAGCCAACATTTCCATTGCAAATTGTGCAAGCTCTGGCCAGAGGTCAAGCCTGCCCACCCAGTAGTCCAGGAGTTCATCACTCCTCAGAGCGTCCACATTAGCAGTTAACCCGATGTAGTCGGACACCTGTCGGTCTAGGCGTTACCTCATGCTGGATACAGAGTACAGCTGTCGATGGGTCAACTGAAAGAAGGATCTCATATCTGAAGTCACCAAGACATCTTCAAACCGCCCTCTTTTTGCAGGCGCTGTTGGATTGCTGCCCGCAACTGTCTCTCTGTGACTGGAAATTCCTCTGCCAGCGCACGCAAAAGCAGAATGCAGCATTTCCCGCAGCAAGGCCTGGAAGTGCTGCATTCTGACCGCCCTCTGTGATTGTGGTAACATTTCTGCCATTTTTTGTTTGTACCGGGGGTCTAAGTACGTTGCCACCGAGTACTGGTCCTTGGCCTTTATGCTTTTTATACGGGGGTCCCCCTTAAAACACTGGAGCATGAAGGCCCCCATTCGCACTAAACTGGAAGCGGTGTAGTGGCCTGCTTCCAGCTCATCATCCAGGATAATGTCGTCCTCGTTCTCCTCCCCCCATCCACGGATAACACCAGGGATCCCTGAAAGGTTTAAAGCATGCTCTTCTTGCTCCTCCTCATCCTCCCCGGCACCATCCTCCTCTGACTCCTCTTCAGACTCCTGCTGTTGACTTGTCTCAGATGGAGTAGCACCCACTGGGAATTCATCCAACATTGCGACTTCCTCACCTTCCTGCTCCTGCTCCTCGATGGCTTGATCAATGACACGACGCAATGCACGCTGCAGAAGGAAGGCGTAAGGTACGATGTCACTGATGACGCCCTGGCCGTGACTGACCAGTTTGGTGATCTCATTGAATGGTCGCAGAAGTCTGCATGCGTCCCGCATAAGCAGCCACTGGCGAAGTGAAAAAAACCCAAACTCCCCAGAACCTGTCCTGCCGCAGAGTTCGTGCAGGTAGTTGTTAACTGCACGTTTCTGCTGGAGCAGCCTATTAAGCATATGCAACGTTGAGTTCCATCGCGTTGGGCAGTCACAAATAAGACGCCTGATGGGCAGGTTGTGTCGCCGCTGAATGTCAGCAAGGTGAGCCATGGCTGTGTAAGATCTTCTAAAATGGCCCGAGATTTTCCTTGCCTGCCGCAAGACGTCCTGGACCCCAGGGTATTTTGCAACGAATCGCTGCACGATCAAGTTCAGGACGTGTGCCATGCATGGCACGTGTGTTATTTTGCCATGTTTCAGCGCGCTCAGCAGATTGGCACCGTTGTCGCACACCACTTTACCAACTGTCAAATTCAGCGGTGTCTGCCACTGATCTGCCTGTGAACACAAAGCTGAAAGGAGTGCAGGACCAGTGTGGCTCTTGGCTTCCAGGCACAACAGACGCAGCACAGCATGGCAACGTCTCACCTGGCATGTGGAATAGGTTCTGGGGATCTTGGGCGGCGCAGCAAAAGATGCGGTAGCAGCGGAAAGGAGGAGTCAGCCGAGGAGGAGAGGGAGGATGGAGGAGGAGGAGGAGAAGAAGAAGAGGCAGGCCTGCATGTAATCCGTGGCAGTACAACCAAATCTACACGGGTGCCACGATTTATATTCTTGACGGCCGTCAGAAGGTTCACCCAGTGGGCAGTAAAAGTGATATACCTTCCCTGCCCGTGTTTGCTAGACCATGTGTCTGTGGTCAGATGTATCTTGGCACCAACACTGTGTGCCAGAGATATATTCACTTGCCGCTGAACATGGCCATACAGCTCTGGAATGCCCTTCTGCGAGAAATATTTCCTGCCTGGGACCTTCCATTGTGGTATTCCAATGGCCACAAATTTCCAAAAGGCCTCCGAGTCCACCAGTTGATATGGCAGTAGTTGGCTATCAGTTCCGACATGCCAGCAGTCAAACGTTGGGCAAGAGGGTTATCTGGCGTCATCATTTTTTTCCACTCCAACATTTGGGCCACAGAAACCTGCCTTTTTCCAGAACATCGTGACAACAGCATCATGGAAGGTGGAGTGGAGGACAAATGTGAGGAGAGAGGAGAAGGAGAAGGAGAAGAGGCTGGATGATGAGAGCCTGGAGTGTGGCTTTGTGGGTTCTGACGGTGTTGCTCCCACTGGGCTCGGTGATGGGAGTTCAGGTGCCTTCTTAAGGCAGTCGTCCCTAGGTGAGTGTTGGGCTTACCGTGACTTATGCGTTGACTGCAAAGGCAATCTGTGGTATTGGGGGGCCACAGGTTTATCACACCAGTTCTACAAATAATTGGCCAGTAACTGTTGTCACTGTGTGTAGCACAGTTAACACAGCAAAAGAGGCCAAATTTTTGCAGGACTAAAATACACTCTTAGAAAAGTATAATGTTAAATAACACCCTACTTCTATATGTGGTATTGGGGGGCCACTGGCACTGTGTGTATCAGACTTAAACACAGCAAGAGGCAATATTGTTGCAGGACACAAATACACTTGTAAAAGTATACTCAGATAACACCCCACTTCATAATGTGGTATTGGGGGGCCACTGGTTTATCACACCAGTTGTTCAAAACATTGGCCAGGGAGTTTGGCACTGTGTGTATCAGTGTTAACACAGCAAAAGAGGCAATATTGTTGAAGGACACAAATACACGTATGAAAGTATACTCAGATAACACCCCACTTCAATATGTGGTATTGGGGGGCCATTGGTTTATCACACCAGTTGTTCAAAAAATTGGGCAGTGAGTTTGGCACTGTGTGTATTAGACTTAACACAGCAAAGAGGCAATATTGTTGCAGGACACAAATACACTTGTAAAAGTATACTCAGATAAAACCCCACTTCAAAATGTGGTATTGGGGGGCCACCGGTCTATCACACCAGTTGTTCAAACAATTGGCCAGTGAGTTTGGCACTGTGTGTAGCAGAGTTAACACAGCAAAAGAGGCAATATTGTTGCAGGACACAAATACACTTGTAAATGTATACTCAGATAACACCCCACTTCAATATGTGGTATTGGGGGGCCACTGGTCTATCACACCAGTTATAATGCCTTAAAAGGGCTTTTGTCACTGTTTGTAGTATTGCTGCAGCAATGCTCTGTCACCACACCAATCACAATGCTGCACAGTGCACAATACAAATCCACTATAATATACTTTCTATATTACAAAGTATATTATACCATGGATTACACCCCTATATAGTGCACTGCACACCAATACCAAAAAAATTCCAGCCCTTTAAATTACTTTTGTGGACATTAACAGAGCGATTTGTGTCACTGCAGATCTGTCCCTAGAGCACACTGGATACCTGTCCCTAAACTGAACAGAAACTGCACACCAATACCAAAAAAATGGCAGCCCTTTAAATGACTTTTGTGGACCTTAACAGAGCAATTTGTGTCACTGCCGATCTCTAACTGTCCCTAAAGCACAGACTGGATACCTGTCCCTAAACTGAAAAGAGACTGTAGTAGACGTATACCGAAATACCAGCCCTGAAAAGAACTTTTGTGGATCTTAACAGAGCTATTTGTGTCTGGCAATTTCTCCCTGATGAACACAGCAGACCTCTCCCTATGCTGACAAAAAGCAGAATGTGAACTGCCTGCTCTGGTCTCTTTATAAGGTAGGGGGCATGTCCTTATGCTAAAATGTTTCAATTGGCTGTCCCATTCCACCTGACGGCTGTGTCATGAGTCAAAGTTCTCCCCAATGTAAACTAATATGGCCGCCGCGAACAAAGCGATGTGTTAGCAAAATTGGCGGGTAGCGAACCAACCGCTGGGCGAACAGCAAGGCCATCTCTATAGGTACAGTATTGCATGACTGCGCAATTGTCATTCAAAGTGTGAGAGCGCTGAAAGCTGAAAATTGGCCTGGGCAGGAAGGGGGTATAAGTGCCCAGTAAGCAAGTTGTTAAATTTGAAATAGGCCAGGTTTTTTAGTTTATAAGTACCAGTTGGAAATTATGCATACAGTAGCAAAGCATTTTATGTTCTAATAGCCAAGAACAATTCCAAAACTCTTACAAATTCTTACTAATCCGTTTAGTGAGAATCAAAATACATGCAGAGACTCAAGTTTATGAATTTTGTGCTAGAAAGGATGCTGTTACTCAAGTTTCCATGGCTGACAAAGTATTGCGTGTTTTGATATTTCACTGACCGTTTAAAGACTACATGGTAGTTGTCAGAAAAGAGGAGCTTTGTCACTCTATTTACTTCTGATTGGACATGTCGCATGACTGCAAAAACCAGTTTGCTGGCAGAACCCTTGTGCTATCCATTGAAATCTTGGCCTTTTACCTTGCAGCAGAAACTTCTGTTTAGCTTGGCGTAAGATCTTGTAACAATAACCAGTGCTACAGAACTGGAAGTTATATAAAGTGAGTCTTTCTAGTTTAAATATATTTTTAAACCAACACTGTTCCCTAACTGTAAGCATCAGTAGGTATCTATAAATACCCTTATTAGTCAGAAATTCAGAAGAATAAATGGGAATAGTAGATGACAAATAAGGATTGTATTATATTTAACAAACAGAAAATACAGTATATTTCAGGTTTCATATGGAATTACATGTTTACAACTCCTCACTGTACAAAGATGGGCAGGTGAGTGTTATAGGAGCTTCCCCTTGTGCCCATAAGGTGGTACAAATATATTTGCATTATAACTATAGTTATTATAACAACTGTCTAGGGTTTACAGGATATATAATGACATGTCATTAGAATGAGGGGTGTGGCAAAAAAAAAAACAGTATGATACAGCAGATGGCATGAAAGGGGGCACATGTTTCCACAGAGATTTATTCAGTGTCATAGGGAAATATATTATCACAGAAATATACAAAACAGCCAGGAAACCATATGGGATGAAACAGATGTAGGGAGCTGCATTTTAGGATTTACAAACAAAATCAAAGACAATTATATAATGATATGATGGCATGATCAGTACCAGAGGTATATATACAGTGTATATATATATATATATATATATATATATACTATATTTTCAAAAGAATTGGGACGCCTGCCTTTACATGTACATGACTTTTATTGGCATCCCAGTCCCATTCCGTAGGGTTCAATATTGAGTTGGCCCACCCTTTGCAGCTATAACAGCTTCAACTGTTCTGGGAAAGCTGTCCGCAAGGTTTAGGAGTGTGTCTATGGGAATGTTTGACTATTCTTCCAGAAGCCCCTTTGTGAGGTCAGGCGCTGATGTTAGACGAGAAGGCTGGTGTTCTGCCGAAAAGTCCAACTCGCCAAAATCTCCAACCATTTTACTTCCGGTGACTGTACAGTAGCAATAATTGGAGTTGTTTTTTCACAGAACACTGGCAGCCTATACACTCTGGTAGACAATGAGTAGAGTGTTTTGACAGAACACGGGTAAGAAGGAAAAAAGTTGTCGCCGCCTTGGTGGCGGCCATGTTTTTGGTTAGTAGCAGGGGGACTAACAATTTTCACTCATTTTATTGTGTACCGGAGTGTATAGGATGCTGGCATTCTGTGAAAACAGCAACTCGACGAAATCTCCAATTACTGCTGTAAGTCCCTGGAAGTGACTTGGTTGGAGATTTTGGCGAGTTAGAGTTTTCGGCAGAACACCGACTCCTAGTCTCTGCTCTAATTTATCCCAAATGTGTTCTATTGGGTTGAAGTCAGGACTCTGTGCAGGCTAATCAAGTTCCCCGACCCCAAACTCGCTCATCCATGTCTTTATGGACCTTGCTTTGTGCACTGGTGCGCAGTCATGTTGGAACAGTTCCCAAAAAGTTGGGTCACTGTACAACTTGTGAATAAAAACAGAATGCAATGATGTGGAAGTTTCAAATTTCAATATTTTATTCAGAATACAACATAGATGACATATCAAATGTTTAAACTGAGAAAATGTATCATTTTAAGGGAAAAATAAGTTGATTTTAAATTTCACGGCATCAACACATCTCAAAAAAGTTGGGACAAGGCCATGTTTACCACTGTGTGGCATCCCCTCTTCTTTTTTTATAACAGTCTGCAAACGTCTGGGAACTGAGGAGACAAGTTGCTCAGGTTTAGGGATAGGAATGTTGTCCCATTCTTGTCTAATACAGGCTTCCAGTTGCTCAACTGTCTTAGGTCTTCTTTGTAGCATCTTCCTCTTTATGATGCGCCAAATGTTTTCTATGGGTGAAAGATCTGGACTGCAGGCTGGCCATTTCAGTACCCGGATCCTTCTTCTACGCAGCCATGATTAAGCAAGGGAACACATAGTGTTCAAAAATAATTGGGACTTTATATGAGGTGTGGCCAGTTTACACCTAATGATAAAAATGGTAATACATATACATACTGTATATGTGTTCCCTTGCTTAATTGCATTACTGATGGAGACTCAATTGCACAAGTCTCATATAAAGTCCCATTTCCCATTTCCCCTCCCCCGTTTTCCCCTTCCCCTCCCCTTCCCTCTCCACATATTATTATGCATATGTTGTTCTAGAACTTGGATACCTTTCAGCATTGATGGTGCCTTTCTAGATGTGTAAGCTGCCCATGCCACACGCACTCATGCAACCCCATACCATCAGAGATGCAGGCTTCTGACCTGGGTGCTGATAACAACTTGGGTTGTCCTTGTCCTCTTTAGTCCGGATGACATGGCGTCCCAATTTTCCAAAAAAGTACTTCAAATTTTGATTCGTTTGACCACAGAACAGTTTTCCACTTTGCCACAGTCCATTTTAAATGAGCCTTGGCCCACAGAAAACACCTGCGCTTCTGGATCATGTTTAGATATGGCTTCTTTTTTGGCCTATAGAGTTCTAGCCGGCAACGGTGAATGGCACGGTGGATTGTGTTCACCGACAATGTTTTCTGGAAGTACAGTATTCCTGACTCTGAGCCCATGTTGTGATTTCCATTACTGTAGCATTCCTGTATGTGATGCAGTGCCGTCTAAGGGCCCGAAGATCACGGGCATCCAGTATGGTTTTCAGGCCTTGACCCTTACGCCCAGAGATTGTTCCAGATTCTCGGAATCTTTGGATGATATTATGCACTGTAGATGATGATAACTTCAAACTTTTTGCAATTTTTCATTGAGAAACTCCTTTCTGATATTGCTCCACTATTTTTCACCGCAGCATTGGGGGAATTGGTGATCCTCTGCCCATCTTTACTTCTGAGAGACACTGCCACTCTGAGAGGCTCTTTTTATACCCAATCATGTTGCCAATTGACCTAATAATTTGCAAAGTGGTCCTCTAGCTGTTCCTTATATAGTTACATAGTTACATAGTAGGTGAGGTTGAATAAAGACAATAGTCCATCCAGTTCAACCTGTGTAGGTGTGCGTGGCTGTACTCATCTCACATACCCCTGAATGTTCTGATCCTTGAGATGTAAGTCTAAGAGTCTTTTGAAAGCCACCATACTACCCACAGAAACCACCTCTTGTGGTAGAGAATTCCACAATCTTGTAGCCCTAACAGTAAAGAACCCCCCACGTTGCCTGTGGTTAAAACGCTTCTCCTCTAATCGCATTGTATGCCCTTGAGTCCTCATGCAATCCCTTCGAATGAACAGCTTTTTTTCTAAGCTGGGATCCCCATTAAGATATTTATAAATTGCTATCATGTCCCCCCTCAGACGTCTCTTCTCCAGGGAGAATAAATCGAGCGATTGTAGACGCTCTTCATGTACATTTAACTTTTCCAGCCTTTTATTGCTACCTATCCCAACTTTTTTGGAATGTGTAGCTCTCATAAAAACCAAAATGAGCCATTATTTGGCATGACATTTCAAAATGTCTCACTTTTTGACACAAAATTAGGCAGGGCAATAACTGCACAGCATGAAGCAGATATCCTACAGGATGACCTGGACAAAATAACGGAATGGGCAACGACTTGGCAAATGAGGTTTAATGTGGAGAAGTGTAAGGTTTTGCACTTGGGGACTGGAAACATAAAAGCACAATACACATTAGGAGGGGAATCAAAAATGGAAAAAGATCTTGGAGTCTTGGTTGATGATAGATTAGGCAATAGCATGCAATGTCAAGCGGCAGCTGCCAAAGGCGGCAGAATATTAGCATGCATAAAGAAAGGTATGTATTCCAGAGATAAGTCTATAATCCTTCCACTTTATAAAACTCTGGTCCGACCGCATCTGGAGTATTCTGTCCAGTTCTGGTCGCCAGTCCACAAGAGGGATGTGTTGGAGCTGGAGAGAGTCCAGAGAAGGACAACTAAACTAATTTGGGGATTGGAGGACCTTAATTATGAAGAGCCTCTGCAATCGCTTGATTTATTCTCCCTGGAGAAGAGACGCCTGAGGGGGGACATGATAGCAATTTTTAAATATCTCAATGGGGATCTCAGCTTAGAAAATAAGCTGTTCAGTCGAAGGGATTGCATGAGGACTTGAGGGCATACAATGCGATTAGAGGAGAAGCGTTTTAACCTCAGGCAACGTGGGGGGTTCTTTACTGTTAGGGCTATAAGATTGTGGAATTCTCTACCACAAGAGGTGGTTTCTGCGGGTAGTATGGTGGCTTTCAAAAGACTCTTAGACGTACATCTCAAGGATCAGAACATTCAGGGCTATGTGAGATGATTACAGCCACACACACCTACACAGGTTGAACTGGATGGACTATTGTCTTTATTCAACCTCACCTACTATGTAACATTTGATGTTATCTATATTATATTGTGAATAAGTCAATTCCTTTTTTTGCTCACAATTTGTACAATGTCCCAACTTTTTTGGAATTGGGTTGTATATATATATATATATATATATACATACTGTGTGTGTATATATATATATATATATATATATATAATGACGAGGGTCATTTCAGATTTTATTTTGTTCATAGGAGAATCAAGAGGAGAATGGTTGTAATTTGTAAATACTTTACTATCACCTATAGTTTAACCCCTTCATGCCTGATGGGACCTAAATAGGCTGCTTCAGGGGGTTGTACCGGGGTGATGCCTGCAGCAAGAGGCATCACCCCAGTACCGTTGTTTAGAGCCGACGGTCGGCTTTCTTGTAATTATTATTATACAGGATTTATATAGCGCCCACAATTTGCGCAGCTCTTTACAATGTGATAATGACAACCAATGCGACTAAGCAGCCTCTTGATTGTCATTACAAAGGAGCAGGAGGGGACGCCCCCCCGGTCTACCATCCCACTGGGAGACCTGAGCGACCGAAGACCCGAACAAAGCCTCTGATTGGGTCTCCGATGTAAAAACCTGGAAGCAATGTCATAATATCACTTCTGGGTACTGGAGCCTTAAAGGTGGCAGATTTTTAAAAAAAATGACAGTATTCAAAACAGTCAAACTTGGCATTTGTGAATGCTTTTAAATGCAGAGGAGGAGTTTGAGGGCTTTTAGACCCCAGATCCTTCCATAAAGAGTACCTGTCACCAGCCTGTCAGTGATCAAAAATTATTTTTTAAATGAACTGTGTAAAAATGAAACAAAAAAAATAAAACAATTAAGGAAAAAAAACTTTTTAAAGCACCCGTCCCTCCGTGCTCATGCGCAGAAGCGAATGCATATGCAAGTCGCGTCCGCGTATGTAAACAGTGTTCAAACCACATATGTGAGGTATCAGCACGATTGGTAGAGCAATAATTCTAGCACAAGACCTTCTTTGTAACTCTAAACAAGTAACCGTTAACATTTTTTAAAGCGACGCCAGTGGAGTACTGTAGTTTGTTGCCATCCCACAAGTGTGAGGTGTGAGCAATTTTAAAGCATGACATGTTAGGTATCTATATACTCAGCGTAACATCATCTTTCATGTTATTCAAAACCATTGGGCTAACTTTACTGTTTTTTTTTTTTTTAATTCATGAAAGTGTATTTCTTCTCAAAGAATTGCATTTGAAAGAATGCTGTGCAAATGCCATGTGACATAAAGATTGCCATTTTACTCTCTAGGGTCTCTGCTAAAATATATATATATATATATATATATATATATATATATATATATATATATATATATATATATAATGTTTGGGGGTTCTAAGTAATTTTTTTAGCAAAAAATACTGATTTTAACTTGTAAGCAACATATGTCAGAAAAAGGCTTAGGCTCCAAGGGGTTAATTTGAGTTATTTGAAATAAACACTATGAAAAGAAAAAAGGTGATTTTTTTTTTTTTACCCATGATTAGTTGATTAAAATGAACACAACTTTAATTATTTACTAAGCTCAGTAAACTTTCTAATCAGTCTCTACTGCTTTAACTCATTCCTGTAGCTCAGTTAACATACATCTGTGTCCTCTATGCTTGTAGACCTTTGATTGGCTGACTAAAGGCAACTACTTTTCCAAAATCAGACAGCATGCTGACTTAACATATTGTAGTTTTCATCTCTTAGTAATTGTGCCACATGCAGTATCTGGGGACATATAAGGTATCATCAGCTGTGTGTGTCTAGAGCATTGTGAGCCTGAAATATACTCCTGCATCGAGCTTCACATGTTATGCAAATATGTAAAATATTACTTAAAGTTTGGGGTTTGTTGTCAGGAAAAGTAATTTTAGTGTGCAGGTGCTCTTATTGTGCTTTAGAACAGAATTTTCATTACGCTGTTATTTTTTTATTTTATTTTATCCCAACACCTGTTGAGGGCTTCAATAGTATTCCTGATAGAAAAATTACATTTGGAAGGATTGGGAAACAGAGATTTCGGGCACAGGAGTTTTGTTAAAAAGATTTCTTTTATTCAACACAGAACTAAATATTTTAAAATCATAGAAAAATACAGGCAAATAATTGTGTATTAAGGACACAGTGAGACCACACAACAATGGTCTATGTTGTACAATATCTCAGTGCATAGAACTTATAAAAGTCGGTTTACATACAGTTCAAAGTACAAGATCATTAGTAGTCATATAATCCTTGGAAACGTATTGCTTGTTATCAGAAGAACCGCCGACGGACACCCAAGCAGTATGGTGCCGGTCAGCAGGGTCGACTGAAAATATAAGTTAACATTCACCATGTAATATATGACCTTTGCTCGACATGTTTCGCTTTCTTAGACAAAAAAGCTTCATCTGGAGCATATCATTTCTTTTGTCTGTGTGAGAAATAACAGTATTTAGATAGATTACATATATGTGTTACCTTTTTTTCAGTATGTTATAATTACAATTGCATATCATTTATCTTTCCTTTTAATTACATATAATCGTCTTACACATCTCAGATAAGTCCTTCTATTTTTGCAATATCAACACAATATAACATTGGGTCTTAAGTTGCATTCAGACACTAGAGGAGTTTAGGGGAAAGAACGGAGGTTGCCAATAGTGAGTATATGTGGGGATCCATGCTGTAATTATAGTATAAGCATATATATCCTATTTATATCTGGTAAATGGACAGAAAGATGTATACATACCTGTACATATAGTAATCAGGCACATATCTCAATTTCCATAGAGAATTCTTTAACGAGGAGGACTGTGCGTTTTGGGAAACTCAAAAAGGCAATGTATAGTGACATAGTAGTGAGGGTAGTCACTCCATGTCTCATATCTGGGTGGATGAGAGCAGAAAAACAATGTTTCTCAGAGTAGTAAGCGTTTTAATTCTATGATATCACTTTAAGGGAAAGCCCATAGGAATGCCAAACCATAAGCTCAAGTGTTCTAAAGTGGTAAAATCTGTATGCCTCATGCTTGTTATAAGAGTGTGTAAGTACCCATAGAGCCCATAGAACATCTGCCCTAAAAGGGGGGGGCAACAGAAAAGACACATAGTCATTCTGGACCGTAAGAGAAGACAGGTGCCATGCGTTTATAAACGATTACACACCAACATATAGAGTTTACCCATTCGTATATGGGCTACCCCTATAGTAAAATATATATCATGTATACTGATTTGCTTTCACACACATATGTGAATATGTGTGTGTAATCAATTTCGTATCCGGCCCACCCTCCTCTATAATAGTAGGGGGGTGACCAGGGTTATATATAGATAAGTAGTTGCTACATGAGGTCCAAGATGAGTACATGCAAAGCGTGCTTAGAATAAACATAAGTAATAAACATAGTAGTAAATATATATAGAGTGCCACCCAAGATGATAGATCGCTATGCAGTACAAAAGTTCCAAACATACACAGACACCTTAGCAATGCTCACCAAACTTAGGAAGGACCAGAGCTTAAATGTAGGGAGCATGTCTCCTCTGCTTGTATGTCGGCTGTTAAGCACAGAAAGATTAATTAATTAATCTTACTGTGCTTAACAGCCGACATACAAGCAGAGGAGACATGCTCCCTACATTTAAGCTCTGGTCCTTCCTAAGTTTGGTGAGCATTGCTAAGGTGTCTGTGTATGTTTGGAACTTTTGTACTGCATAGCGATCTATCATCTTGGGTGGCACTCTATATATATTTACTACTATGTTTATTACTTATGTTTATTCTAAGCACGCTTTGCATGTACTCATCTTGGACCTCATGTAGCAACTACTTATCTATATATAACCCTGGTCACCCCCCTACTATTATAGAGGAGGGTGGGCCGGATACGAAATTGATTACACACACATATTCACATATGTGTGTGAAAGCAAATCAGTATACATGATATATATTTTACTATAGGGGTAGCCCATATACGAATGGGTAAACTCTATATGTTGGTGTGTAATCGTTTATAAACGCATGGCACCTGTCTTCTCTTACGGTCCAGAATGACTATGTGTCTTTTCTGTTGCCCCCCCCCCCCTTTTAGGGCAGATGTTCTATGGGCTCTATGGGTACTTACACACTCTTATAACAAGCATGAGGCATACAGATTTTACCACTTTAGAACACTTGAGCTTATGGTTTGGCATTCCTATGGGCTTTCCCTTAAAGTGATATCATAGAATTAAAACGCTTACTACTCTGAGAAACATTGTTTTTCTGCTCTCATCCACCCAGATATGAGACATGGAGTGACTACCCTCACTACTATGTCACTATACATTGCCTTTTTGAGTTTCCCAAAACGCACAGTCCTCCTCGTTAAAGAATTCTCTATGGAAATTGAGATATGTGCCTGATTACTATATGTACAGGTATGTATACATCTTTCTGTCCATTTACCAGATATAAATAGGATATATATGCTTATACTATAATTACAGCATGGATCCCCACATATACTCACTATTGGCAACCTCCGTTCTTTCCCCTAAACTCCTCTAGTGTCTGAATGCAACTTAAGACCCAATGTTATATTGTGTTGATATTGCAAAAATAGAAGGACTTATCTGAGATGTGTAAGACGATTATATGTAATTAAAAGGAAAGATAAATGATATGCAATTGTAATTATAACATACTGAAAAAAAGGTAACACATATATGTAATCTATCTAAATACTGTTATTTCTCACACAGACAAAAGAAATGATATGCTCCAGATGAAGCTTTTTTGTCTAAGAAAGCGAAACATGTCGAGCAAAGGTCATATATTACATGGTGAATGTTAACTTATATTTTCAGTCGACCCTGCTGACCGGCACCATACTGCTTGGGTGTCCGTCGGCGGTTCTTCTGATAACAAGCAATACGTTTCCAAGGATTATATGACTACTAATGATCTTGTACTTTGAACTGTATGTAAACCGACTTTTATAAGTTCTATGCACTGAGATATTGTACAACATAGACCATTGTTGTGTGGTCTCACTGTGTCCTTAATACACAATTATTTGCCTGTATTTTTCTATGATTTTAAAATATTTAGTTCTGTGTTAAATAAAAGAAATCTTTTTAACAAAACTCCTGTGCCCGAAATCTCTGTTTCCCAATCCTTCCAAATGTAATTGATCAATTGAGGATAGGGGCACACCCTAAATTGGATACGTCATGGCCAAGATGGCTGCTATCTGTGGACACATGACTTGTAAAATAATTCTGATATAAAGGTGGAAGCACCAGCCATCCTGGGAAGTGGCAAGCAGCAAAGTATATAGGTTTAAGTATCACTTATTACCTTGTATACATATTATATTTGAGCAGTATCATATGGAAGGATCGTGAAACATCTTTTATGCAAAAAAACCCCGTAAAAAGTTGCCTATAATTTTCTAGTGCCAATTTTTGGCCTGCATCTGGCCTTTGAAGATAATTTTGTATTTGTTTATTTAGTCAAGCCATAATTTATACACATTTCTTCAAAAAATAGAAACCTATATAGAAGAGACCATAAATCATTCTAACAACAACTGATAGAACTCATAGGACAACCATGGATTTCGTTGGAAATGCATGGACGGGTCTTATGACTGAAATTGAATCTACCTGTAACATCCCGGCCAAGGACGATATAAGCCTAAACCAATATATTAATACAGTAAAGAGACTTATTAAAAAAAAAGTCAAATCTATATTGGCATATAGAATTTTTCTTGAAGTATATACAGGCAAATGTATGCCCTATGGGTCTGAGGATTCATCTATTCCCCTCCTTCGATAATGCTTCGAGCGAGTTTAGAACTTTGTGGGAACGTATTCTAACCAAATGCAGTACCGACTTGTGCCAGCTGTTGGTGTCCCAATACAAATTAGACCTAGCTACTTTGGATACTGAGTTATCATCTTTATATACTAAGAACGAGAATCTAAAAAAACATATACATTACGAGGCAAGATGGAAGGAGGTGAAGGAGTATGGAATCAAACTTAATAGGGATATCATTGGTAAAAAACAAACTAAATTTTTAAAAGATAAGATGGCCTTCACGGAAGGCTATGCTTACCGATGGCCGGGACCCAATAGTTCAAGGCGACCCCGCTATTCGCGAGGCCCCCGTGAACAGATGTTGAATACAGGTCCAAGGGAAACCGACTGGGAATCAGACTCGTCTTCGATCTCCGCACAATCTAATAGATCCAAAACATCGATTAGATCTAATCAAGATACTAGACCAAAAACAGACATGGCGACACGTAAACGAGGACAACAGGAAGGAGCCAATTACACACCACGCTCCAAAAAGCGACCCGATGAAACTTCCAAATTTCAACCATTAGGAACTGGGGGGACTCAAATTGGACAGACTGTTCGATCTGTCGAGGCACTCACACAAGATGGTTTGGAAGCACAGGACCCTTATTTGGGACCCCTGGCTCTCCAAGCGATACAAATGTTGCAACCCTTATCCACTAACACTAATTCAAGTAATCCATCCACACAGGATTTCACATCTAATTCTCAAACACATTCACTAGGTGCTGTGGCACCGGTTTTTTCTAACACACTACCTTTAAATATACCCAGCACTACCTCTCTTAGACAAACCACTATTGATGGCCACTTTGCAGCTTCACAGGCCCAGGCCTCAAATTTTCCCCTGAGCACATCACTAAGCCTTCCCACTTAAAATTATCGATCATTAACTTAACCCCTTATCACTTCTCCCCCCAAGAACAAGAGGTCCTTGAACTTGGCCTCACGTTCTGTCCATCTACTCCTATGGATAGATATGAGACCATAAAGGACGTCTATATGTTCATAAGGAACTTGACGTATAAACATATCTACGACCCAGAAAGACAACGCAATACACAAGATAAAGAAATTTCAGAAAAAATAAAACATTATACAATGCAAGAATTCCGTGTTCTACGGGATCTAATCTTACTATTGGAGGAAGGCAGTCTTCCGGATTCCCAGTCCCCCGATCAACCTATACAAACAAAGACAGTAAATCCAAGACAGGTCCCCTTCAAACCAAAATCCAATAATTTCCCTGACTTGACTACAAATCCTAACCTTTTGGCTTTTCTGACCACAGTGGTAGGTGAGATTAAAAATTGTGAGCTAAAATCAACACAAAATAATCTTTCTAAACAACAACTACAGATGCTTAACAAACTAAGAAACCATACAGACTTGGTTATCAAACCCTCAGATAAGGGTGGTAACCTAGTATTGATGACTCGAGAGGGATACGAAAAAATGTGCCTTAATATCCTCTCAAATCGTACATGGTACAAAAAGATATCCCCATCGGTTACTACAGAATTTAAAGCAGAGTATTTGGATATAATTGGACGTGCATATCAATTGGCTCTTATAGACAAAGACTGTTATAATTTTCTTAACAACAAATTTCCGAGACAGGCGACATTCTATTCACTCCCAAAAACCCATAAAAATTTAACTTCTCCACCGGGGAGGCCTATTGTATCGGGCATTGGAAGTTTAACTGAAAATGCGAGTCGTTTGATCGATTATTATTTACTACCACACGTAGTGCGGTTACCGTCATACGTCAAGGACACACTCGAGTTTTTAAAAATGATTGAAGATATGGTGGTTCCTCCCGACGCCCTGCTCGTGACTTTGGATGTGGAGGCATTATACTCCAGTATCCCTCACGAGCAGGGCGTCGGGATGATACGCACGTTCTTATATGAGCAAGATCATCACACTTGGCCATTTTGTGATTTTATTTTGGAACTTCTATTGTTTATTTTGAAACACAACTGGTTTACTTTCAACGGGTCCCACTACCTCCAGGTGCAGGGCGTGGCCATGGGCACTTGTTGTGCCCCGGCCTACGCCAACCTGTACCTGGGGGGGTGGGAGCGACAAATCACATCAGATGAAAATTTATCCCATTTTTTTTCCTCTGTGGCAATCTGGTTTCGTTATATAGACGACATTTTTGCTGTCTGGACAGGTTCAAAATCAATGCTAGATGAGTTTATTGCCCAATTAAATATAAACGACTTCAACTTGAAGTTAACATCTACCATCAGTGACTCGAGTGTTAATTTCCTTGACCTAACGGTACTCAAACATGTGGATGGACACCTGACGACTAACCTATACAGAAAGGAGACGTCAGGGAATGTAATATTACATGCGTCTAGCGCCCACCCAGGGGCGCTTATACGTAGTATTCCATACGCCCAATACATACGCCTACGGTGTAATTGCACATCTGATAAGGATTTCAAAATACAGGCTAACCTTTTACGAGAACGCCTAATGGCTCGTGGATACAGTAAGCGTCTGTTGAGAACAGCTTTTAACAAAGCGTTTTCTCAAAATAGAAACAGCCTCATCTTTAGAGCCAAACCTCCAAATACGCAATCGACAGTTAAACTAATAACCAAATACTCCGCTCATGAAAAAATATTGAGAGATATTCTTGAACGGAACTGGCATCTTCTTCGTGATGATCCAGTTATAAACAAATACGTGGGCAAACATCCCCAAATTGTTTTCAGGAGAACAAGATCTTTAAGAGATCAACTAACAACAAGCCACTATCAACCCATTAGAAATAAAGTAACAACAGGTAGAGGTACTTATAAATGTCGCAAATGCGCTTTATGTCCTTGGATAGAGGAGAATACTGAATACACTTTACCTAATGGGGAGACATTTGCTCCAAAATTTCGAGCCGACTGTAGCACACGTGGAGTGGTATACATGATGCATTGCACCTGCGGCATGTTCTATATAGGTAAAACTATAAGAGAGCTCCGCCAAAGGATAAATGACCATGTGTACGTATCAGCAGGGGGAAGGATGATCACGCCCGTGAGCAGACACCTTGACCTATACCACAGGTTCAATCCCAAAAAGGCAAGATTTTATGTGCTTGAGGTTATCCCTCAAGATCCTCGGGGTGGCAACTGGGACAAAAAAATTCTCCAGAGAGAAACTCTCTGGATAGAGCGTCTCAATGCCACTTATAGACCTGGGTTAAACGAAACACAGTCGTACAAACCCTTTCTGTGAAGGTTTCCTTGCTTACCTAATGCCAACAGACCTAATTGACCTCGAGTAGTATACTCGGGTTACGATAATGGCCCTCTGTGGGATATATGGGTCAGGGTGTCGGCTTGATTTTGGCGTGATCATCCTCCCCCCGTATATACATATATTCAATTATTCTGATACCTCTTCACATTAAATAGGTCTTATGGCACATATACCCCTCTTCCTTTCTTATGTATAACAAACAGTTTTTTTGTGCTATAATCCCTATCTCATCAATACTATGATCTTGAGGATTTATAATAAGTCAAAATATGCAACTTTCTCTTGGGGTTTGAAGTATGGAAGTGTTTTCTAGTAGGGGGCAGTTCAGCCCCTGTTCTTTCATTAGGGCTGTTACTATTGAAGCCCTTACTAGTGGTTAATGTCAAAAAATAAACATGGTTATAGAATAATTTTTGATAAATAAATATGTTACCGATATATATCTCCTGGTTTCACCAGGAACATTTTTGTACCTTAGTGAAATTTGCTTTTATATCTGTATTTTTTAAATATATAATTTCTGTCCTTGTTGTGTTGTTTTTTCATTTCAGGCAATTAGAATTCTGATGTAATTGCGGACCGATCCTGTGGGGGCAGTGTGGGTAAGCATGGAGGTCGGCCTCATCAGTGAGATATGTGCGGCCAGATAGGCCGCAGGTCAGTCCCGCCCCTTCCGGGCGGAACTTCCTGTGGCACCTGAGCGGACTGCGGAGGCACTTCCTGCCTCTGTATAGTCTGCATACACCTGTGACTAAGCCGAGAGCCTCGCCGGGGTGTCCCTGCGCTAGCTCTCGAGCGATGTCCGGTGGGAGTGGCCGGGGCGGTGACGTCCGTTTGACGAACCACCCGGGATCCATGCTACTTAAGGGCGCCATTTACAAGCCCTGGTATGGTGGAGGTTCCCCATCCGGTGAGGACTGTGCGGAAGCTGGGAACAGCGTGGCAAGGGGTAAGCTTTATATGGCCAGTATTTAATACTGTAACATTACACTTTTGTGATATCCGGGAATTCACCTTAATCTTACTGTGCTTAACAGCCGACATACAAGCAGAGGAGACATGCTCCCTACATTTAAGCTCTGGTCCTTCCTAAGTTTGGTGAGCATTGCTAAGGTGTCTGTGTATGTTTGGAACTTTTGTACTGCATAGCGATCTATCATCTTGGGTGGCACTCTATATATATTTACTACTATGTTTATTACTTATGTTTATTCTAAGCACGCTTTGCATGTACTCATCTTGGACCTCATGTAGCAACTACTTATCTATATATAACCCTGGTCACCCCCCTACTATTATAGAGGAGGGTGGGCCGGATACGAAATTGATTACACACACATATTCACATATGTGTGTGAAAGCAAATCAGTATACATGATATATATTTTACTATAGGGGTAGCCCATATACGAATGGGTAAACTCTATATGTTGGTGTGTAATCGTTTATAAACGCATGGCACCTGTCTTCTCTTACGGTCCAGAATGACTATGTGTCTTTTCTGTTGCCCCCCCCCCCTTTTAGGGCAGATGTTCTATGGGCTCTATGGGTACTTACACACTCTTATAACAAGCATGAGGCATACAGATTTTACCACTTTAGAACACTTGAGCTTATGGTTTGGCATTCCTATGGGCTTTCCCTTAAAGTGATATCATAGAATTAAAACGCTTACTACTCTGAGAAACATTGTTTTTCTGCTCTCATCCACCCAGATATGAGACATGGAGTGACTACCCTCACTACTATGTCACTATACATTGCCTTTTTGAGTTTCCCAAAACGCACAGTCCTCCTCGTTAAAGAATTCTCTATGGAAATTGAGATATGTGCCTGATTACTATATGTACAGGTATGTATACATCTTTCTGTCCATTTACCAGATATAAATAGGATATATATGCTTATACTATAATTACAGCATGGATCCCCACATATACTCACTATTGGCAACCTCCGTTCTTTCCCCTAAACTCCTCTAGTGTCTGAATGCAACTTAAGACCCAATGTTATATTGTGTTGATATTGCAAAAATAGAAGGACTTATCTGAGATGTGTAAGACGATTATATGTAATTAAAAGGAAAGATAAATGATATGCAATTGTAATTATAACATACTGAAAAAAAGGTAACACATATATGTAATCTATCTAAATACTGTTATTTCTCACACAGACAAAAGAAATGATATGCTCCAGATGAAGCTTTTTTGTCTAAGAAAGCGAAACATGTCGAGCAAAGGTCATATATTACATGGTGAATGTTAACTTATATTTTCAGTCGACCCTGCTGACCGGCACCATACTGCTTGGGTGTCCGTCGGCGGTTCTTCTGATAACAAGCAATACGTTTCCAAGGATTATATGACTACTAATGATCTTGTACTTTGAACTGTATGTAAACCGACTTTTATAAGTTCTATGCACTGAGATATTGTACAACATAGACCATTGTTGTGTGGTCTCACTGTGTCCTTAATACACAATTATTTGCCTGTATTTTTCTATGATTTTAAAATATTTAGTTCTGTGTTGAATAAAAGAAATCTTTTTAACAAAACTCCTGTGCCCGAAATCTCTGTTTCCCAATCCTTCCAAATGTAATTGATCAATTGAGGATAGGGGCACACCCTAAATTGGATACGTCATGGCCAAGATGGCTGCTATCTGTGGACACATGACTTGTAAAATAATTCTGATAGACAAATTGCATTGTTGATGGCTGGGCTTAATATCCTGACCTGAATTGTTCTAAATTATTTGGAAAATGGCTTTTATTTGGAAGATGGATGCAGGCGTCCAGACTTTGTATGCCAATCTATTTAATAAATGCCAAGAAAATTACTATGTGATGCACTGCTTTGAGTCCTGGGTATTGCTTACCAAGTCTGATATGTCATGTGTGATTACATGTGGGATAATTCTCACTTTGAGCTGATTTGTATTTTTCGTGGAGCTGTAGTAGATGCCTGGTTTTCTTCAGGTAATAGAAAAGTAGACCAAAATGTCCTTCTTCTCTTGGTTTATAATCTTTTTCTTGCTCATGCGGCTTATAATCTTGGTTTATAATCTTTCTCTTGCTCATGTGGCAAAGCAGTACCAAAATCATAAACAATAACTTCAACCTTACACTCCTTAACCTTCTTCAGTAAAGACTACTAGCTGTCTTTGCTTTCCAAACCTAGAATAAGAATAAAGCACATTAAAGTCAGTGAAAGGTTGAAATTCTGTATTCTTTAGACTTATTCCAGATCAGTGATTGGGAAAGTATGAAGCCAAAGCATCAGCATTACATCCACACAATTTACATTAGCAGAAGGGGAGGTAAGCCATGGAAGCGCACAATTTCTCTCATGAAAAAGTGGTAGACAAGGCTAATAAAATTATTCCTAAAAATGCTGCCTCCCTACAACTACTATCTGTGCTGCATAGTGTGTATAAAAACATCTGTGTAAATACCCTTTTTTAACCTGCTCCAGCCTGGTCACATAATCCAGCAGCTTTAGCATTCCTATATCAGAGAGCAGCTGCTGCAGGGGAGAGGAAGGAGCACTGGGAATGAAAGAGCTATGGGACCCTGGGGTGACATCACTGCTCTGAGAATTCACAGTCATTTTTAAGTGGACCCTTACACAGGGGAGCCATAGGTACTGAATAATTTGGAAGGAATGGACTAATTTACAAATCTCATAAACGTATATTTTATTCACAATATAATATAGATAACATATCAAATGTTGAAAGCGAGACATTTTGAAATGTCATGCCAAATATTGGCTCATTTTGGATTTCATGAGAGCTACACATTCCAAAAAAGTTGGGACAGGTAGCAATAAGAGGCAGGAAAAGTTAAATGTACATATAAGGAACAGCTGGAGGACAAATTTGCAACTTATTCGGTCAATTGGCAACAAGATTGGGTAAAAAAAGAGCCTCTCAGAGTAGCAGTGTCCCTCAGAAGTCAAGATGGGCAGAGGATCACCAATTTCCCCAATGCTGAGGCGAAAATTAGTGATATCAGAAAGGGTTTTCTCAGAGAAAAATTGCAAAGAGTTTGAAGTTATCATCATCTACAGTGCATAATATCATCCAAATATTCAGAGAATCTGGAACAATCTCTGTGCGTAAGGGTCAAGGCCGGAAAACCATACTGGATGCCCGTGACTTTCGGGCCCTTAGACGTCACTGCATCACATACAGGAATGCTACTGTAATGGAAATCACAACATGGGGTCAGGAATACTTCCATAAAACATTGTCGGTGAACACAATCCACTGTGCCATTCGCCGTTGCTGGCTAAAACTCTATAGGCCAAAAAAGAAGCCAAATCTAAACATGATCCAGAAGCACAGGCGTTTTCTGTGGGCCAAGGCTCATTTAAAATGGACTGTGGCAAAGTGGAAAACTGTTCTGTGGTCAGACGAATCAAAATTTGAAGTTCTTTTTGGAAAACTGGGACGTCATGTCATCCGTACTAAAGAGGACAAGGACAAGCCTAGTTGTTATCAGTGCTCAGTTCAGAAGCCTGCATCTCTGATGGTATGGGGTTGCATGAGTGCGTGTGGCATGGGCAGCTTACACATCTGGAAAGGCACCATCAATGCTGAAAGGTATATCCAAGTTCTAGAACAACATATCCATCCAGATGTTGTCTCTTTCAGGGAAGACCTTGCATTTTCTAACATGACAATGCCAGACCACATACTGCATCAATTACAACATCATGGCTGCGTAGAAGAAGGATCCAGGTACTGAAATGGCCAGCAATCCAGATCTTTCACCCATAGAAAACATTTGGTGCATCATAAAGAGGAAGATGTGACAAATAAGACCTAAGACAGTTGAGCAACTAGAAGCCTGTATTAGACAAGATTGGGAGAACATTCCTATCCCTAAACTTGGGCAACTTGTCTCCTCAGTCCCCAGACGTTTGCAGACTGTTATAAAAAGAAGAGGGGATGCCACACAGTGGTAAACATGGCCTTGTCCCAACTTTTTTGAGATGTGTTTATGCCACAAAATTTAAAATCAACTTATTTTCCCTTAAAATGATACATTTTCTCAGTTTAACCACTTGCCTACAGTGCACTTTCACCCCCTTCCTGCCCAGACCGATTTTCAGCTTTCAGCGCTCTCACACTTTGACTGAGAATTACTCAGTCATGCAACACTGTACCCATACAAAAATTGTGTCCTTTTTTTCACACAAATAGAGCTTTCTTTTGATGGTATTTGATCAATACTGGGTTTTTTATTTTTTGTGCTATAAATAAAAAAAGACTGAAAATATCGTGAAAAAACGCATTTTTCTTTGTTTCTGTCATAAAATTTTGCAAATTAGTCATTTTTCTTCACAAATTTTGGCCAAAATTTACACTGCTATTTATCTTTGGTAAAAAAAAAACAAATAAGTGTATATTATTTGGTCTTTGTGAAAGTTATAGAGTCCACAAGTTATGGTGCTATTCATTGAAAATTGATCACACTTGATCACACCTGATGTACTGAAGGCCTATCTCATTTCTTGAGACACTAAAAGGTCAGGAAAGTACAAATACCCCCCAAATGACCCCTTTTTGGAAAGTAGACATTCCAAGGTATTTAATAAGGGGCATGATGAGTTTTTTGAAGTTGTCATTTTTTCCCACAATGCTTTGCAAAATGAAGATTTATTTTTTTTTTATTTTTTTTTTTTTACAAATTGCCGTATTAACAGGTTATTTCTCTCACACAGCACATGTATACTTGCAACTACACCCCAAAACACATTCTACTACTCCGCCTGAGTATGGCGATACCACATGTGTGAGACTTTTTCACAGCCTGGCCACATACAGAGTCCTAACATCCGAGTAGCAGCGTCCGGCATTCTAGGAGCACAAATTACACATATAATTTCCTGACAACCTATCGCACTTTTGAAGGCCCTGGAGCACCAGGACAATGGAAACCCCCATAAAATGACCCCATTTTGGAAAGCAAACAGCCCAACGTATAATTTTTGAGGCATAATGAGTCTTTTGAATATGTCATTTTTTTCCACAAGTTTTTGGAAAATGTGGAAAGAAAATGAAAACACATTTTTTTTACACAAAGCTGTCCATTTATGCAATATTTCTAACACATCGCATGTACATAGCAAAACTTGCACCCCAAAATACATTCTGCTATTCCTCCTGAGTATGGCGATACCACATGTGTAACACTTTTTCACAGCCTGGCCACATACATAGGCCTCACATCCAAGTAGCGCTTTACACAAAGTTGTCCATTTATCCACTTTAAGACTGGGCCTATTTTTGACACTTGGTGTTTACAAGCTAAAATCATTTTTTTTGCTAGAAAACTACTTTGAACCCCCAAACATTATATATTTTTTTTTAGCAGAGACCCTAGAGAATAAAATGGAGATCGTTGCAATATTTTTTATCACACCATATTTGCGCAGCAGTCTTCCAAATGCGATTTTTTTGAAAAAAATTCACTTTTTTGAACTAAAAAATAAGAAAACAGTAAATTTAGCCCAATTTTTTTCCATAATGTGAAAGATAATGTTACGCAGAGTAATTAGATACCCAACATGTCATGCATCAAAATTGCGCATGCTCACAGAATGGCGCCAAACATTGGTACTTAAAAATCCCCATAGGCAACATTTTAAAAATTTCTGCAGGTTACTAGCTTAGAGTTACAGAGGAGGTCTAGGGCTCAAATTATTGCACTCGCTCTAACGATCGCGGCGATACCTCACATGTATGGTTTGAACACCGTTTACATATGTGGGCGGGACTTGCGTATGCGTTTGCTTCTGCGCGCGAGCTAACGGGGACAGGGCGCTTTAATTTTTTTTTTTTTTTTTTTTTCCTATTTATTTTATTTATTATTTTTTTATTTTTACACAGTTTAAAAAAAAAAATGTTTTGATCATTTTTATTCCTATTACAAGGAATGTAAACATCCCTTGTAATAGAAATAGGCATGACAGGTCCTCTTTATTGTGAGATCTGGGGTCAAAAAGACCTCACACCTCACAACTACACTAAAAAAGAAAAAAAAAAAAAAATTGTTGAAAGAGGAAAAAAAAAAAGCAAAAAAAAAAGCGGCCCTTTAAACCGGTTGCTAGGCAACGTCTTTTGACGTAGCTCCGGTCCTCCAAGACCATAGAGTTGAGTGAGGGCCATCTTGCCCTCACTCGACTTCCTGTCTCTGAGGATCCGGGACCGGATAGTTTTCCCCGCTGCCGGCGGGTCCGGTAAGCTGGGAAAACATCTGGGACGCGGCAGGAGGGGGGGGGGGCACCTCTTCCCCTGCACCGTAAGGGTAATTCCGCGGCGAATCCGCCACTGGGACCACCCTTATCTGAAAGCCGACCGCCCGCCATTTAAAAAAATACCGGGGTTATGGGGGTTATCTGCTGCCATAACCCCAGTATTTAGCTTTTAATGGCCGACGCATATAGTCGTTAGGCGGTCAGTAAGTGATTGCATGTATATGGCAAACAGGTGACGATGACTGACGGGGTGACAGGTGACGATGTCTGATGGGGTGACAGGTGACGATGACTGATGGGGTGACAGGTGACGATGATTGATGAGGTGACAGGTGATGATGATTGATGAGGTGACAGGTGACGATGATTGATGGGGTGACAGGTGACGATGATTGATGAGGTGACAGGTGATGATGATTGATGGGGTGACAGATGACGATGATTGATGGGGTGACAGATGACAGTCACTGACGGGGTGACATGTGACGATGATTGATGGGGTGACAAGTGACGGTCACTGATGGGGTGTCAAGTGACGATGACTGATGGGGTGACAGGTGACGATGACTGATGGGGTGACAGGTGACGGTGATTGATGGGGTGACAGGTGACGGGCGATGGTCACTGATGGGTGAGGGGTGACGGGCGATGGTGCACGGCGGTACTGATGGCAGTCTCTGGTGACCGGTGAACTTTAGGCTATGTTCACATGTGAGCGTAGCGATCACGGGCAGAATCACTGCGATTCTGCCCGCGATCTAGAAATCATTGCAAATTGCGGGGCGCCTGTGCGTTGCCCGTGATTTGCAATAGCACCCCAAACGCTGTGCGATGTTGCCGCCATTTCCGCCTGCCGAATCGCGGTAACATCGCGCAAACAACGCATGACGCTCCAAAGAAACTCTTGTACCTTTTTTGGGCGTCATGCGATGTTTGCGCGATGTTACCGCGATTCGGCAGGCGGAAATGGCGGCAACATCGCACAGCGTTTGGGGTGCTATTGCAAATCAGGGGCAACGCACAGGCGTCCCGCGATTTGCAATGATTTCCGGATCGCGGGCAGAATCGCGGTGATTCTGCCTGCGATCGCTACGCTCACATGTGAACGTTATAGGTGTCAATTTCTGGGCACTGATGAGGTGACTGTTGGGTGACAGGTGACATTGGGGGGGGCTGAGGACTGTGTGGGGACCTTTATTAGTGTGATTTTTACTTTGGGACATGTGTACAGAGCAGTAACTCACTATTTCTAGCTCTTCTCCCCTCATACTGGAAACTGTATGAGGAGAGAAGAGCTAGTAACACTGAGTTACTGCTCTTTGTTTACATTTTGTGATCGGCTGTGAATGGATTCACAGCCGATCACATAGTAAACAGTCACTGTCAGTGACTGTTTACTACCGCCGGTGACAGCTGTGTTCCCGATCGCGCATGCGCGGTCATCTGGTGGGCGCCTTCATTGTGATCGGCTGTGTCATTGGAACACAGCCGATCACGTGGGAAACAGCCACGCCCATTGGCTGTTTCCCCCCTGCCGGTGACGGGGGGTGTCCCGGGGACACCCCGACACCGGCAGTGCAGGGCGGCGCGCACGCGATCGCGCGCCTGCCCTGCTTAAAGTGCCGCCGTCATATGACGGCGGCCCAGGATAATGGTCGCTCCGCTCCGCCATCATATGACGGCGGGCGGGCGGCAAGCGGTTAAACATGTGATATGTCATCTATGTTGTATTCTGAATAAAATATTAAAATTTGAAACTTCCACATCATTGCATTCTGTTTTTATTCACAATTTGTACAGTGTCCCAACGTTTTTTGGAATCGGGTTTGTATATATATATATATATATACAGTATCTCACAAAAGTGAGTACACCCCTCACATTTTTGTAAATATTTTATTATATCTTTTCATGTGACAACACTGAAGAAATTTCACTTTGCTACAATATAAAGTGGTGAGTGTATAGCTTGTATAACAGTGTAAATTTGCTGTCCCTTCAAAATAACTTAACAAACAGCCATTAATGTCTAAACAACTGGCAACAAAAGTGAGTACACCCCTAAGTGAAAATTTCCCAATTGGGCCCAATTAGCCTATTTCCCTCCCCGGTGTCATGTTACTCGTCAGGTGTGAATGGGGAGCAGGTGTGCTAAATTTGTTGTTATCGCTCTCACTCTCTCATACTGGTCACTGGAAGTTCAACATGGCACCTCATGGCAAAGAACTCTCTGAGGACCTAAAAAAAAAAGAATTGTTGCTCTACTTAAAGATAGCCAAGGCTATAAGAAAATTGCCAAGACCCTGAAATTGAGCTGCAGCATGATGGGCAAGACCATACAGCGGTTTACCAGGACAGGTTCCACTCAGAACAGGCCTCATCATGGTTGACCAAAGAGACTGAGTGCCTGTGCCCAGCGTCATATCCAGAGGTTGTCTTTGGGAAATAGACATATGAGTGCAGCCAGCATTGCTGCAGAGGTTGAAGGTTAGAGACCCTAAAAAAACAGGACAGCACAAGTGCTTCCAGAATGATAATTTTTTGAAAGCAGACACTTTTTAGTATTTAGTAATAAGCATGGTGAATTTTTTTGTTGTAAAGTTTTTGCCACAATTTTTTTGAAATTTAAGAAAGTAAATTAAATAAAATTTTTTTTTACAAAGTTGTCATTTTAAAACGCTGCATGAGCTTACTTACAATTACACCCCTAAACACATTCTTCTACTCCTCCTGAGTATGAGGATACCACATGTGGGAGAAGTTCTTGCTGCCTGGACACATAGAGGGGCCCAATATCCAAAGAGTATCACTTTCAAGGGGCATAAGTTATGCATTTGATTTTCTGACTCCCTTTGACAATTTTTGAAGCCCTGAAGTGCCAGGACAAGGGTAACACCCAAAAAATTATCACATTTTTCAAAGTACACTCTCCAAAATTTTTAATTAGAGGCATGTTGAGTCTTTTGAAGAACACATTTTTTTACAACAAGTTTTTGGAAAAAAAAGAAAGAAAATAAAAACATATAAATACTTTTTTGCACACCGCTTTCAATTAATAAGGTATTTCTCACACAGAGCATGTGCATATTTAGAATTACACACCAAAGAACTCTCTGCTATTCTTATTGGGTATGGGGATACCACATATGTGAGACTTGTTTTGCTGCCTAACTGCGCCTAACTGCGCCTAACTGAGCAGAGGGGCACAAAATCCAGGAAGCATCTTCAAGCTTTCAAGGGGCATACATTATGCCCGAGTTGGCTTTGATAACTGTGCATTCCTTTTAAGATGATCCCCCTTAGAATGTCTCTTTCAAGACAGTTTATGTTATTCATAACACTTACTGAATCTATCCACTGTATGTAGCTGAGCAGCCTTTGTTTGACTATGCAATACCGTCTACCACACTGATCTCCTGGTGAGATGAACAGGTAGCTCTCTAACAGCTCTCAGCAACTGCAGCAAAATAATGTGATAATAGAAATCTGAGAGGCAGTCACCGAAGCAGAAGGGACTTCTTTGGAGAGACCCGATAACATCTACACTATAGCAGTAAGTAGGCATCTTACTGTACACCTAACCTATTCACACTATGTAAAATAGAAAAGAACAGGCGCCACTGTAGTAAGCCAAGACTTTATTGCATAACAAGCACGATATAGTAACTTACATAGGGGATTACTCTAGTCCATGTTCCGTTGGTGGTAGTTTCTTGGATGTAGTCTCCAGTGTTCCGGCCGTCCTGCATCCAGGAAGTGACGATCCAGGAAGCTAAGCCATGGAGCTGGTTAAACCGGAAGCCGCAATGGAGCGCAGGCTAGCCGGAAGTGACGTAACGCGTTTGGGAGCATGCATACTCGGCTCCTTCCTCAGACGTAGATGACCGTTATCTGCAGTCAGGATTTATATGGAACAGGCTCCAGGGGTTGCCATGACAATAATTGACACGGCGGAACTACAAGGCGGAAAAGGCTGCTGACTTTTGCAAATCTTGCGTGTGTACAGCAATCATACATTATACAAATAAAATAATGGGCTAAAAAGATTAAAAACAACCTGCCTATAGGCAAGATACTTAGACACGTGCACTCATCTAAAATATGGTACATATCTAAAAGTATATATAAAGAAGAGGGGTCATATCCCTAGTAAATGCATATAAAAAAAAATGAATAAAATAAGGATAAAAAAGTGAGAGAATAATAACTAAGGCACTGTGTCCATGTGCCACTTAAAAGATCCACAATAAATACCAGTATATACCAATATAAAAGAATATATCTAAAAATATATATAAAAAGACAGAAGAATAAAAACAAATTATTTATATGATAATCTACAGGATTGTATTGACGTCTAATTCCTCATTAAGTCCCCCGGGCGAGAGGACATTTAGGGCATATATCCAGGAAGTTTCCCTACTACAAAGTCGCTTAAATCTCTCAGCCTCCGGAGGACCTTTAGGGATTGATTCAATCACCCAGACATATAGGCCTTCGGTCGACTTAGCATGGTGGTGAAGGAAGTGTCTGGGGACACTATGATGATCCTTGCCTTCCTGGATATAGCGTCTGTGTTGGCCAAAACATGCTCTTAAGGCCCGTATGGTCCTGCCAACATAATGCAGACCACACGGGCATACCAAGCAATAGACTACAAACTCAGAGGAACAGGTATGGAACTCATGTATCCCATACCTGTTCCCCCTAACTACAAATTCTTTTTGGCCATGTTTAACGAATTGGCAGGTCAAGCATAGTGGTTTTCGACATTGGTACATGCCGGTAATGTTAAAAAAGGTAAGGGACGGGGAGGTGAATTTTTTAGATTTAAGCTTACTAGGGGCAATTTTAGTTTTGATATTAGGAGCCTTCCTATATGAGAACCTAGCTTTTTTGGGGAGTTGTCATTTGAGGTGGGGGTCTTGGAGCAAGAGTGGCCAATGTTTTTTGACCACCCGCTCCATCTGCCAATGATGGTTGTGAAATTGTGTGGTAAATCTCACCTGTATACCCTCATCTCCAGGCCTGGTCCCTTTTGCGGTCTGGGGCACAACATACTGGGAGTAAGCTTGCTCGATGATATTCTCTGGGTAGCCCTTTTCCAAGAACTTGTTCTTGAGAGCTACTCCCTGTTGTTCGTAATCAGAGATCTTAGTACAGTTGTGCCTCAGCCTGCAGAATTGGCTTTTGGGAATGTTATCAAGCCAACGTGGATGATGACAACTTCGGTAGTGCAACAGAGAATTTCCTGCTGTTGGTTTCGTATAATTTTTAGCCAACACTTGAGCTACTTGCTCCTTATGTTTGGGAACCCACATATCTTTGGGTGTCTCTTGACGTACAATCTTTATATACATCTATACCACACCCTGTTGGCATGAGGGCATTAGAGTTCTTTCTTAGTCAGGATGACACCATCCATCCTAAACAAGCTGAGTTTGTCATGCAAGCAACTCTATTTTGTTTATCACATAATTATTTTTTGTTTAATGACGAGTACTATTTGCAAACTACTGGCCCTGCTATGGGCGCTAATTTTGCCCCATCGTACGCAAATCTTACGATGGGACATTGGGAAACACGGTATGTCTTTAACAATAACCCCTATACTCCCCATATTGTATTCTTGGTCGTTATATCGATGACATAGTCATTATTTGGGATGGTGAGGCCTCTGAAGTCGTCAAATTTGTTACCCATTGCAATGAGAATGATATGGGTTTGAGGTTTACTTCCGTAGTTGACCAGGACCATCTGGCCTTTCTTGATCTAGATCTTTACCACGAAAACCGGCAAGTGTTGGCTAAAAATTATACGAAACCAACAGCAGGAAATTCTCTGCTGCACTACCGGAGTTGTCATCATCCACGTTGGCTTGATAACATTCCCAAAAGCCAATTCTGTAGGCTGAGGCACAACTGTACTAAGATCTCTGATTACGAACAACAGGGAGTGGCTCTCAAGAACAAGTTCTTGGAAAAGGGCTACCCAGAGAATATCATCGAGCAAGCTTACTCCCAGTATGTTGTGCCCCAGACCGCAAAAGGGACCAGGCCTGGAGATGAGGGTATACAGGTGAGATTTACCTCACAATTTCACAACCATCATTGGCAGATGGAGCGGGTGGTCAAAAAACATTGGCCACTCTTGCTCCAAGACCCCCACCTCAAATGACAACTCCCCAAAAAAGCTAGGTTCTTATATAGGAAGGCTCCTAATATCAAAACTAAAATTGCCCCTAGTAAGCTTAAATCTAAAAAGTTCACCTCCCCATCCCTTACCTTTTTTAACATTACCGGCATGTACCAATGTCGAAAACCACTATGCTTGACCTGCCAATTCGTTAAACATGGCCAAAAAGAATTTGTAGTTAGGGGGAACAGGTATGGGATACATGAGTTCCATACCTGTTCCTCTGAGTTTGTAGTCTATTGCTTGGTATGCCCGTGTGGTCTGCATTATGTTGGCAGGACCATACGGGCCTTAAGAGCATGTTTTGGCCAACACAGACGCAATATCCAGGAAGGCAAGGATCATCATAGTGTCCCCAGACACTTCCTTCACCACCATGCTAAGTCGACCAAAGGCCTATATGTCTGGGTGATTGAATCAATCCCTAAAGGTCCTCCGGAGGCTGAGAGATTTAAGCGACTTTGTAGTAGGGAAACTTCCTGGATATATGCCCTAAATGTCCTCTCGCTCCGGGGGACTTAATGAGGAATTAGACGTCAATACAATCCTGTAGATTATCATATAAATAATTTGTTTTTATTCTTCTGTCTTTTTATATATATTTGTATATATATTCTTTTATATTGGTATATACTGGTATTTATTGTGGATCTTTTAAGTGGCACATGGACACAGTGCCTTAGTTATTATTCTCTCACTTTTTTATCCTTATTTTATTCATTTTTTTTTTATATGCATTTACTAGGGATATGACCCCTCTTCTTTATATATACTTTTAGATATGTACCATATTTTAGATGAGTGCACGTGTCTAAGTATCTTGTCTACAGGCAGGTTGTTTTTAATCTTTTTAGCCCATTATTTTATTTGTATAATGTATGATTGCTGTACACACGCAAGATTTGCAAAAGTCAGCAGCCTTTTCCGCCTTGTAGTTCCGCCGTGTCAATTATTGTCATGGCAACCCCTGGAGCCTGTTCCATATAAATCCCGACTGCAGATAACGGTCATCTACGTCTGAGGAAGGAGCCGAGTACGCATGCTCCGAAACGCGTTACGTTACTTCCGGCTAGCCTGCGCTCCATTGCGGCTTCCGGTTTAACCAGCTCCGTGGCTTAGCTTCCTGGATCGTCACTTCCTGGCTGCAGGATGGCCGAAACACTGGAGACTACATCCAAGGAACTACCACCAACGGAACATGGACTAGAGTAATCCCCTATGTAAGTTACTATATCGTGCTTGTTATGCAATAAAGTCTTGGCTTACTACAGTGGCGCCTGTTCTTTTCTATTTTGCTGCCAGCGGGATTTCCTGTTTTTTGACCGCCAGTGCTGCCCTGAACGTTGGCTATAATTGGAAAGTCTGGAAGCAGCCATTGGTCATCTTTCTGTGCATTTGGTGGACACTTCTTTGGTAATTAGTGACCAACACCCATCTCCTTATTCACACTATGTACACCAGGGGGTGCTTAAATTGTGGCAGCCATTTTGGTGTAGTATGAATTCCATTGCGCTACATTGCTGACAATGTTTTAAAAACAGAGTGACCTCTAGTAGCAGGAAACAGTCTGTTTGAAATAGTGAACAACTGGGACCACATAACAGATGGAATCGTCAGTTTTGAAAAATGAAACAGTTCTGTTGCACACCCACACAACAGATACCATAGAAAAAACTCTAGGGTGGCTACAAATATACAACCACATATACAACCACCCTGTTTTAATTACAATTTAAAACCATCACCAAAGCAGCCACATACTCCTTTTCCATCAAATATGTTGGGTAGAGGCATGCCACCAGCACCTTGCTAATGAATAATGTGTTGACTGCTACCTGTGCAGTTATAGTTGGGGTCACTGAACCCCCCCCTCCCCCCCCCCCGTTTAAGCTGAGTTGTGCAGAGGCACACTGTAGCTTAGAGATAAGGGGGGAAAAAAGCCTATGTGTCCATTTATTTAAACTCCTGACTAATGGATTGCATAACAAAAAGGAAAAAAGAAATTCTGAATTTTTCCAATTATAAAAATTTTCAAACAGAGATCTATGAATACTAACTGCAGTTTTTATATTCAGGCAGAAATAAGAATACAGGTTATCTTTTTTTGCTTTTAAAGGCTGGGGCACAACTTATTATTTGCTGTTCAAATAAAAGAGCTCATATTTCATTTCCAGCTAATTACCTTTCAGAGTTACAATGTGAGGAATTCGAAACTGATAACAACTTGCATAAGCAATGATGTGGAATTGGTTGGCACTTCATAAACAAAGAATAATAAGAAGCCAAAAGAGGACACAGCTTATATTGTTGTACTCATGGGTAGCATTGTTTTCTTTGCAATATAGGAAAAGCTGAATAATCACAAAGCTTTAATGTCTGGATTATCTTGTTCTTGCTGGAAATAAAAGAGCATTACCAGCGCTACTCGGTCTAAACCCCTTTATGCTTGGCTTGTTGTCATTTTAAATAGATAAGCAATATACTCGTGAATAAAAATTTTGCTGACAAATAGGATGTAATGTAGCGGACTTATTGGATATGTGGCATTACAGCACAGTACATTTCACTGACAATCCTTTAATTAGATATTGTATGCCAAAGGCGTATTTAATGGGGGAAGAACACAACTTCCTTAAAAGCACTGGTAGTTTATTTTGGTTAATGGAAATTAACAATTGGCATACAATCCTGACCTAAACTAAAACTTTATAACACTTTTTCAACCTCATAATTGCAGCTCAGTTGCCACCAGTTTTAATTTTTCTTTGAGAAAATGGTCTTCTTTAGTGTGAAATGCACCACAATATGTTACTGCTAGCTAATGTAAGATTTTCTGCAACTAGTTGGGCAGTATTTTTTTGAGATAAAAAGAATTGTTTCTTCAGTGGAGATATGCCAATCCATCTTGAAATGTAGTTGTGATTATAGTATATGAGCATACCTAAAACTGCATGTGCATAGATTTGTACAGTTGAAAATTTTAAGTCCCTGTTTTTAAGCTTTGGGGTTGTTCATGTGAACCCCTAGTTTGATGAAGAATTCCAGACAACAAGTGAGAAAAGGCAAACCAGATGCAAGAAACCTACTCATAGTGTGGGAGAGCCTCCTTCCTGAAGCCTTTGTGAATATTACTCTCCCTGGCTACAGTATCACTACAGCATGTTTATGTCTCATTGGTGGCGGTGAAAAACATTCTTGTACTACCGTAATACTTTGAAAATTCATGCTTTCTGAGTGTGAGAGACAGAATGCAATGTGTATAGTAGACAATATGCCTCCTGCAATACTAACTGGTAGGGCTTTTTTTCAGCGGGAACATGGGGGAACACAGTTCAGGCACCTCCAGCACTGAATGGGATGCTGGAGGGTCTACTGATGCTGGCTGCTGGTGGATTTATTGTCGCTGGTGGATTCATTGTTGCTGGAGGGGTCACGTGTGTCTAGGGGGCCAATTGTTGTTGGTAGGGATCTACTGTTGAGGGAGGGGTCTATTGTTGCTGGCTACTGAAGGGTCTATTGATGCTGGCTGCTGGGAGATCTACTTTACTGTTGCTATGAGAATATGTTGTCGTTGGGTTATTTTGCTTCATGGGTCCTATTGTTGCTGGGGGAGGGGTCTATTGTTGCTGTGAGGATCTATTGTTACTGAGGGGGTATTTTTATATCTGGAGATGATCTATTTTATTGCTTTTCTTGTTATCATTAACAAAGTGCATACAAATTACTTAACACCACAAAGTGATACTTTGTTCTGTATTTTCTGAAAGGGGCAAAACTTAGAGGTGGGTAGGGGGTGGAACCAAGGGATATGCTTTGAGGTAGGTAGGGGCAGAGACAAGAGGTGACTCAGAAGGGAGGAGTATCTGCATCTATTCCTTGAGAAAAAAGCCATGTTTACAGGTAAATAAAAAGGGTTACCTGTTTATCAGAATTATGACTAAGAGGAATAAGATGAACTGGAACACTACAGAAAATGCTTGGAGGAAAAGTATTAACTGATCAGGTAGATCACATACTCTTTATTTAATAACAAAGGTGATAACTGCGCTCAGCATAAAAAGTGCTATAGGTGCATTAATAAAAGGTGCTATAGGTGCATCAATGCATTAGTGATTGTTCACAACCAATAAATATGCAAATAACTAAATAAATATTGGCATTCATTAGGCTAAAAAAGTCCTTAAAGTGCTCTGTGCGACTGCGACTTTACCGAACACAGACCAGCGACACAAATCCCCCGATACAGCACGGACCACAACACTGCAATCACCAAACTGCACACTGAATACCAGTATTCAGTGGTATTCAGTGTGCAGTTTGGTGATTGCAGTGTTGTGGTCCGTGCTGTATCGGGGGATTTGTGTCACTGGTCTGTGTTCGGTTCGGATCTGAGAAGTCAGTGTGGGGAGGGGGAACGGAATGCTCTGGGGGGACATCACGTGCTCCCGAACACTGACAGATCCGGAACCTTGTTAAAGCATTCGGGCAAAATTCTTTGAGGCGATAACAGTGATGAGGATAACCTTGAGCCAATGTGGAGTGATATGCCGGGTTTGACCCCCTGTAATTAAGGGGTCATCGCATTCTGGTAAGGAGTATATCATCTGACCACTGGGTGGAGGTGTTTGTGGTGGAGGTTCCCATCTTATCCAAGATTGCTGAAGATTTAGATTTGCACAGTCGCACAGAGCACTTTAAGGACTTTTTTAGCCTAATGAATGCCAATATTTATTTAGTTATTTGCATATTTATTGATTGTGAACAATCACTAATGCATTGATGCACCTATAGCACCTTTTATTAATGCACCTATAGCACTTTTTATGCTGAGCGCAGTTATCACCTTTGTTATTAATTATTCACGTTTTTACGTTCAGACTGCAGCTCGCAGTGTGGAAGCAATTCCCGGAAGTTAATTTATTATAATTTATAATTAATTTATAATTTATCTCACTAATTGAATGAGAAGTCCCTGGTGTCAAATAATATCCTTTGCGCAGGTCTTTTTGGTTAGCACCATTTTTTTCGTTATTAGCACATACTCTTTATGCATCTCAAGGCTTTTATGTTCAAGGTTCATCAGAATGTAACTTTAGGATCATCATGGATTGAATTTGTCGCTAGCACACTGACAAGTTTGTTTCCAAGTGCAAAGGTCTTTATTTATTATTGTTTGGTCCAATAGAAAAGCAAAGCAAAAGTTTCAGGAGTACCATGCAGGGACCCTTCCTCGGGCATGCGATAAACAAATAACAAACGGCGCAGACATATAGGAATCAACCCCCCCCCCCCCAAAAAAAAAGCCCCTGACCCAGTTTGTACTCCAAAATGTTTAAATGTTCTAAGTGTTCATAACATATCAAATCCATATTTGTCTTATGAGTATAAGCCTTCATAGGTAGCATGTGCAATCTACTGCACGTTGAACAATGTGCTGCTTATGTTTGAACCAACGCTCATGTTTATTAGCAACACAGACTAATGTGTGCAAACCAAGTAGGCTATTTTTATTAAGTATAATTCTTATAACATTTAAGAATAATAAAAACTATGAATACATGAAATAATGTTCTTATACAAAAAAAAAATGGCAATGTAATAATAATAATAGCCACCTTTTAGCTGTTTTTTTTTTTGTTTGTTTTTCTTTTTTTGTTTTTTTTTTATAGGAAAGGTTTTTTTAAAAAAAGTTATTTAAAGGGATGTGTTATTTTGTCTTAAATTAATCAAGCTGCTTAACTTTTAACTACGTGCTCATTCTCATATTTTTATGTTGTACTGTATATTGTAGTGCATGATTCTACCTTGTATAATTAAAATACCAATTATTTGTGTTATCAGAAATCTCAATGATCATTTTTCCTGACATTCACTTATATTCCCTGTAAATTTAAATATTTCTTTATGTGCAGTCAGCATCTGGCACCTGCTTGTGAGAAACAAGATGCGGCATTTGGCCCTCATAAGACAATAATTATACCTCCTCTGCTGCACCCTCCCTCTGCCAGGTGCCTGGGAGTATTTTAGCCAATATCTTTCACAATCTCTGCTCATTTGTCTGCTATGTGCAATATTCAAATTAATGACAATGTGGTCTATTTTGCTTAATGCGGAAGCCTGTCAGATAGTTTATTGCGCTCATTAAATGCTTAAAGGTCTTCATAGAATTATATCCACTGACAACTGACAAAATGTTTTGTGACTCATTACATTTTATGGTCTCTCAAATAGTAATGTATTATTACAATGGTAAGAAAAAAATAAACCTTCAATAACCCTAGAATGAGCTAACAGTGGATTTTTAAGGATAATTAAAACATCAGCCAATTTTAACACCTCCCACTTGCATGATGCCTAAATTTGTGAAAAACAGTAGTAGTAGTAATCATAAGAGGGCTGGGAGCTGTGTCCTATGATGAGATTTTACGGTATGTCAAAAATCCTGTTTCATAATCATTTATTAAAACGGATCTTTACCCTTACAATTAAATCCCTTAGTTTGCAGGGATTTCTTATCACTTCTTGTTCTGGCTATGGGACAGGAAGTAAAGGGAAAAACTCCCCAATGGGACATAGATGGCAAAAAAAGTCTAAGAGCCCCCCCCCCCCCACAATACCTGCCTGAGCCTCATCTCAATCCAGCGATGTGCATGAGAGCCAAGGTTCTCCTGAGCCTCTCTATCCTCATTGGCTGAGACACAGCAGCAGAAGCCATTGGCTCCCATTCCTGTCAATCACAGCCAGTGAGCAGGGAAAAGGAAACAGGGTCGAGCCGCACTCTGTATGTCTTTGGGACCTTGTGTCTGAAACTTGCATCAGCTGAGGCCTGAACATCCACCTAGTAAACCTTAAAGTGTGAAAAGAAGACAAGGTGATAGCCTTGCAAATCTGGAAAACTGATGCATGATATAGAAAAGCCCATAAGGCGCTTACTAATCTAGTGCAATTCATCTTAAAAGAAAAGGTGGAATAGTTCAAAGCTAAAAGGCTTGAATGACAAGCTGCCTAAGAAGCATAGAGGGATGGAAATTCAATGATCTGGTTAAAGTCAATGGAAAAAAACACCCTAGGCAGAAAAGAGGTCCTAGGCGTCAGGGCAACCTTGTCTCTATGTAGAACAAAAACAGTTTTCCACAAGAGAGGGCAACCAACTCATCTTGCAGAGGTGATGGCATTTGAGAAGCCAACCTTGTGGGTAAGTGTTAACAGAGGAATATCAGCCTGTATCAGTTTGGTGCAATGATCATCATAGGAAAGCACTCTATCTTGATCCTGAGGAGAAAAAGGAGGAAAGAGTTTCAGATAAGGAAAGATGTTAATCAGGTTGAATTGATCCCACAGAATCATTAGAGAATCCAATGCTATGGCTAGACTTAAAGACAATTTTTCTCAGTTTATTGTTAAATATGGAAATCAGAAGTCAATGTTTGGTATTCTCCACCTGCAACACAGATCTGTTAACACCTGTGGGTATAGTGACCATTCTTCTGAGTTCAGACATTGTCTACTGAGTAAATATGCCTGCCAATATTCCACGCCTGGTATGTGCATGGCAGATAAGACTGAAACATGAAGTTCTGTCAAAGCCAGAATATGATCAGCTTTTCTTTGAACTGTAAGACTTCTGGTTCCTTGCTGATGGTAGATGTATGCCACATTTGTGTCATTATCTGACTGAATCAGGGTCAGATGCCTGTGCAGTCAGGGGTTTCAGCTTTGAAGGGATAGTGAAATGGCTTTTACCTCAAGTATGTTGACGAGGGCTCCTCCCCAGCCTTTTAGCTGGCATGTGTCATGAAAACCTTCCGGACCAATGGAACAAAGTTTTTCCCTAACTCCAGGGATGGATCAGTGATCCACCAGATCAGAAACAATCAAGAACTGGGTGTCTGGCAAGTTGGTAAATGTGGAATCTGTATTTTCTTGCCCACAGAGCCAGAAGGTTTAGCTGCAGTGTTAATGCAATTGGGCATATGTAACTGCCTTCAAGCAGGCAACCATCAAACCCAAAACACTCATGAAAAGTAAAACTTTTGATAACTTCTGGACTGCAACATAGGAGTGGAGAGTCAGGGGTTTGCCTAGTGGATGAAATACCCTGAACTAAGCAGTATCTAGAAGGAGACCTAGATATTTCAAGTGAAAAATCAGTTCCCGTGCTGACTTCTGGAGGTTCAGGATCCAATCGAGCATCTTTACGGGTGAGCAGTATCTTGGGCATTGATTGATAAAGTCTGTCTCAACTGTTCCATTAGTAGGAGGTTAGCTATATATACAATTGTATCCACTTTTGTTCTGCAGACCAACATGAAAGCCAAACACTTCTCATATACACAGACAGGAGACTCATTCTGGACATGAGATGTACAGTTTCCATAAGTCTATGAACACAATAGTGTAGGGCCACAGGAAAGAGTTGTATTAGATTCAAAACTAAGTGATCTCTGAAGATGCAGGTGCCTTGTTCATATCCTTGGCCATGCCGCTGGGGTTTGACAAATGTAAATAAGAGAAACTGCAACTTGAAGGGCGGGTTCTGCCAGGGTGAACAAGGGCTTGGAAAGGATTTCCAGTCGCTGGATTCTGAAATACTGGAACATCATCGACAGAAGCAGTCAGTATTTTTCTAAGGCAAGAAATTGTGGGGTCCACAATGGGAATGGCCAACTACCTTTTAAAGACCTCCTCAATAAGGTATTGTTCAGCAATTTTTTGGGGAGTAATGATGAGCATTTTAGCTGCAGGGCAGGGAATCCCCACCTGAAGCTTATTTGTCCAAGCTCATCCCTACTTGGGAGGAGAAAATAACTTGTCAGGATTAGACCAGCTACCATACAAAACAGGGTGCAGCAGCAAGTGTAATAAAAAGTTTTGACAAGTTGGAGACACTTAAGGCAGCCCAGACTGGTAGACACAGGTTACTCTATATGTATCAATAAAAACAAATTTACAACTTTAGGCCTAATGCTGGCCATACACGTATAGATTTTTGGACGGGAATATTCGTAGAACATTCGTACGAAAATTCTTTGAACATTAGTTGAATAGACGAATGTCGTTCGAAAATTGTCTTTTGCTTTTAACATTTAATTTTAAAATGAATGTAATTTCTGAACGATAACCACATGCACTGCCCGAAAATTCGTTGATCGAGAAAAGTTTTCTCTTCTGCCCCTACGAATTTTCCCATCGCTGCAGTCGAAAAGGGACATCGATTTAACCCCACTAACGATTAGAAAATCAAACGAATTTTCTTGAAATGAAAATTTCCGGATGAAAATCTATACGTGTATGGCCAGCATAAGAGTTATGTCAGAAGACTGTGGGTTGAGTTACAAAAACTAGAGCGTGCAAAATCTGGTGCAGCAGTGCATGGTAGCCAATCAGCTTCTAACTTCAACTTGTTTGACTACTTCCTGATCGCCCACCGCAGGGAATATTATATAGCAGAATGTGAAAATGTTTTTTTTTTCAGAATTGTCGCTCTATTGTTGTTTATAGAGCAAAAAATAAAAATCACACAGGTGATCAAATAACACCAAATGAAAGCTCTATTTGTGGGAAAAAAGGACATCAATTTTATTTAGGTACAGCGTCACATGACCCCGAAGTTGTCCGTTAAAGTAAACAAAAAGAATCTAAAACCTAAAAAATAAACAAAGAAAAAACCTGTAAGACAAGGGTATAATGAGCTAGTATGAAATGAAGCCCTCCAGCGGCGCCCGCACACTGCTGAGACAGCTAACATCTTCTCTGGTGTTTCTTCCAGGTTCGTGGGCTCCAGCGATGTGAGTGGCTGGAGCCATGTTTAGGTCACTCCCGTGCATGCCATGGCCCTGTACATGCAAGAGGGACAGGCAATGGGATGGACTCCCAAATACCTCAATTAAGAAAGAGCCCCTTCACAGTTCCCCCTGCAATGACTCCCTGAATGGTTAGCCTAATTATGAATCCCTGCCCTTACTTGGTATCTCCATTGTTTCAGGGACACAATCCTCTGTTTCCTTTGTGTCAGATCATTGTGTTGCCCTCCTTTTGTTCTAATACTAATCATTCTAAGGAGAAGGTGCCTTGGATATTGTTCAAACTGTTGAAATGTTTATAAAGTCTACGGCTCTGTTTCAATATTCTGATTCCCTGCTTCTTCTGCTTGAGGGTCCTCCCAATGGTCAGGCTTCTTTTAAATCTGCTATTTGTAGGTGGATTCATCAACTTATTTTTCAGGCCTATGGTATAAAGGGCAAGGTTCCTCCTTTTCCAGTCTTGGCTCATTACACCAGGAGTGTCAGTGCTTCCTCGGCTATTTGGCATCAAGCTTCTGGTGTTCAAGTTTGTAAGGCTGCTACCTGGTCTTTTCTTCACACTATTATTAAATTCTACCAGGCAGATGTTCTCACTAATGCAGACACCACTTTTGGGGGAAAGTCTTGCAATAAGTCTTCCCCCATATTCTGTTTTTGGGTTTTGTGCTTGTTGGGCTTGTTGCTTTGTCTCCCATACCCCATTTTCAAAGCTTTGGGACATCCCACGTAGTCTTGAATATGATCTCCTCTGTGTATTGTAATGTATGATTAGGAAACCAGGATTTTTGGTTTATCTGTAAGATCCTTTTCTTGGAGTATATCACAGGACACTGACATCCCTCAATCTCTTGTATGCTTGACATTACTTGCTACAAAACTGAGGCTTAGCTGAGCTGAGTGGGGTTATGCTTGAACATAGATTGCTGTCTTTTTTTTTTTTTTTGTCCAGTGTATATTCACTGAAGGTGGCAGCGTAGTCCAAGTAGTCGACAATATGAAGTTCTCTGTATCCTGTGATATACTTGACAAAAAAATTTTATGTGTAAGCCAAAAATCCTAATTTATATGTTTTGCCTGCTGGGTATTATTATATCATAAGACATATACACATTACATACACATGTGTCCCCCAAGATATGCTGCTACATACATCTTTACACTATAGATACCACACAGGATGGTAATGCTACAAATCCCCTAAAGTATGCTATCGCATACATCCTTAAGCTACTAATTCCCCAAGGTATGCTGCATATATCCCTATCCTACATATCCCCCAAGGTATGCTGTTGCATGCATCCCTATGCTACAGATCCCCCAGGTTTTGCTGCTAAATAAATCCCAATGCTACATATTCTCTAAGTTATGTATCTGCACACATCCCCATGCTACAAATTTCTTAAGGCTTGCAGCTGCATACATCCCTATGCTATAGGATCCCTGAGGTATGCTGCTGCATACATCCCTATGATAGAGATCTCCTAAGGTAGGCTGATGCATACATCACTATGTTACAGATGCCACATGGAATATTTATGCATATGTCAACATATGTTGCTGCATACATACCTAAGCTACAGTCCCCCCATGGAATGCTACAGCTTATATCCCTATACTAAAGACCTCTTTAAGATATGCGGATGCATAGATACTGTACCTGTGGTAGAGAACTGCCCCCCCCCCCCCAGTATACTTTTAAATACATTCCTATACTACATATCCCCCAAAGTTTGCTACTGCAAACATCACTATGCTACAGATCCCCTAAAGTATGCTGAAACATACAACCTTATGATATACATCCCCAAGGTTTGCTGCTGCATACAAATTTTGTTCTTAGGTTTAAAAACATTTTAATTAATCAAAAATTAATTAATAAAAAATGTACAATGTCAGGTGATAAATATACGCGACTCGTAATGATATATGCTGGTTTATCAGTTACTATAAGGCTCGGTTCACACCTATGCGTTTTTTGGTGCTTTTTGCAGAAACGCAGTATGGTTAATTTAACATGGTTTTCCATTGGACACGTTAACATCTATGCTTTTTTCACTACTGCATTTGTGGAAAGAGTCAGAGACTTTTTTTTAAAGCAACACTGTGTGTTTTTGGTTAAATAGACTTCAAATGAGAAGCTGCAGAAAAGCATCTAGTGTGCTTTTGCCATGATTTGCATTTTTTTTAATCCACCCAACAACAAATCGGCCAAAGAAAAAAAAAAGTGCAAAACGTAAAATGCATCAAAAAATGTGTCGAAAACGCAAAATGAAATGGATCAAAAGCAAACTGCATAGGTGTGAACCAAGCCTAAAGAAGGAAGTAGTATGAGAAGTAAATTGACCTGACCTAAAAAGTGATTAGGTTAATTACAATGTAGGCACCTTGTAGTGGCTACAAATACCTGTGTTCATTTTCCGGTCCATCTATGTGTTCTTAAATAACCCTTTTTTTGAACCAAGTGTGGTTCTCTTTACAATAAAATTAAAAAAAATGTTGATGCCCTATTCATAGTTAAAGTAGAACTATGGGCAAACACAAAAATCAAATTTTTAAAGTGATTGTAAAGGTTCAGTTTTTTTAAGATGGTATACTGACCTGCTCCGTGCACAGATTAGCCCTGAACCTCTTCCTCTGGAGGCCCCTGCCCACTTTCCCAGCTCCTCCTCCCTTCCAAGTGCCCCCAAAACAAACTCTTTTGCTATGGGGGCACTCGTGAGGGTTTGATCCCAAGCCGGGCCATGTGCGTCTATTGATTTACACAGTCTATTCATTGCAGACATGAGCTGACTTCGTAACAAGATTTGCTCCCTCCAACTTCATTGTTTTAGGCATCAGAGACAAAGACAATTTTTTTTCTGCGCCTAGTAAGTGCAATCAAGTACCGAATATTTCAGAGGAGATCAGTACACCAGAAGACATGTGTCATCTATCCTTCAACAATCTGACTAGTTAAATCTGGTCAAAAATGATTGTCACATTGATTCCGCTATCAATTAGAATATCGAACAAACGTTCTTTAAAATCCTGCTGCTTTGACATTTCTAATCACAATGCTCAAAAACAGTCATTGATTTGACAGCACTAATTATAAAAAAATTGAACAAATGCTCCAAAAATGAAAAAGCAAATGCAAAATGCAGTTGTATTGCTCATTGGCAGTCTGAAGCATATAGGGAATGCAAGAATGCCAAAAAGTGGACAAATGTGTACTTAAGATCATATCTTACCCAACTTTGTATACCAGACTTTTGATACATCCCCTAAGTAGTTCAGTAGTGACCTAAGGGGACATCATTTGCTTAACTGACATTTAAAAACCTTAAACATAGAACTACTATATGTTTGCATTTGTAAACATAATAATTATTCAAATCCTCTTTCATAGAGGACATGTAAGCAAAGTTGTCAAACTTTTCAACATTTGTTGAGATGTAAAAATATACATAGATTTCATCAAAACTTGATCAAAATGTCAATCCAACGGAAATTCACAAAGATTAAAAGGCTATTTTTTCTTGATCTTACAGTTTAGTGTATGCATTGTTATTGTGTTTGATGTTTTCATCTTATGTTTCTGCAGACTTAAATAGAAAAGTGGGTAAACATTTACTTAAGCTGTAAGATGATGCATGCAACTTGTTTTAGCTGGAACGCATGTGTAAAGATATAGAAAAACACAGAATACAGCACAAGGAATAGAGTCAATACTTCATTCTTTTATCCCATAGAGATATTCTGATTCATGTGTATTTTGTACTTTTTAATGCTTTCTCCATTGATGCTGATTCTTCTGTAACTTTCTGCAAGGTCACGGAATAGCTGTTAAAATAAAGTTTTCACTTAAACGATGGGCAATTTCCAATTCATTTTCTAAACTCACATCCGGGTTATATATTCACTGATTTTCAAAGCTAAATATTGCAGAGTTGATGGAAACTTCTGCAACTATTCAGAATGTTTTCTGTTAGAATGCTTAGTTGGTGCTTCATTCAGGAATATTTAAAAAAAATACATTTCAGAAAATAGTAAAAAAATGCTGCTCATAACAACCATTTAGATTTGGAAGGTACAAAACAAATTCTAATAAATTTACTCTTATTCTGTATGAAAAAAAAAAAACAGATACATACCGGTAAATGTGTTATGAGTCTCCCAAATGCAGCAATACGTTTATGAACAATGATTAATAGAAAATCATCAATAGAAAATTCCCCTAAGACCCTCCTTTGGATTTCATCATGTGTTATGCAAAGTGGGGGAGGAACATTCAAGAATAGAGCTTTTCATTGTTCATATGAGCTAAAAATACAAAAATGCAAAGACTACGTATTAAATCCTGAAACAAACATTTATTATATTGCAGCTCGCCAATTCTTAGATGTGATGGCTGCATTGGTTTCCCTTTTTAGGCTTCCCTTCTATTTTTATCTGGTGATCTAGCCAGCAAGTCTGTTGTTTTTCAAAAGCGCAAGCTCTCCTGGAGAATGTATCAGTTTACATGGATGAGATAAAGCATTTAACACTGACAGGGGTGATTGACCACTTGCCACACTTAAAAACAGGGAAAAGAAACAAATCAATCTGTAGTAAATATCAGCACACATTACATATTGTTAGGCAAACAATTAACCCCTTGACTGCCCCTAGATATTAACCCCTTCCCAGCCAGTGTCAGTACAGTGACAGTGTATATTATTAGCACTAATCACTGTATTAATGTCACTGGTTATGTCAGTGGCAGTTATTTAGTCAGTTAGTGTCAGATTGCCACTGCACTATCACAGTTGCACTATAAGTTGTTGATCGCCGCCATTACTAGTATAAAAATAAATAGATAAATACAAATTCCAGTATATATACCATCGTTTGTAGACGCTATAACTTTCACGCAAACCAAATAATATACACTGATTTGAATTTTTATACCAAAGACATGTAGCAGAATACATTTTGGCTTAAATGTATCATTTTGTTTTTTATTTGTTTTTTTGTTGAATTTTATTGCAAAAAAGTGAAAAATATTGTGTTTTTTTGTCTTTTTTGTTTATGTAATATGAAATAAAAAACCCAGTGGTGATCAAATACCACCAAAAGAAAGCTCTATTTGTGTGAAAAATGTATATATTTCATTTACATACAGTGTTGCCCATGTCAACACATGTATCCTTGTGTGTAGCACATAGCATGCCACCTTAAGAGCCGGTTCACACTACCGCGACCAGAAAGTCGCCCCATGAAGGAGCAACTTTTTAGCTTGACTTTGAAGAGACTTATAAGAGACTTGTAAGAGACTTGTGAGAGGCTTGTAAGAGACTTGTAAGAGACTTAAATGATAGGCGACTTTGTCTGTGGGGAATGCCTGGCTAATCTTTTTCTTCTTCCTGGAAAGTCTAATCACAGTCGCTTGAAAATAGATAAGGATCCGACTTAGAGGCGACTCCCATTCTATGTGCACAAGTCAGATAGATGTCGCCTTGAAGTAGTACAGGAACCTTTTCTGAAGTCGGAGCGACTTCAGTAGTGCATATTAAGACGGCTCTCATTCATTTACATTGAATTCGTAATGACTAGAGACTTGGGGCGACTTGAGGGTACACAAGTCGCGTCCCAAGTCGGAGTATTGTGAACCGAATCTAAGTCAACCCCTGTTGGCAATAAAATCATTATTGGAAAGTTATTCAAGCTGTATGAATCATAAACTGTAATTGCCTAATGTGGGAGCCACCAGCCTGATGAAACACTGGAAGACTCCCAAGTAGAGGTGCCCTTGTTATCACATGTGTCCTTATAAATGGTATGTAGCCTAGTACCTTGAATCATCCCCTGTTGGCAATGAAATCCTCATGGGAAAGTTCTTCAAACTGTGTGAAGCATAGCTTGTAATTGCCTAGTAAGGAAACCCCCTACAAGGGTATATATTATATATGTTAGGATCTCATCCATGCAATTTTTTTGTCTTTGTTTAGGAGTAATTCTCAATACACAAGCAATTTTTCCTGCTGCTACTATGGTTGGCCAATTATTGTTTTACTAATTAGACAGTAAGTTTTTGTATGTTGTAGATTTTTCAATAAAGCATTACTTCTATTCTATTCTTTACACGTGTTAAGCGATTTGCTAGGTATCTCCCTTATACTGAGATCGAGCTTGAGTCTTGTTTTAGTATTTTTTTTTCCCCCATGTATATGCAGTTGCCTCGTGGCATATACAGTGGGGAAAATAATTATTTGATCCCCTGCAGATTTTGTAAGTTTGCCCACTTACAAAGAAATGGAGGGTCTATAATTGTTTTATCATAGGTGTATTTTAAATGATAGAAACAGAATATCAACCACAAATTCAGAAAAAACACATGATACAAATGTTATAAATTGAGTCGTAGTTCAGTGAGTAAAATAAGTATGTGATCTCCTACTAACCAACGATAATTCCTGCTCACACAGACTGGCTACAGACTGTGCTCATGTGGTACACAGATTAGTCCTGTCAATTTAAGAAGGTGCTCCCAAGGACAACTTGTTATATCGCTTTCAAACCCACCATCATGGGCAAAACCAAAGAGCTGTCGAAGGATGTCAGGGACAAGACTGTAGACCTGCACAAGGCTGCAATGGGTTACAAGACCATCAGCAAGAAGCTTGGTGAGAAGGAGCCAACTGTTGGATTGATTATTTATAAATGGAAGAATTACAAAAAAAACATCAATCGCCCTCGGTCTGGAGATCCATGCATGATTTTGCCTCATGGGGTAAGAATGATCATGAAAAAAGTGAAGGATCAGCACAGAACGACATGGGAGGAGCTTGTGAATAACGCAATACGCTGCCATGGATTGAAATCCTGCAGCGCACGCAAGGTCCCCCTCCTCAAGAAGGCACATGTACAGGCCCATCTAAAGTTTGCTAATGACCATCTAAGTGATTCAGAGAAGGATTGTGAGAAAGTGCTGTGGTCAGATGAGACCAAATTGAGATGTTTGGCATTAACTGAACTTGCCGTGTTTAGAGGAATAAAAATGCTGACTATGACCCTAACAACACCATCACTTCAATCAACCACGGAGGTGAAAACCTTATGCTTTGGGGCTGTTTCTCTGCTAAAAGTACAGGCTGACTTTGCCCCATTGAGGGGCCAATTGATGGAGCCATGTATTGTAAAAGATGGGTCATGGATGGGTCTTCCAGCATGGCAATGACCCAAAACATACTACTGAGGCAGCAAAGTAGTGGCTCAAGAAGAAGCACATTAAGGTCATGGAGTGGCCTAGCCAGTGTCCAGGCCTTGATCCTACAGAAAATGTATGGAGGGAACTGAAACTTTGAGTTGCCAAGCGACAGCCAAGAAACCTTAAGGATTTAGAGAAGACCTGTAAAGAAGAGTGGACCAAAATCCCTCCTGACTAGGGTTGAGCGGACACCTAGATGTCCGTGTTCGACGGGTTTGGCCGAACTTTAAAAAAAAGTCCGGGTCCGTGTCCCGGACTTTTACCGAACTTTTCCCGGACACCGAACCCCATTGAAGTCAATGGGGACCCGAACTTTAAGGCACTAATATGGCTCTAAAACACCAAAGGAAAGGGCTAGAGTGCTGCAAATGGCAGCAAAACGTAATTAAGAGCATGGCAAGTGCTCTGCAAACAAATGTGGATAGGGAAATAACTTAAAACAACAAAAAAAAACAGAAAAATAAAACAATGTTCTTCTTCATCTCTGAAGGACGAGGCCCATATGGAGTAGGAGGGAGGTTGAGGTGGTGGTGGATGTGGCGGTGACATAGGCATGCGCACAGGGTGTGCCGGGTGTGCCTGGGCACACCCTAATCACCTAGGGCACATAGCATTGACAGTGAGGAGATGGGAAAGATCTCCCTCGGACCTGCCCTGCTCTATTTCTCTTTGCCTACAGGTACATGGCCCCGATACATTACTCTCCCTGCTGGCAAACACATGCATGTGTATTTCAACTTTGGGGTGCACACCTTAATGCAATAGGCTGCGCACACCTATGGGCGGTGTAGGTGGAAGCGGTGGTGGAGGAGGACCAGGGCCGGATTAAGAGCATCATGGGCTTGGTGCTGAGGATTTTGAAGGGCCTTAAGGGCCGTGCCTTGCCATGCACCCAGAGGAGGAAGGGTGCAGCCATGCATGCCTAATTCAACATGGGATGCTGTCTCTGAAGCCCATAAACACATCCATGCATCGGCAACTGTCCCTCCTTGTCCGGCCTTCGCGATGTTTGGGGAGGTTCTGAGGGTGCTGCCTGGGGAAGCGAGCATAGAAGCCAGACTTCTGTGTTTACAAGTGACAGAAGAGCGGTAACAGTGAATATGGCCAACCCGGGGCCTATATAAAAGGTAGGGGCCTGGAGCTGCAGCTCCAATAGCCCCTACGTTAATCTGGCCCTGAGGAGGAGGACGAGGTAGCCAACACTGCTTCTTTTCACAAATTTTAAATGAGGGTACACCCCAAAAGAGTGAGAAAGTGCAAAAATGGAACAATGGGTGGGTAAGGTCGGTATCCATTGCTATTCTGCATAAGGTACGGAAAAGTCCCGTGGGATCCATGCCTGGTTCATTTTAATGAACGTGAGCTTGTCCACATTGTCTCTGGACAGGCGGCTGCGCTTGTCTGTTATAACGCCCCCAGCCGTGCTAAATACCCGTTCAGATAATACACTGGCTGCAGGGCACGCCAGCACCTCCAAGGCGTAAAGGGCAAGCTCAGGCCATGTGCCCAATTTGGAGACCCAGAAGTTAAAGGGGGCAGACCCCTCATTCACTACATGTAGGCGTGTGCACACATACTGCTCCACCATGTTGGTAAAATGCTGCCTCCTGCTAAGACGTTCCATCTGAGCTGCTGGTGCTGCTGTTTGTTGTGGCGTGCTGACAAAGCTTTTCCACATTTCGGCCATGCTAACCCTGCCTTCTGAGGTGCTGGCGGTGCCCTGGTTGCGTTGGCGACCTCCTCCTCCTCCTCCTCTGCCTTGTGCTTCCACTGCGGCCCCGCTGTCAGATGGGAATGCCAGCAGCATGGCGTCTACCAGCGTGCGCTTGTACTCGCGCATCTTGCGATCGCGCTCCAGTGAGTGAATTAAGGACGGTACGTTGTCCTTGTAACGGGGATCCAGCAGCGTGGCCACCCAGTAATCAGCACAAGTTAGAATGTGGGCAACTCGGCGGTCGTTGTGGAGACACTGCAGCATGTAATCGCTCATGTGTGCCAGGCTGCCCAGAGGCAACGAAAGGCTGTCCTCTGTGGGAGGTGTATCGTCCGTGTCCTCTGTATCCCCCCAGCCACGCACCAGTGATGGCCATGAGCTGGCCTGGGTGCCACCCTGCTGTGAACATGGTTCCATCTCCTCCTCCAGCTCCTCCTCCTCCTCATCCTCCTCATCCTCCAGAACTGTGCCCCTGCTGGACAATTGTGTCCCTGGCGTTTGTGTGTGCAGGAACCCACCCTCGGAGCCCCTTGCGAATGACTGCCCTGAAAGCCTTGGAAATGTTACCTCTTCATCCTCCTCCTCCTGTGCCACATCCTCTTCCATCATCGCCCGAATTGTTTTTTCAAGGAGGCATAGAAGTGGGATAGTTAAGCTGAGAACGGCATCATTGCCACTGGCCATGTTGGTGGAGTACTCAAAACAGCGCAACAAGGCACACAGGTCTCGCATGGAGGCCCAGTTATTGGTGGTGAAGTGGTGCTGTTCCGCAGAGCGACTCACGCGTGCGTGCTGCAGCTGAAACTCCACTATGGCCTGCTGCTGCTCGCACAGTCTTTCCAGCATGTGCAAGGTGGAGTTCCACCTTGTGGGCACGTCACATATGAGGCGGTGAGCGGGAAGGCCGAAGTTACGCTGCAGCGCTGCCAGGCGAGCAGCAGCAGGGTGAGAGCGCCGAAAGTGCGCACAAACGGCCCGCACTTTCTGCAGCAGCTCTGACATATCGGGGTAGTTTTTAAGGAACCTCTGCACCACCAAATTCAGCACATGTGCCAGGCAAGGGATGTGCGTCAAACCGGCTAGGCCCAGAGCTGCTATGAGATTTCGCCCGTTATCGCACACCACCAGGCCGGGCTTGAGGCTCGCTGGCAGCAACCACTCATTTGTCTGCTGTTCCATGCTCCTCCACAACTCCTGCGCGGTGTGTGGTTTGTCCCCCAAACAGGCAAGTTGTAAAACTGCCTGCTGTCATTTACCCCTGGCCGTGCTGAAGTTGGTGGTGAAGGTGTTACGCTGTCCGGATGAGGAGGCGGTAGAGGATGAGGAAGCGGAGTAGGAGGAGTTAGGAACAGGAGGCAAACTGAAGCGCCCTGCAATCCTCGGTGGTGGAAGGACATGCGCCAAATTGCTATCCGCCTCAGGCCCATCCGCCACTGCATTTACCCAGTGTGCCGTTAGGGAGATATAACGCCCCTGACCGTGCTTACTGGTCCACGTATCGGTAGTTAGGTGGACCTTGGCACAGATGGCGTTGCGCAGTGCACACCTGATTTTTTCCCCCACTTGGTTGTGCAGGGAAGGGATGGCTTGCCTGGAAAAGTAGTGGCGGCTGGGCACGACGTACTGTGGGACAGCCACCGACATAAGGTTTTTAAAACTGTGCGTCTCCACCAGACGGAATGACAGCATTTCAAAGGCCAATAATTTTGAAATGCTGGCATTCAGGGCCAGGGATCGCGGGTGGGTAGGGGGGTACTTCCTCTTCCTCTCAAGTGTTTGGGAGGTGGAAAGCTGAACGCTTCCACGGGACATTGTGGAGATGGTTGTTGGTGACCCAGGTGGTGGTGTTGCTGACAGATCGTCTGTTTGTGGGGTGGCAGGTGCCGGTATCACTACAGATGTGGCTGGAGCGGCCGAGACTGCAGCAGAAGAGGAAGCAGGATGAGCCAGAGACGTTTCTTGGTTTTGAAGGTGTGTACTCCACTGCAGCTCGTGCTTTGCACTTAGATGCCTGATCATGCAGGTTGTGCTCAGGTTGAGAAGGTTTATGCCTCGCTTCACGCTCTGATTGCACAGGGTGCAAACCACTCTTGTCCTGTCATCAGCACATTTTCTAAAGAACTTCCACGCTAGAGAACTCCTTTGAGCTGACTTTGGTGCGCTCGTTCCCTTGCTGCGTTGGGCAGTAGCGGGCGTAGTGTCTAGGGCACGGCCGCTCCGCTTCTGCACCCTGCTCCCTCTTCTGCTGTGCTGGTGGCTCTGTGCGACCACCGCCTCTTCCTCCAAACTACTCAGGTCACCTGCATGACGTTCATTCCATGTGGGGTTGAGGACCTCATCGTCCTCCACATCATCTTCCACCCAGTCTTCACCCCTGCCCTCCTTGTCGGTCTCCACAATGCTGAACGCCGCAGCAGTTGGCACCTGCGTTTCGTCATCATCGGAGACGTGCTGCGATGATCCTTGCATGTACTCATCTTGAGAAATAAGTGGTTGGGCATCGCTGCACTCAATCTCTTCCACTTCTGGGGCAGGGCTAGGTGGATGGCCCTGGGAAACCCTGCTGACAGAGTCATCAAAAAGAAGAAGAGACTGCTGTATGGCTTGGGGCTCAGACTGCTTGCCTGATTTGCAAGGGGGTGAGGTGAAAGACGGTTGGACATCGGCTGCAGGTGCCAACTGTGACCTTTCTGCAGTAGACTGGGTGGGAGACAATGTGAAGGAACTGGAGGCACTGTCAGCAGCAAACCAATCTACTATCGCCTCCACTTGTTCTGGCCTCATCACTTCTAGGGGCGTATGATGCCCTACCAAATACTGATGCAGGTTCTGTCGCCTACTCACACTTGAGGAAGGTGTTTCACTTGTGCGTGTAGCTGGCAAAGATCGACCACGTCCTCTCCTTGCAACAGGAGCTCTACCAGCAGCACCACGACCCAGGCCACGGCCCTTATTTGACGGTCTCCTCATATTTCTGTAATTTAAGATCTTGCCCTAGAAAGGTTTTTATTGAATAGCGGAATAGGAAATATGATCCAAAAAAGTGTATGTATCTCGCACGTACAAAACCACACTAGGCCCCAATTACTATTGTTTCTACCCCTAAAAGGATGGATGAGGAGTAGGAGGAGTATGGAACAGAAAGCACCCTCAAATCTTCAGAAGTATGAGATGAACCTCAAAAACTTGGAAAGGTGGATCTCACACGTACCGACACAGACTATCCCGCAATTCAATTGATCCTCAAAGGTTTTTATTGAATAGCGGAATAGGAAATATGATCAAAAAAAGTGTATGTATCTCGCACGTACACCACCACACTAGGCCCCAATTACTATTGTTTGTACCCCTAAAAGGATGGTTGAGCAGTAGGAGGAGGAGTATGGAACAGGCAGCACCCTCAAATCTTAAGAAGTATGAGATGAACCCCAAAAACTTGGAAAGGTGGATCTCACACATACCGACACAGACTATCACGCAATTTAATTGATCCCCAAAGGTTTTAATTGAATAGCGGAATAGAAAATATGATCAAAAAGAAAGTGTATGTATCTCACACGTACACCACCACACTAGGCCCCAATTACTATTGTTTGTACCCCTAAAAGGATGGTTGAGCAGTAGGAGGAGGAGTATGGAACAGGCAGCACCCTCAAATCTTCAGAAGTATGAGATGAACCCCAAAAACTTGGAAAGGTGGATCTCACACGTACCGACACAGACTATCACGCAATTTAATTGATCCCCAAAGGTTTTAATTGAATAGCGGAATAGAAAATATGATCAAAAAGAAAGTGTATGTATCTCACACGTACACCACCACACTAGGCCCCAATTACTATTGTTTGTACCCCTAAAAGGATGGTTGAGGAGTAGGAGGAGGAGTATGGAACAGGCAGCACCCTCAAATCTTCAGAAGTATGAGATGAACCCCAAAAACTTGGAAAGGTGGATCTCACACGTACCGACACAGACTATCACGCAATTTAATTGATCCCCAAAGGTTTTTTCTTTTTTTTTTTTTTTTTTTCCAATAAAGTGCTTTATTGAAGTTAATTGAAAATACAATGAAAACAGTTATTGGTTTAACAAGTAAAGCGCAATGTAACAATAATGAGATACATCTAGTAGTCATTGAACATACATCAGGCAAACAAATGTGCAACCAATTTAGACTTAGATGTAAATCAGCGAAAACATGTTCCAAACAAGGGGGTATGGACCAGTGTCCACACCAAGAAGGTTTTAATTGAATAGCGGAATAGAAAATATGATCAAAAAGAAAGTGTATGTATCTCACACGTACACCACCACACTAGGCCCCAATTACTATTGTTTGTACCCCTAAAAGGATGGTTGAGCAGTAGGAGGAGGAGTATGGAACAGGCAGCACCCTCAAATCTTCAGAAGTATGAGATGAACCCCAAAAACTTGGAAAGGTGGATCTCACACGTACCGACACAGACTATCACGCAATTTAATTGATCCCCAAAGGTTTTAATTGAATAGCGGAATAGAAAATATGATCAAAAAGAAAGTGTATGTATCTCACATGTACACCACCACACTAGGCCCCAATTACTATTGTTTGTACCCCTAAAAGGATGGTTGAGCAGTAGGAGGAGGAGTATGGAACAGGCAGCACCCTCAAATCTTCAGAAGTATGAGATGAACCCCAAAAACTTGGAAAGGTGGATCTCACACGTACCGACACAGACTATCACGCAATTTAATTGATCCCCAAAGGTTTTAATTGAATAGCGGAATAGAAAATATGATCAAAAAGAAAGTGTATGTATCTCACACGTACACCACCACACTAGGCCCCAATTACTATTGTTTGTACCCCTAAAAGGATGGTTGAGGAGTAGGAGGAGGAGTATGGAACAGGCAGCACCCTCAAATCTTCAGAAGTATGAGATGAACCCCAAAAACTTGGAAAGGTGGATCTCACACGTACCGACACAGACTATCACGCAATTTAATTGATCCCCAAAGGTTTTAATTGAATAGCGGAATAGAAAATATGATCAAAAAGAAAGTGTATGTATCTCACACGTACACCACCACACTAGGCCCCAATTACTATTGTTTGTACCCCTAAAAGGATGGTTGAGCAGTAGGAGGAGGAGTATGGAACAGGCAGCACCCTCAAATCTTCAGAAGTATGAGATGAACCCCAAAAACTTGGAAAGGTGGATCTCACACGTACCGACACAGACTATCACGCAATTTAATTGATCCCCAAAGGTTTTAATTGAATAGCGGAATAGAAAATATGATCAAAAAGAAAGTGTATGTATCTCACACGTACACCACCACACTAGGCCCCAATTACTATTGTTTGTACCCCTAAAAGGATGGTTGAGAAGTAGGAGGAGGAGTATGGAACAGGCAGCACCCTCAAATCTTCACAAGTATGAGATGAATCCCAAAAACTTGGAAAGGTGGATCTCACACGTACCGACACAGACTATCACGCAATTTAATTGATCCCCAAAGGTTTTAATTGAATAGCGGAATAGAAAATATGATCAAAAAGAAAGTGTATGTATCTCACACGTACACCACCACACTAGGCCCCAATTACTATTGTTTGTACCCCTAAAAGGATGGTTGAGCAGTAGGAGGAGGAGTATGGAACAGGCAGCACCCTCAAATCTTCAGAAGTATGACATGAACCCCAAAAACTTGGAAAGGTGGATCTCACACGTACCGACACAGACTATCACGCAATTTAATTGATCCCCAAAGGATTTAATTGAATAGCGGAATAGAAAATATGATCAAAAAGAAAGTGTATGTATCTCACACGTACACCACCACACTAGGCCCCAATTACTATTGTTTGTACCCCTAAAAGGATGGTTGAGCAGTAGGAGGAGGAGTATGGAACAGGCATCACCCTCAAATCTTCAGAAGTATGAGATGAACCCCAAAAACTTGGAAAGGTGGATCTCACACGTACCGACACAGACTATCACGCAATTTAATTGATCCCCAAAGGATTTAATTGAATAGCGGAATAGAAAATATGATCAAAAAGAAAGTGTATGTATCTCACACGTACACCACCACACTAGGCCCCAATTACTATTGTTTGTACCCCTAAAAGGATGGTTGAGCAGTAGGAGGAGGAGTATGGAACAGGCAGCACCCTCAAATGTTCAGAAGTATGAGATTGTGTTCACTGTACCCCACAAAGATTGTGTTCACTGCACCCCACAAAGATTGTGTTCACTGCACCTCAAAAAGGATTTTGTTCACTGCACCCCACAAAGATTGTGTTCACTGCACCCTAAAAGGATTTTGTTCACTGCACCCCAAAAAGATTGTGTTCACTGTACCCCCCAAAGATTGTGTTCACTGCACCCCACAAAGATTCTGTTCCCTGTACCCCACAAAGATTGTGTTCACTGCACCCCACAAAGGATTTTGTTCACTGCACCCCAAAAAGATTGTGTTCACTGCACCCCAAAAAGGATGTTGTTCACTGCACCCCAAAAAGGATTTTGTTCATTGCACCCCAAAAAGATTGTGTTCACTGCACCCCACAAAGATTGTGTTCACTGCACCCCACAAAGGATTTTGTTCACTGCACCCCATAAAGATTGTGTTCACTGTACCCCCCAAAGATTGTGTTCACTGCACCCCACAAAGGATTTTGTTCACTGCACCCCAAAAAGATTGTGTTCACTGTACCCCCCAAAGATTGTGGTCACTGCACCCCACAAAGATTCTGTTCACTGTACCCCACAAAGATTGTGTTCACTGCACCCCACAAAGGATTTTGTTCACTGCACCCCAAAAAGATTGTGTTCACTGCACCCCAAAAAGGATTTTGTTCACTGCACCCCAAAAAGATTGTGTTCACTGCACCCCAAAAAGGATTTTGTTCACTGCACCCCAAAAAGGATGTTGTTCACTGCACCCCAAAAAGATTGTGTTCACTGCACCCCACAAAGATTGTGTTCACTGCACCCCACAAAGGATTTTGTTCACTGCACCCCAAAAAGATTGTGTTCACTGCACCCCAAAAAGGATGTTGTTCACTGCACCCCAAAAAGGATTTTGTTCACTGCACCCCAAAAAGATTTTGTTCACTGCACCCCAAAAAGGACGTTGTTCACTGCACCCCAAAAAGATTGTGTTCACTGCAGCCCAAAAAGATTGTGTTCACTGCAGCTCACACACAGAAAAATGGATGTGGATCACTGACACCTGCCTATCTCCTATCCCACACCACACAGCAATATCGATTGTAGTTTGTAGAACACAGTTTCCCTAAAATTCAGCAGCAGCAGCCTCTCCCTAACAGGATTGAGAAGAGATCGTAGATCAGGATTGAGTGCAGAGTCACCCCACCCCCCACACAGCAATATCGATTGTAGTTTGTAGAAGACACTGACCCTATAATTCAGCAGACTCTATCCCTAAAATGCCTACAACTCGCCCTGCCTAAACACTCCGACCTGTCCCTCAATTCTATCCGGACACAAATGGTTTTTTCCTGCCTGTCTTTCCCTAATCAGCAGCCAGCACGTTGATGTGTGCTCTGTCCCTGATCTAAGCAGCAGAATGAAGACGCTGCGGCTGCCTGGAACTTATAAAGACTTGGTCACATGCTTCAGACGGCCAATCACAGCTACTGAGACATTTGCAGGCATGGCTGGGATGGCTTAAGGCACACCAGTTAAACGATTGTTGATTGGCTGTTGAAAGCCCGCCATGAAAAGAGCGCCAAAGCATGCAAAACCCGGAAATAAAACAACCGAACACGGATTTTTACCCGAACATACAGTAAAGTGTCCGTGTCCGTGTTCGGGTACAAAAAATCCAATTATTCGGTACGAACACGAATAATACAGTCCGTGTTCGCTCAACACTACTCCTGACATATGTGCAAACCTGGTAACCAACTACAAGAAACTATTGCAAATCTTACCTCTGTACTTGCCAACAAGGGTTTTTTCACCAAGTACCAAGTCATGTTTTGCTTGGGGATCAAATACTTATTTTACTCACTGAACTGCAACTCAATTTATAACATTTATATCATGTATTTTTCCTAATTTCTGGTTCATATTCTGTCTCTTCTTTTTAAAATACACATATGATAACAAATATAGACTCTTCATTTCTTTGTATGTGGGTAAGCTTACAAAATCTGCAGGGCATAAAATAATTATTTTTCCCCACTGTAACAGTTGTGTATTTATTTCTCTTCTTTTTTTGAGGTCTTGAGGACACATTTTATTTTAGTTTTTTGATCTTTGCAACTACTTTGTGTATCCAGGTTAAATTTGCTCAGGCCATTTGGTGGTAAATGTTAAAGGATATCTCATGATTTTTGTTATTGTCAAAAAAAATATGAACCAAAACAGTAAAAAACAAAAAAATCATTCTTTTAACTTTATCTGTAAATGTATTTCCTTTACCATGACCCACCACCAAAAATAACCCAAAAATAATTCTCCTACTCCTAATGTACATGATTATACCACATAAGGTGTGAATTTTGTTTTTTATTTGTTATTTTCTATCATACATAAACACACTAACACTGGCACTGACACTAAATTATAAAGCTTTTGTTTAATGCTACTTACTTAAAACACACTGACACTAACACTGAAACTGACCCTAATGCTATAGCTGTTCATACACTAATAGATTTTCATTTGAAATTATTCATTTTTGAAAAATTTGTTCAATTGTCTAATCATTAGTGAGGTCAAATCGATGACAGTGTTTGAGTACAGTAAAGAGAAAATTTAAAAATTAAGGACTTTCATTTCTGGATTGTTTGATTTTTTTAATCATTGGTGAGGTCAAGAGACAATTTTAAGGCGCAGGATGGAACATTTTTTTTTAACAAACAAATGTCTGACAAACAATGAATGTGGTTTTCATTCAGAGAATTTTATTCATTCCAATATTGAATGTTAGAAGCAAACACATTTTTTAAATACTTTTTCAACGACATTCATCAAGTCTCTGTTGGCATTTTAAAAATGTATTGGTTAGATATTTGTGTGCGAAGGCTTCTACAAAAATCTAGCTAGCTAATATTAACACTAACATCAACTTTTTATTTTAGACTTAGCAGGGGGAAAGAAATACAGTGGAGGGCTCTAAAACTAGTGATTACTGTGATTTGGATATAACTGTGATCACGTGATTGAGAGTTGGACCTCCCCAAGTTAATCATTAGTCTGAGACCAGGATCTATCCAAGGCCTAATGGCTTGTTGTAGAATAGACCTAAAAGTAAGTCTAAGTAGGAGGAAGATGTGTTTATTATAGTGCAGCCAGAGTCACTTACAATATTATGTACATACAGCATGTCCTGCACAGGGCATTCCTGCACAGACATAAAGTAGAGTTCCAGTCACCTGTGGAAAAAATAAAAGTCAGCAGCTACAAAAACTGTAGCTGCTGACTTTTAAAAAAACAGCCATTCACCTGTCCCACGATCCAGTGGTGTGCTCACCCAAGTCAGTCTCACCCGCTGTCTCACCCATAGCATCTTCACTATGGGCACCTGGCTGTGACAGCTTGCGGCTTCACAGCCGGGTGCCCACTGTGCATATACGAGTCACGCTGTGCATCATGAATGGTGAATGCAGTCTTCTGGGACCTGTCAGTGTCCCAGAAGACTGCAGGGGGGAGGGAGGGAGGAGAACTTCAAATTTGGGTACCTGCTCCCCGCCCCCCACGACTCTTAGTTCCAATTGTTCAAGAGGAGCAGGGAACGGATCCCTAAAGCGGAACTTCAACTTTTTGGTGAAGCTCCGCTTTAAAAACATGAATAAACTGCAAACAAAAACTCTTCCGTTATGCCTCAATTAAGTACTAACATATTTATCTAACCTCCTATTTTCTAATACATTTATATGTCACCTAAACATACAGTGGTGATCGAAAGTTTGGGCACCCCAGGTAAAAATTTGTATTAATGTGCATAAAGAAGCCAAGGAAAGATGGAAAAATCTCCAAAAGGCATCAAATTACAGATTAGACATTCTAATAATATGTCAACAAAAGTTAGATTTTATTTCCATCATTAAAACTTTCAAAATTACAGAAAACAAAAAAAGTTTGGGCACCCTGCAGAATTTATAGCATGCACTGCCCCCTTTGCAAGGCTGAGACCTGCCAGTGTCATGGATTGTTCTCAATCATCATCTGGGAAGACCAGCTGATGTCAATCTCAAAGGTTTTAAATGCCCAGACTCATCTGACCTTGCCCCAATAATCAGCACCATGGGATCTTCTAAGAAGTTGTCTAGAAAACTGAAACTGAAAATAGTTGACGCTCACAAAGAAAAGATAGAAAAGCGTTTTCAGATGTCAATATCCTCTGTTCGGAATGTAATTAAGAAATGGCAGTCATCAGGAACAGTGGAAGTTAAAGCAAGATCTGGAAGACCAAGAAAAATATCAGACAGAACAGCTCGCAGGATTGTGAGAGAAACAATTAAAAACCCACGTTTGACTGCACGATCCCTCCAGAAAGATCTGGCAGACACTGGAGTTGTGGTACACTATTCCACTATAAAGAGATACTTGTACAAATATGGTCTTCATGGAAGAGTCATCAGAAGAAAACCTCTTCTACGTCCTCATCACAAAAATCAGTGTTTGAACTTTGCAAATAAACATATAGACAAGCCTGTTGCATTTTGGAAACAAGTTCTGTGGACCGATGAGGTTAAAATTGAACTTTTTGGCCGGAATGAGCAAAGGTACGTTTGGAGAAGAAGGGGCACAGAATTTAATGAAAAGAGCCTCTGTCCAACTGTTAAGCATGGGGGTGGATCAGTCATGCTTTGGGGTTGTATTGCAGCCAGTGGCACAGGGAACATCTCGAGTAGAAGGAAAAATGGATTCAATAAAATTTCAGCAAATTTTGGATGGTAACTTGATGCCATCGGTGAAAAAGTTGAAGTTAAAGAGAGGATGGCTTCTACAAATAGATAATCATCCTAAACACGCCTCGAAATCCACGGGGGATTACATCAAGAGGCGTAAACTGAAGGTTTTGCCATGGCTTTCACAATCTCCTGACCTCAACATAATTGAAAATCTATGGATAGACCTTAAAAGAGCAGTGCGTGACAGACAGCCCAAAAATCTCAAAGAACTGGAAGACTTTTGTAAGGAAGAATGGGCAAAGATACCTCAAACAAGAATTTAAAGACTCTTGGCTGGCTACAAAAAGCGTTTTCAAGCTGTGATACTTGCCAAAGGGGACAGTACAAGATATTAACTCTGCAGGGTGCCCAAACTTTTGCAGACGCCATTTTTTTGTTTTCTGTTATTTTGAAAGTGTAAATGATGGAAATAAAATCTAACTTTTGTTGACATATTATAAGAATGTCTAATCTGTAATTTGATGCCTTTTGGAGATTTTTCCATCTTTCCTTGGCTTCTTTATGCACATTCAGGCCCCGTTCACACTGGGGCGATCCGACTTCCCCAGGCGACCACAGAGGTCGCGGCGCGCTGCTCGCACCGCGACCTCGGAGCGGCCGGCACAGACTTCATAACATTGAAGTCTATGCAGGTCGCTCCGGGTCGCCCCAAAGAAGCTCCGGACCCTTTTTCTAAGTCGGAGCGACTTGTGTCGCTCCTATTAGAACGGGTCCATAGCTTCTGTATGGGAGGCGACCTACGGCAACCTGTTCAGACGACCAGGTCGCCTGACAAGTCGCCCCAGTGTGAACGGGGGCTAATACAAATTTTTACCTGGGGTGCCCAAAATTTCGATTACCACTGTAGTAGCATAATTGCCTATTGACTTTCCAGTAATAATTTAAGAAATTCTTGTAAAATGGTTATTCTCATTTTTCCAAGGTTTTTTTTCAAACCATATGCAGAACATTAATGTGGTGCTTTAGCACTTCTGTTCTAACCACATAATGAGGCATTGTATAGTTATAGATAAAATGAAGTGTAATAATTATTCATACAGAAAGCCATTTTGTCTTTAAGCATCATTTTCCAACCATTTAGTATGCTATCATACAAGAGCCACATACAGTGACAATAAATGACTTTTCATTTCTTGCATCAGAACAAATATAACTATTTTCAAATCAGTTTTCCCTAAATGTCTCCATTAAACCACTTTAAAAAATATGACTCTGTTTACATGTAGCATTCATTCAAGGACACTTGCATTTATAGAACTGAGAAAAGCAAAAACAAACATGCTAAAAGTCAAAATTAAACTTTTATTCATGGGGAAAATGCATTTAAATGCCAACTAGGGGAACATCTGGAGTAAACAAATTATTGATGTAAATAGATTTTCTTATTTTCAACTGTAATATTAGCTATCACATGCAGGCTATTTGTGTCAGTTAATATTATCATGAAGAACTGACTGATCATCTTGAAAGGCTTTTACATAACTGTACCTCTTTTTCCCTTTTGTTGCATACTACATTTGGGTTTTGTGGCATATTTTAAATGGTGTATCTAACTAAAAAGTTTATTTTCTTGGTTTCAGAATGCAAATAGACTTTAATGCATGCTGCAGGAGAGTCAACAGACTTTTATGAATTCAGTATTGTTTGTATTTTTAGTGCTGTGGTATAATTATTATGTGCTAAAACATCTTGCAGATCTTCAGAATAAGTATAATTAATGCAAGCCAATTTATAAAACCTTAAGGACATATAGTTCTCAACAAAAAGCTTAGAACTTTCTCATCGTGACCAATCATGTTTGCTCTTTCATTTTCTGGGACAATGAAACTGGAGCCATATTGGTATTTTTGTGACATTTATTGAATCCCTGGGATAGAACATGTCACCCTGGAGTCTGTGTTTAATTAAGCAGAAGTCATTTGAGAGATGCACAGTCCTGGTGAACTGGGGAACGATGGGTAAAGAACTGCAATTAGGCAGATATTTGACAATACATTTTTTTTTTTTAAATAACAAACATGTTATACTTACCTGCACTGTGCAATGATTTTGCACAGAGCAACCCCGATCCTCCTCTGTTCGGGTACCCCGCCAATGCTCCTGGCCTCTCCCCTCCTGCCGTGTACCCCCAGAGCAAGCAGCTTGCAATGGGGGCACCCAAGCTTGCATGCTCCCGAGCCAATGCCCTGTGTGTCCATTCACAAACATAGCTGTGACTTGGCCCCACCCCCTCCCTCTCCTCATTGGCTCACTGGCTGTGATTTACAGTAGCGGGATCCCTGAGGCTCTCGTGCACATCACTGGATCACGATGGGGCTCAGGTAGGTATTGGGTGTGGGGGGGGGGGGGCTGGAGGGCTGCTGCACACAGAAGTTTTTTTTACTTGCATGCATAGAATCCATGCAGGTAAAAAACCTCAAGCCTTTAGAACCATTTTAACGCTCATTTCTAGGTAGTGGGAGAGAGAAAAAAATCGTACCTCTCACACACACTTCTCTAATTTTAGATAATCACTTATTTTTTTTATTTAAAACAATAACTAAATAAAAAGCTCCATTTCCTTATTTCAAGGCAGGCTGATATCATTCATCTCAGAGGTTATACTATGAGTGTCATATATAATGAACCCAACCCTTATGGATAGCCAGTAAGTTGTCCTGCACCCACAGTTTAATGGTGCAGCAAGCAGCACTTAAGTCATCATATAGCTCAGCCTTTTGCATCATTCAGAACCTGCCAGGAAAAAAGGCAGAGAGAAAGTGGACCTGATTTGTCACATGGCTTGCTTGAAAACATCTCTTAAAAGTATACAGCAAAAAAATATGCATTAAACACTGCAGAGGATTCGGGTTGGTTGGGGTTAGAGCCTGGATTTGACTTGTAACACATGAAAGGATAAGTGTGTTGTTTGTAAAAAAAAAACATACATACTCACCTCTATGTTGAAGCATTGGTGTGATGCTGCAGTTGTCCCATGTCTGTTCTAAGCCTGGAAAACTGAGCAATCTGATGACCATTGATTGCTCAGTTCTGCTCAGAGTGGAGTGAGGTGACTGTCAGAGCTCTCTGCTCTGCTCCTCCAGCGCTCACTGGAACATCGTGCAGGGTAGGGCGCTGGCCCTGACTCTCAGCAGCATGGAACTGATAGCAAGCAATAGCCCACTATCGTCTGATTTTGATTCACAGGATAGCAAATGTAAGAATACTCCTGTGACCCACAAGAAAGGTATAGCCAAAAAACATTGACCATACTTATCTTTTAAACACAATACTTTATTTACTTATTGTTGTCAACAATGTATCAGATGGACTTGTGTGATGCTGTCTAAAGAGTCACCCGTGTTCGGATCTCTCTTCTATAGCATTTGACAGGCAGTGAGGAGGTATTGTACCACCTCCTCACTACCTGCTTTAACCCCTTGGATCCAACACAAGCACCCCCATTCAGGGGGGAGTCCAGGGGGAACGGTGTGTATAATTCCTGCCACAGTTGCAAAACAAAGCATTGCAGCTGCAGTATGTGTACATCCCCTGCCATTTCCTCTGCAGCAAAATAGGGTAGCAATTGAGGGGTAGTAAAACCATGGCTCAACCATGATGGTTTACTGTCCCCCTCCCCCTCAACCTCATGTGTGAGCAAGCCCAAATAGTGCAGCCAGTCAATGTGTCTCCGATCACCACCGCACCAGTCACAGTGTTGCCAGGCCAGTATATCTAGAATAATTTTTTCCTGATTTCCACCACACCAGACCAGTGTAGCAAGCAACAGTTTTCCTTATCACCGCCACAAAAGTCACAGCGTCACCAGACAAGTGCAGCCAGCAACAGTGTTTATGATCACCACCATACCAGTGCACTTTTACCTCTGCCTGCCTTCTGTACTGTCCCTGGCCTGTTTATTAATAATGTTTCTGCCTGCTGCCTAGAGTGATCATTTGCCTGTTTGTTGATCTTGTCTCTGCCTGATGCCTGAACTGACCCACCTATATGTCCAACTAAATACAGTGGGGATCGAACGTTTGGGCACCCCAGGTAAAAAATTGTATTAATGTGCATAAAGAAGCCAAGGAAAGATAGAAAAATCTCCAAAAAGCATCAAATTATAGATTAGACATTCTTATAATATGTCAACAAAAGTTAGATTTTATTTCCATCATTGACACTTTCAAAATAACAGAAAACAAAAAAATGGTGTCTGCAAAAGTTTGGGCACCCTGCAGAGTTAATATCTTGTACTGCCCCCTTTGGCAAGTATCACAGCTTGTAAATGCTTTTTGTAGCCAGCCAAGAGTCTTTCAATTCTTGTTTGAGGTATCTTTGCCCATTCTTCCTTACAAAAATCCTCCAGTTCTTTGAGATTTCTGGGCTGTCTGTCATGCACTGCTCTTTTAAGGTCTATTCATAGATTTTCAATTATGTTGAGGTCAGGAGATTGTGAAGGCCATGGCAAAACCTTCAGTTTATGCCTCTTGATGTAATCCCCCGTGGATTTCGAGGTGTGTTTAGGATCATTATCCATTTGTAGAAGCCATCCTCTCTTTAACTTCAGCTTTTTCACAGATGGCATCAAGTTACCATCCAAAATTTGCTGAAATTTTATTGAATCCATTTTTCCTTCTACTCGTGAGATGTTCCCTGTGCCACTGGCTGCAATACAACCCAAAAACATGATTGATCCACCCCCATGCTCTGTTGGGCAGAGGTCCTTTTCATTCAATTCTGTGCCCCTTCTTCTCCAAACGTACCTTTGCTCATTCCGGACAAAAAGTTAAATTTTAACCCCATTAACCCCAACAAGTCCACAGAACTTGTTTCCAAAATGCATCAGGCTTGTCTATATGTTCATTTGCAAAGTTTAAACGCTGATTTTTGTGGTGAGGACGTAGAAGAGGTTTTCTTCTGATGACTCTTCCATGAAGACCATATTTGTACAAGTATCTCTTTATAGTGGAATAGTGTACCACAACTCCAGTGTCTGCCAGATCTTTCTGGAGGGATCGTGCAGTCAAACGTGGGTTTTGAATTGTTTTTCTCACAATCCTGCGAGCTGTTCTGTCTGATATTTTTCTTGGTCTTCCAGATCTTGCTTTAACTTCCACTGTTCCTGATGACTGCCATTTCTTAATTACATTCCGAACAGAGGATATTGACATCTGAAAACGCTTTGCTATCTTCTTATAGCCTTCTCCAGCTTTGTGAGCGTCAACTATTTTCAGTTTCAGTTTTCTAGACAACTGCTTAGAAGATCCCATGGTGCTGATTGTTGGGGCAAGGTCAGATGAGTCTGGGCATTTAAAACCTTTGAGAATGACATCACCTGGTCTTCCCAGACGATGTTTGAGAACAATCCATGACACTGACAGGCCTTGCAAAGGGGGCAGTGCATGCTATAAATTCTGCAGGGTGCCCAAACTTGTGCAGACGCCATTTGTGTTTTCTGTAATTTTGAAAGTGTCGATGATGGAAATGGAAAATCTAACTTTTGTTGACATATTATAAGAATGTCTAATCTGTAATTTGATGCCTTTTGGAGATTTTTTCATCTTTCCTTGGCTTCTTTATGCACATTAATACAAATTTTTTACCTGGGGTGCCCAAACCTTCGATCCCCACTGTATGTTTCTGTAAGGCCCCAATCCAAAACATTCCCGATGGACAACTGCACTCCTGGAAACAAAGAAACTCTTTTCTTCTTGCTTTCTTCACCCTCCTGTAATTCCTGTCCAGTGAACATGGCATTCTTGGGGGCAGTCACAGTAGGCTAGACTATTTTGGCTTTTAGGAAAATGACTGCTATAGGCTATACTAAGCTATATTCCCTGGCCACTGTGTAGAGATGACCATTACAGTAAAAAGACTCACTGTGCCTCTTAGAAAATTCTCTAAAATGTGGTAATTTTCTAAGTGTTTCTACTGGTCCTGGTGCTCCAGGGCCTCCAAGAATGTGATAGGTAGTCAGGAAATTAGTAGTGTAAGTTATGCCCTTAGAAAACCTAATTGTGCTCCTTGGATTTTTGCCCCCTCTTTGTGTCTAGTCTAGTCTAGTCTAGTCTGTGAAAAAGTCCCATACATGGCATAGTAGAATGTGTTTTAGGCTGAAGGCATAGTAGAATGTGTTTTAGGATGTAATCATAAGTATGCTTATGCTGTGTATGAGAAATAACTTGTTAAAATGACAACTTTGTAAAAAAAAAAAAAAAAAAATTATTTAATTTCTTAATTTTCCAAAAAATTGTGACAAAAAAATTACAACTTAAAAAACTCATCATGCCTCTTACTAACTACCTTGGACTGTCACGTTCTAAAAAAAAAATTATTTTGGGGGTATTTGTACCGTCCTGGCATATTAGGGTCTCAAGAAATGAGACAGGCAGTCAGTAAATCCAAAACGATCAGTTTTCAGATTTCTATACCATAGTTTGTAGGTTCTCTAACTTTCACACAGACTAAATAAATTACACTGATTTCAGTTATAATGGTACAAATTAGTGATCGACCGATTTCGTTGCCGATACTGATATTTTGGTCAATGCATATCGGTATCGGCCGATATAATACGATATTTTCGTACAATTCAATTTTTTTTTCTTTGACAGGTACTCTTGTGAAGGGATCTGGGGGTCTAAAAGACCCCAAACCCCTCCTTTGCACTTAAAAGCATTCAAAACGCCAAGTTTGGCTGTTTTGAATGCTGTCATTTTTTTAATCTGGCGCCAGTACCCGGAAGTGATGTCATGACATCCCTTCCGGGTTTTGGCATTGAGACCTGATCAGAGCGGAATGCGGCTTTGATCGGGCCTTCTGCGGCCATGCAGGCTGGTTGCCCGCATCTTCCATGGGGTGGGAGACCCGGACGAGCCGCGGAAGGCGGCGGGAGGGGGGGGGACGTCCTCTCCCGGTCCTTGTAATGACAGCCGAGCGGCTTTTCAGCTGCATCGGTTGTCATTACAAGACAGATGACCATCAGCGTCCTCGAGCTGCAGGCATCACTCCGGTACAAGCGCTTTCCCGAAATATCGGCAATATCGGTCACCTTGGTGGCCGATTCAGATATATCGGGGAAAGTGCAGATCGGTCCTTTATATATCGGCTTTGCAGATATATCCCTAGTACAAATACCATTACCGCTGTTTGTGCATAGCGTGGAGCCATCATAGAAGGGGAATCAAACCACTCTAAGGAACCTGAGTATCAGTGATTATTCCGGTTTATGCTGTCTAAGATGGAGGTGAGCGTATGCACTGCACCTGGTGAATGGAGCACAAGGTTGTGGAGTGGATTACCACTGCGTGTTAACTTGGGAAGCACATTATTGCATCAGAGACTTTTTCTTGCACAAGTTAAAGAAGAATCACTATAAGTATTTTTTTGGGGGATCTTTCAGATATTTATATTTGCACATTATTTGCATTATTAGCACTTTATAACAGATGTTTTTGTATTAGTACCTTATATAATTGATGTGTTTATACAATTGCTGTTTTATCAATATATTGATTATCTATATTTTCTGTTGAGCAGCGCTATCACATATATCTTTATATCTGGCAGATAATGACATTTACTAAATCTGGAGAGTGAAAAATCCAGTGCACAGAAATCAATCAGCTTCCAATTTTTTTTTGTCAAAGCCTTATTGAATAAGCTGAAGTTAGAAGCTGCTTGGCTACCATGCATAGCTGAACCAGATTTTTAATTATCCAATTTTAGTAAATCATCCTGATAGTGTTCTATGACATGTAACTCTGAAAGTATTCTATGCTAGTGTTCTATGACATGTAACTCTGAAAGTATTCTATGCTGGCCTTAATAATTATTATGAACCATAGAAAGCTTTACTATAACTTTATCACAACAGTTTAAACAGTTTAAACTGATATATGATTGGTTGTTATGGGTTAGGTCACACTATACATGTCACTATATTATTTTTTGTAAATCCATTGAGTGACATAATAAAAAAAAAAATACATAGGAGAACATCCAGAATGTTAGAACTCTGACTTGTACCAGGTTCTGTAGATTAACCATTCTATTTATATACCACTGTGAATTCTGCCATTCATTGACTATATTATTTCTGGCAACCACATACATAGCATCATTTCTTTAGAAAGAAAACTTCCTTAGTTCAGAAAGCACATGTTCACTGCCAAATGTCCCTGACTAATATTAAAGTGGAAACATTTTTATATATTATTCAATTATTACTACCACGCACAAGGGATATTTTAAAATGTAAATTTTTTTTTAAAGGGTGTCAATATAAGAACTTAGAGGATAGTGAGTTGGGAAGTCTTAAATGACAATGACCAAAGAGAAGAATATTGTTTATTACTATTTTAATGTTTTTTAAAGTTTTCATTGCTATCTGTGTATTGACTGCAGATAATCATCCTTCCCTGTAAACCAGGGTTTGGCAATCTATTTACCTTGAAGGAACTCTTGGCAAAGAGTTTGAGATCTCGGGGGGAACCCCTGAAAAAATGTTCAGATCCACAGCTTATGGAACATTGTATCTGATTAGTGAGCAGTAGTTATAAAATCAAATTATTGTAGGAATGGCAATAAATCAGGGTTTCTCAACCAGGGTTCCATGAGAAGTCCCCAGGGGTTCTGCCCCAAATCAACACTGTGGCAGATGTATATCCACCCAATGTTGTTTTCAGTGAGTACTGTCAATTCAAATGGCACTGAAGCAGTAGGTCAGATCCTATATATGGCAGACCTAAATGCAGACTGCAGTGTGGGGTAATAAAAAGCAGGAGCACATGACTGAAGAAGGAGGTGACATCCTATGTACCTCACCTCCTGCTAAATTCATTATGATCCAGACACATTCTCCCACTTTCCGCAGGCTGAATTCAGCATTACCATAGGCAGGATGTCACCTCCTGTTTCAGCCACATGCTCCTGCTCACTGCTCCCTCTCTCCAGTCTGTATTCAGCACTGTCATATAAAGGGTCTCACCTCCTGCTTTAGCAATATGCTCCTGCTCTCTCCAATCCTTTCAGTGCTGCCCTCATTCACAGAAGCCGCAACTACAGAGGAGGCATGGGGTATCAATATGCACTGACATTACTCACTGTCAGTGCCCACTGAAAACAACATTGTGTGGATATATATCTGCCACAATGTTGATTTGCAGCAAAACTCCTGGGAATTTTATGCAGACCCTTAGGGTTCCACAGAACCCAGACTGAGAAACCCTGATGTAACCACAGTCACAGAGACAATGGGGGGGGGGGGGGGGGGGGAACTTGACCTGTAGTTGTCCTCAGAACAAAGGAAAATCTTTCAACAGGCACAAATGTTCACCCCAATGAATAGATTTCCTCTCAGGGAATTGAGATCTCTCTGATGAGAGATAGACAACAAAGAATGAACTTATATGAGTCCCTATTCCACCCAAAACAAATAAAAATGTTGACTATACATACACTATGGGGTAGATTTACTAAAACTGGTGCGCTCAGAATCTGGTGCAACGGTGCATGGTAGCCAATCAGCTTCTAACCTCAGCTTGTTCAAATAAGCTTTGGAAATACATCCTGGAAGCTGATTGTTTTCTATGCAGAAGTGAGCCTGATTTTGCACCATTTCTCCAGCTTTAGGAAATAAACCCGGGAGCTTTGTGAATTCTGCGAGTTCATAATAGTATAACATTAAGTGGGTTAGGACCATCTCAGAGGCACATTGTGTCTTCTATATGATAACCAGTTCTGGACCAGAAGATTTTCCCCCTCAATGACCAGGCCATTTTTTGCGATTCGGCACTGTATTATTTTAACTGACAATTCTGCGGTCGTGCAAATCTGTACCCAAATAAAATTGATGTCCTTTTTTTCCCACATATAGAGCTGTCTTTTGGTGGTATTTGATCACCTCTGCAATTCATGTATTTTTTTTGCGCTATAAACAAAAAAAAGGGACAATTCTGGAAAAAAAACAATATTTTTCACATTCTGCTATATAACATTCCCAATAAAAAAAAATCAATTTTTTTCATAATTTTAGGCCAATTGGTATTCTGCTATTTTTTGGTAAAAAAAAAATCCCAATAAGCGTATTTTGATTGGTTTGCGCAAAGGTTATCGCATCTACAAACTAGGGAAAAGATTTATGTCATTTTTATTTTTATTTTTACTAGTAATGGAGGCGATCAGCGATTTTTAGCGGGACTGCAACATTGCAGAGGACAGATCGGACCCCTAACTGACATTTTTAACACTTTGCGGGACCAGTGACATTACTACAGTAATCAGTGCTAAAAATATGCACTGTTACTGAAATAATGACAATGGCAGGGAAGGGCTTAACCAAGGGACAATCAAAGGGTTAAATGTGAGCCTAGGGGGTGTTTTCTAACTGTGAGGGGGGTTAGGCTTATGGAATCAACACAGAGACCTATGTTCCTAAATACGAGGAACACTGGAGCTCTGTATTAATTCCTGTGTTTAAAACAGCAGACTGCTGTTCTCTCTACACGGGGAGCGATCGCTGGTGCCCGTGAATCAGCTACTCACTGGCAATGGCACCCCCAGGATCGCTCCCGCGAACCACCGGGCAGGTATGGCGATTCGCAGGAACCTGGCGACCTGCCTCCGTATATTGACAGTGGCTGGTCGGCAAGTGGTAATAATCATTAATACTGTATATGCAATGCAGCGCTGCTGCAGGTTTTGATCTCAAAATGATGGGCAAAAGAACACATTGGGCTCAATAAAAAAAACTATTTTTTTTTATAACTAGGGTCACAAGGGCCACCAATGTAGTCCTGGAAGGCCACCAACTAAGCACTACTTGTGTGTGTGTGTATATATATATATATATATATATATACATACAGTAACTCACAAAAGTGAGTACACCCCTCACATTTTTGTAAATATTTTATTATATCTTTTCATGTGACAACACTGAAGAAATGACACTTTGCTACATTGTGAAGTAGTGGGTGTACTGCTTGTATAACAGTGTAAATTTGCTGTCCCCTCAAAATAACTCAACACACAGACATTAATATCTAAACTGCTGGCAACAAAAGCGAGTAAGTCAAAGGGTCCAAATAGGGCCCAAAGTGTCATTATTTTGTGTGACCACCATTATTTCCCAGCTTTGCCTTAACCCTCTTGGGCATGGAGTTCATCAGACTTTCATAGGTTGCCACTGGAGTCCTCTTCCACTCCTTCATGACGACATCACAGAGCTGGTGGATGTTAGAGACCTTGCGCTTCTCCACCTTCCGCTTGAGGATGCCCCACAGATGCTCAATAGGGTTTGGGTCAAGAGACATGCTTGGCCAGTCCCTGACCCTTACCTTCAGCTTCTTTATCAAGGCAGTGGTCGTCTTGGAGGTGCATTTGGGGCCGTTATCATGGTGGAATACTGCCCTGCGGCCCAGGGATCATGCTCTGCTTCAGTATGTTACAGTACATGTTGGCATTCATGGTTTCCTCAATGAACTGTAGCTCCCCAGTGCCGGCAGCACTCATGCCCCAGACCATGACACTCCTATCACCATGCTTGACAGTAGACAAGACACACTTGTCTTTGTACTTCTCACCTGGTTGCCACCACACACGCTTGACACCATCTGAACCAAATAAGTTTATCTTGGTCTCATCAGACTACAGGACATGGTTCCAGTAATCCATGTCCTTAGTCTGCTTGTCTTCAGAAAACTGTTTGCGGTCTTTCTTGTGAATCATCTTTAGAAGAGGCTTTCATCTGGGACGACAGCCATTCAGACCAATTTGATGCAGTGTGCAGCATATGGTCTTAGCACTGACGTACTGACTCCCAACTGTATGGGCAGTACCTTCGCGCTAGACGCAACTGTAAAGACCTTACAAGTTTTCAGAAGGCAGCTGACGACTTGAGACAAAGACTTCTGACCAGAGGATACCCCCCCACTACTCTTAAGAAGGCATATAGAAAGGCCCTGATGAAAGACAGGACCTCACTCATAGCTTCAAATACAGCCAGACCAGCCGACCAAACACTGAGAGTAATTATGAAATATTCAGAACAACACATTGACATTAAGAGAATTGTGGGGAGGTATTGGCACTTGTTGTCCCTTGACCCCATCGTGGGCAAACATGTTCCCCCTGTCCCCCAAATCACTTTTAAAAAAGTTCCCGCCTTAAAAGACCAATTGGTACGCAGTGAATACACAGCTCAAAATGGTAGAGATCCCTGTAAGGCCAAAGGCACCTTTATATGCGGTGCCTGCAAATATTGCAAATTCATGCTCACTAAAAAAAATCCCATTCTACCGAATGGGCAAATCTTTGTACCCCAACATTTTGCCAACTGCCGCACCCACGGGGTGGTATACTTACTCCTCTGTGGGTGCGGCTGTTTCTATGTTAGCAAAACAAAGTTAGATTTCACCAAAAGGGCTAACAGACACATAAAAAGCATGAGAACCTGCAACCCAGACCTCCCACTGGGCCGACATACCAGCTTGGTACATGCAGGGATATTTCTAAAAATAAAGTTTTTGATTTTGGATAGAGTCCACCCCAGTTCAAGAGGAGGGGATTGGAATAAGACCCTCCTCCAACTTGAACTGCGGTGGATTTACCGCCTGAAGGCAACAGAACCTCCAGGCTTGAACGATATGATATCGTTCAAGCCATTCCTTGAGGGATTTACTTCAGGAGGTATGGAGAGATAGACAATCTCTCTTATGCCCCCTGTGACACACACTTTGATCTACCACATATTTCATGGAGGGAATCCCTGGCTCTATTTCAATCATACAAAGTTTCTTTAACAGAAATATGCTGCTTACATGTCTATCCCCTTTGATATTTTTTCCCCTCCCCTTCTTGCTTCTTCCCTTTTCCCCCCCTTTTTTCCTTCCCCCCCCCCCTTCCCTCAACATTTAATTCTGTCTCAAATCCACATTCCCCTTCCTTTCCCTTTCCCTTTCAGACAATTTTTGTGATTATACTATTGTATTAATTACTTGCTCTGCTTTGTACACACGAACATCAACCTGCCCCTGTGGTGCAACTATGGTTGTCAACGTTCTTTTCCCTTTTCTCTGTTTAATGGACAAAAAATCCAAATACAGAGATGTGTCTTGAACCAATGTGTTATTTCTGCTATATAGATAACACATATTTTTCACATGATTCCTTATCTTTGCCGAGTTTGTTTTGCAGAGAAACAATCATTTTTTGCTATTGCTATGGGAACAGCCCAGCACGGCAAAGCGAACGCCACCTTGTGGCGTCCGCAAATGGTGGCAGCAGCCCTTTACATCTGGCTCATGGGTTGAGCCCATCGCGCATGCCCAATAGACCCCGCCTGACGATCACAACGTTGGCGGAAGTCTATACCGTGTCGGTGGGACACACAGGCCGACGTCACTTCCGCCGGATCATTTCCGGCAGTGGTGACTTGTCATCACTTCCGCCGGACTATTTCCGGCTGGGGACGGTGCTGGCCCATGTGACCCAGGAAATCCTTTTGGCAGTCAGCTGGACTTAACAGCCGTCCAGCTGAGACTGGTCTCAGCTGATTAGGAATTCCTCTTATATGCTCCACGCTCGGCATCGGACTCATATGCTCCTTTGCCGAGCATGGAATAACATCTACTCTGCCATTGGACTCATATTGTCAAGATTGGACCCTAAAAGGTATCTTCACACTCTAGATATTTTTGTTTTGGGCTTTTTATCCTTGTTGGCTCCCCTGCTCTCAAACAGTTGTAATTTTTACTTAGAGAAAAAAACTTTTTTGTTTAACAAAACTTTTCATCATTTATTTCATTGGTTACCCATTGGTGAGCATTTGAGCCACCGGGATTATCCCTTCATCCCAGAGAGCCTACCATTCATACATGGTTGGAGGCCCTCTGGTGAGATTAACCCCTCTGTGTCCTTTTTGTCCTTTGACTTTTTTCACATGACACATCATTTACTATGAATCTTTTCCTATTTTGGCTCTTTGCCCAGCAGGATTGCCTCTTCTGGGATTTCAGCTGTCCCCACCCAGACTCATACAGATGTCTGGTAGCAAGCAACCTCGATTGAACTCCAATTCTACAAATTAAAAATTCTCTTTCTGCATGAAGCAAATTCCATCATTTTTAAACGGCATACCATAGACCCACATCGGCATTGTTGATGTTCTGTTTTTAGCCTCGCAGGCAGGCACTCTTTCTTCAATCATTACAGTGAACCATGTAAGTGTATCCCTTTGATTTAAATTCTTTCCTGTTAGATTGGATTTGGAATATGTATAATATGTATATATAACACTGATTATTTGCAGACCACCCTCCCAAGGCACCCCTGAAGAAGGAGTGTTTCTCCGAAACGCGTCGGGTGTTCACACGGGGGTTCTATGGTGGATGTTCAACCCTGTAATGTGACGTATGATTTTGCTTGCCTTTGCTTTTATCTTTTACCTTTTGTATAAATAATTTCAATAAAGTGACATTTGTATTCTTACCTATGTGCAATTTTTGAAACACTAGTGCCTTAAAAGTCCCACCCACAGGGGAACCAACTGGTTTTTTGAACCCCTTTAACCTCTGCCGCAATGCTGGCAGCACTCATACGTCTATTTTCTAAAGACAACCTCTGGATATGACGCTGAGCAACTGCACACAACTTCATTGGTCGACCATGACAAGGCCTGTTCTGAGTGGAACTTGTCCTGTTAAACTGCAGTTTGGTCTTGGCCACCATGCTGCAGCTCAGCTTCAGGGTCTTGGAAATCTTCTTATAGCCTAGCCCATCTTTTTGTATAGTAGCAATCCTATTTTTCAGGTCCTCAGAGAGTTCTTTGCAATGAGGTGCCATGTTGAACTTCCAGCGACCAGTATGAGAGAGTGAGAGTGATAAAACCAAATTTAACACACCTGCTTCCTATTTACACCTGAGACCTTGTAAACACTAATGAGTCACATGACACTGGGGAGGGAAAATGGCTAATTGGGCCCAATTTGGACATTTTCACTTAGGGGTGTACTCACTTTGTTGCCAGCGGTTTAGACATTAATGTCTGTGTGTTGAGTTATTTTGAGGGAACAGCAAATTTACACTGTTATACAGGCTGTACACTCACTACTTTCCATTGTAGCAAAGTGTCATTTCTTCAGTGTTGTCACATAAAAAGATATAATAAAAGATGCTGTGTATATATATATATATATATATATATATATATATATATACACACACAGAAAGTGTACTATCTCTAGGGGACATACAGTGCATTGCGAAAGTATGATCAGAGATGCAGCCAAGAGGCCCATGATCACTCTGGATGAACTGCAAAGATCTACAGATGAGGTGGGAGACTCTGTCCATAGGACAACAAATAGGCGTATACTGCACAAATCTGGCCTTTATGGAAGAGTGGCAAGAAGAAAGCCATTTCTTAAAGATATCCATAAAAAGTGTTGTTTAAAGTTTGCCACAAGCCACCTGGGAGACACACCAAACACGTGGAAGAAGGTGCTCTGGTCAGATGAATCCAAAATCAAACTTTTTGGCAATAATTCAAAACATTATGTTTGGTGTAAAAGCAACACAGCTCATCACCCTGAACACACCATCCCCACTGTCAAACATGGTGGTGGCAGCATCATGGTTTGGGCCTGCTTTTCTTCAGCAGGGACAAGGAAGATGGTTACAATTGATGGGAAGATGGATGGAGCCAAATACAGGACCATTCTGGAAGAAAACCCGATGGAGTCTGCAAAAGACCTGAGACTGGGACGGAGATTTTTTTCCATCAAGAAAATGATCCAAAACATAAAGCAAAATCTACAATGGAATGGTTCACAAATAAACATATCCAGGTGTTAGAATGGCCAAGTCAAAGTCCAGACCTGAATCCAATCGAGAATCTGTGGAAAGAACTGAAAACTGCTGTTCACAAACGCTCTCCATCCAACCTCACTGAGCTCGAGCTATTTTGCAAGGAGGAATGGGAAAAAATTTCAGTCTCTCGATGTGCAAAACTGATAGAGACATACCCCAAGCGACTTACAGCTGTAATCGTAGCAAAAGGTGGCGCTACAAAGTATTAACTTAAGGGGGCTGAATAATTTTGCATGCCCAATTTTTCAGTTTTTTATTTGTTAAAAAAGTTTGAAATATCCAATAAATTTCGTTCCACTTCATGATTGTGTCCCACTTGTTGATTCTTCACAAAAAATTACAGTTTTATATCTTTATGTTTGATGCCTGAAATGTGGCAAAAGGTCGAAAAGTTCAAGGGGGCCGAATACATTCGCAATGCACTGTACATACAGTATTTTGTAAAGTAGGGAACATAACATTCACCAACAGAGATTAGCTTAAAGTATTAGTGAAGGCATAGCCTTTCAGACATGTTCCATTATATGTCTAGCTATGTAGACACTATGTTAGCTATTGCTTTAAAAATATACATTTTGCATTTTGTATAAGTTCATCTTTTTACATGAAGACTCTGGTACGAAGTTTGATTCTTTGGAACCATATGACATTTTGTTATATCAGACCTTTATCTAAAATAAGGCTCTGGTATTGATGAAGAAAATCCCAGGCCACTTTGTTTACAGAGTGAAGCAGTTGGGAGCTGTCATTTTGCCGGAAACCCTTTTTTTTTTTTTTTTGGTTCTATACATTGTACAAATGCACCACTTCACAAGCAAGGTCAGAACATCCCCCAGACATGTTAAATCATGCCGTTTTGCTTGTTTAATGTTTTATTTTAAGTATTACCTAAATCGCTCCCAGTCAAACTGAATTTTTTATTTATTATTATTGTCTTTGGTGCATGTGTCATGGAACAGTTCCTGGTCCAGAATGCCATCTGCTTGACAATCTTTAAGATATTAGCCTAGAAAATGGCTAGTATTGTTTTTTAACATTTGGCTCCCATAGACTTCAACAGGGTCCAATTCAGCACCTGAACATTTAACCAAACTCAGGTACACTAAATAATATACTAAATAATCATTGCTGGTAATCTTTCTGGTGCATTTAAACTGCATTGAAAGATTGGCAACTATTAATGTTTGGTGAATGTCACATTCACTACTTTATAAATATGCCTGTAGCTTTTCTGTCAGTGTAGAAAAAGTAAAGGAAAAATATTTTCTGCAATAATGTTCTTGGACATATATAGCCCTTAAAGAAGATTACTAAGAAATATAATGGAAAAGTAAGCGAAACATACCTTTGTGCAGTCCTTTCTGAGATATGTCCATCTGAAAACTGTTCACAGTGCTTGCTACTTGTCCCTGCTATTTTATGAATTACAATACTCAATGTTTGGTCTACCTTAGTGTTAATGTCAGTGTTAGTTAGTGTGATTGTAATTTTTTTTTAATATTTAGTATCAGTGTCAATGAGTTTAGGTTGGATAAAAAACAAATCAATACTATTTCAGGCCATTACTATTGGTAAAAACATCAAATTCTGCACACATATGCATTATTCTTCTCCTAGACAAAAACCCTGCTGTTCCAAGCCTCAGGATATTTACGGACCCCCCAACCACCTAATGGGTACACTCCCCCAGAGATCCTAGGACCACATAAATATATAGGCTGCTTTTTTGACTCTTATAGCCCACTACTTTCCAGAAACCTCTATAAGGCAGGGGGAAGCAGTCAAATCTGCAACCAGTAAGTCACAAAACAGCCCAAAATAATCACAAGCTGCTCAACTGATTACAGGAGAGCTACAGGAAGTAAATTTATGTAACCTAAAAGTAGCCTATCTAGGAGGGTGCTACATATTTATGTATGTCGGCTGAAAATGGGTCACAGAAGTGCACAGTGAACTGCACTTCTGTGATCCAAAAGAGAAGTGTAGCCAAAAGAGCTTTGTATATATTTCTCCTTTAGGGCCTAACTAGAATTTCATCAGAACAATATATACAAATAATACTAAATAGAGATAAGCCTATCTTGACAATATCTATCTATCTATCTATCTATCTATCTATCTATCTATCTATCTATCTATCTATCTATCTATCTATCTATCTATCTATCTATCTATCTATCTATCTATCTATCTATCTATCTATCTATCTATCTATCTATCTATCTATCTATCTATCTATCTATCTATCTATCTATCTATCTATCTATCTATCTATCTATCTATCTATCTATCTATCTATCTATCTATCTATCCTCTTCTGGACAGCCCCACACATATCACATATATATTGGGGCAGGGCGGCACTCCTGCGTGAAATCTCAAACCTGTACGTGATTTCACGCAACGGGTCTGGGGAGCACGCGCACACCGCCAGCAACCTGCTCCCACTGTGATTGGACACAGCGGGAGCCAATCAGCGGGTCCTGTTGAAATGATGTTCGGTATTTGGTATAGGTCTACAGGCTCTTTTCAGTGTAGGGACAGGTATGCTGTGTTCATCAGGGACAGATCCTCAGTGACATAAATCGCTCTGTTAAGATCCACAAAAGTCCTTTTAAAAGCTTGTATTTGGTATAGGTCTGCATTCTCTTTTCAGTTTAGGGTCAGGTATGCTGTGTGCACCAAGGACAGATCGTCAGTGACACAAATCACTCTGTTAAGGTCCACAAAAGTCATTTTAAGGGCTGCTATTTGGTATAGGTGTGCGGTGCACTATATAGGGGTGTAATCCACGTATAATATACTTTGTAATATAGAAAGCATATTATAGTGGATTTGTATTGTGCACTGTGCAGCATTGTGATTGGTGTGGTGAGCGTTTCTGCAGCAATACTACAAACAGTGACAAAAGCACTTTTAATGTATTATAACTGGTGTGATAGACCAGTGTCCCCCCAATACCACATATTGAAGTGGGGTGTTATTTAAAAGTATACTTTTCAAAGAGTGTATTGTAGTCCTGCAAAAATGTGCCCTCTTTTGCTGCGTTTACTGTGCTACACAGTGACAACAGTTACTGGCCAATTATTTGTAGAACTGGTGTGATAAAACTGTGGCCCCCCAATACCACATATTGAAGTGGGGTGTTATCTGAGTATACTTTCATAAGTGTATTTGTGTCCTGCAACAATATTGCCTCTTTTGCTGTGTTAACTATGATACACACAGTGCTATACTCCCTGGCCAATTTTTTGAACAAATGGTGTGATAAACCAGTGGCCCCCCAATACCACATATTGAAGCGGGGTGTTATCTAAATATACTTTCATAAGTGTATTTGTGTCCTGCAACAATATTGCCTCTTTTGATGTGTTAACTCTGATACTCACGGTAACAAAAAACTCCCTGGCCAATTTTTTGAACAACTGGTGTGATAAACCAGTGGCCCCCCAATACCACATATTGAAGTGGGGTGTTATCTGAGTATACTTTCATAAGTGTATTTGTGTCCGGCAACAATATTGCCTCTTTTGCTGTGTTAACTCTGATACACACAGTGCCAAACTCCCTGGCCAATTTTTTGAACAACTGGTGTGATAAACCAGTGGCCCCCCAATACCACATATTGAAGTGGGGTGATATCTGAGTATACTTTCATAAGTGTATTTGTGTCCTACAACAATATTACCTCTTTTGCTGTGTTAACTATGATACACACAGTGCTATACTCCCTGGCCAATTTTTTGAACAAATGGTGTGATAAACCAGTGGCCCCCCAATACCACATATTGAAGCGGGGTGTTATCTAAATATACTTTCATAAGTGTATTTGTGTCCTGCAACAATATTGCCTCTTTTGCTGTATTAACTCTGATACACACAGTGCCAAACTCACTGGCCAATTATTTGTAGCACAGATTGAAGCAGGGTGTTATATACCTTTTTCCAGATATATTGCGATTCTCTAGAGACTTTTGTCACAGAGTAATTTAAAAATGACAGGCAGAGGAAAAGGCAGGCCCTTCCGCAGGGGTGGTAGGGGTAGGGCAGAAGCAGTAGGCCGGAGCCAAAGTGTGAAGTTTCAGAAGGTGCGTTGGATTACGTCAAAGGGCGCACTAGACTTGGTTAAGTGGCTCACTCAGCCTTCCTCTTCTGCACCCTCCTCATCCTCTCTATCTGCACCCTCTTCACTCTCTGCTGTGTGCACCCCAAAAGACACCACCACAAACACCAACACCACCACCATATACCCTCCGCTTAAGTCACTGAAATTATTTTCCGATCCATCACAAGACATTTGCGATGAGCAGCCATTATTGGCATCGGATCAGGTAGAGGAGGTAGCAACAGCTGCCACTCAGCAGTCTGACGACAGTACCCAGATCAGCCCAAGGAGGTTGGTCCCGGCTGTTGCTGCCTACTCCGAGATCTCGAATGTTAGTGGTGGGGAAGGTGACGTGGATGATGACGTGTCTATGGACGTCACGTGGGTGGCCACAAGAGAGGAAGAGGAGGGGAGTTCAGAGGGAGAGACGGACCAGCAGATAGGGAGGAGAGGCAGGCGTAACTTGCATTGCACAAGAGGTACAAAGCAGACTGCAAATGTATCAGGAGCGAGCAATCAACCATGTACAGTCACATCTGGTGCTCCCAGGACGCTGGCACATGGCTCCGCAGTGTGGGCTTTTTTTAATGTGTTCGTTGCTGACAACAGAGTTGCCATCTGCAGCCTTTGCAGTCAACGCATAAGTCGCGGTAAGCCCAACACTCACCCAGGGACGACCGCCTTAAGAAGGCACCTGAACTCCCATCACCGAGCCCAGTGGGAGCAACACCGTCAGAACCCACAAAGCCACACTCCAGGCTCTCACTGTCCAGCCTCTTCTCCTTTTCCTCTCTCCTCACAATTGTCCTCCACTCCACCTTCCATTATGCTGTTGTCATGTTGTTCTGGAAAAAGGCAGGCTTCTGTGGCCCAAATGTTGCAGCGGAAAGAAATGATGACGTCGGATAACCCTCTTGCCCAATGTTTGACTGCTGGATTGTCGGAACTGATAGCCCGCCAACTACTGCCATATAAACTGGTGGACTCGGAGGCCTTTCGTAAATTTGTGGCCATTGGAACACCACAATGGAAGGTCCCAGGCAGGAAATATTTCTTGCAGAAGGGTATTCCAGAGCTGTATGGCCATGTTAAGCGGCAAGTGAATATATCTCTGGCACACAGTATTGGTGCCAAGATACATCTGACCACAGACACATGGTCTAGCATACACGGGCAGGGAAGGTATATCACTTTTACTGTCCACTGGGTGAACCTTCTGACGGCTGTCAAGCATGTAACTCGTGGCACCCGTGTAGATTTGGTTGTACCGCCACGGATTGCATGCAGGCCTGCCTCTTCTCCTCCTCCTTCCTCCCTCTCCTCCTCGGCTGACTCCTTCTTTTTCGCTGCTACCATCTCTTCCGCTGCGCTGCCTAAGATCCCCATGCCAGGTGGGACGTTGCCATGCTGTGCTGTGTCTGTTGTGCCTGGAAGCCAAGAGCCACCTGGTCCTGCACTCCTTTGAGATTTGTGTTCACAGGCAGATCAGTGGCTGACACCGCTCAATTTGACAGATGGTAAAGTGGTGTGCGACAATGGTGCCAATCTGCTGAGTGCGCTGAAACAGGGCAAAATAACACACGTGCCATGCATGGCACACATCCTGAACTTGGTTGTGCAGCGATTCGTTGCCAAATACCCTTGGGTCCAGGACGTCTTGCAGCAGGCCAGGAAAATCTCGGGTCATTTCAGAAGATCTTACACAGCCATGGCTTGCCTTGCTGACATTCAGCGGAGACACAACCTGCCCATCATGCGTCTTATTTGTGACTGCCTGACACAATGGAACTCTACGTTGCATAGGCTTGATAGGCTGCTCCAGCAGAAACGTGCAGTTAATGACTACCTGTATGAACTCTGAGGCAGGACAGGTTCTGGGGAGCTTGGGTTTTTTCACCTCGCCAGTGCCTGCTCATGCGGGACGCTTGCAGACTTCTGCGGCCATTCGATGAGATCACCAAACTGGTCAGTAACGGCCAGGGCGCCATCAGGGACATCGTACCTTACGCCTTATTTCTGGAGCGCATTGCGTCGTGTCATTGATCAAGCCGTCGAGGAACAGGAAGATGAGGAAGTCGCAATGAATGAGGAAGTCGCAATGAATGACGAAGTCGCGATGAATTCCCAGTGGGTGCTACTCCATCTGAGACAAGTCAACAACAGGAGTCTGAAGAGAAGTCAGAGGAGGATGGTGCCAGGGCGGATGAGGGGGAGCAAGAAGAGCATGCTTTAAACCTTTCTGGGATCCCTGGTGTTATCCGTGGATAGGGGGAGAACAAGGACGACATTATCCTGGATGATGAGTTGGAGCCAGGCCACTACACCGCTTCCATAAAGGCCCTCATGCTCCAGTGTTTTAAGGGGGGACCGCCATATAAAAAGGGCAAGGACCAGTACTGGGTGGCAACGTACTTAGACCCCCGGTACAAACAAAAAATGGCAGGAATGTTACCACCATTACAGAGGGCGGTCAGAATGCAGCGCTTCCAGGCCTTGCTGCGAGAAATGCTGCATTCTGCTTTTGCATGTGCTGGCAGAGGAATTTCCAGTTCACAGAGAGACAGTTGCGGGTAGCAATCCAACAGCGCCTGCAAGAAGAGGGCGGTTTGAAGATGTCTTGGTCACTTCAGATATGAGATCCTTCTTTCAGCCGACCCATCAACAGCTGTACTCCGGATCCAGCATCAGGGAATGCCTAGACCGACAGGTGTCTGACTACATTGGGTTAACGGCCGATGTGGACGCTCTGAGGAGTGATGAACCCCTGGACTACTGGGTGGACAGGCTTGACCTCTGGCCAGAGCTTGCACAATTTGCAATGGAACTGTTGGCTTGCCCCCCGTCCAGTGCCCTGTCCAAAAGGACGTTCAGCGCAGAAGGGGGGATAATGTCCGATAAGCGCACTCGCCTAGCTCATGACAGTGTAGACTACCTCCCATTTATAAAAATGAATGAGGCATGGATCTCTGAGGAATTCAACACATGTGACCAGTAGACCATGTTTCATTGAAATTCCTCATGACAGGCCACAAATATCCGTCAGACCGCCATCCACCCACAACAATTCCTGGTCCTTGTCTTCGCTAAATACAGCGGCATAAAAAGGTATTTCATGTCCATTGAATGCCTAATTTTTGGGGCCTTTCATGGCCGACAATTATTTTTTCTGTCAATGCCTAATTTTTGCGGCTTTTCATGGCTGACACTTACTTATTTATCCTGTGAATGCTTAATGTACCTTCAGCCACAGAATACAACATTCTTAGCTGTCAGGTAAACTCATGTGGGCTAATTTTTGGGGCCAATACTGGCCGACACTTACTTCTGTATCCTGTGAATGCCTAATGTACCTTCAGCCACAGAATACAACGTTCTAAGCTGTCAGGTAAACGCATGTGGGCTAATTTTTGGGGCCTAGAATGGCCGACACTTACTTCTTTATCCTGTGAATGTCTAATTTTTCAGACTGGAATTGAAAATCAATGGGTCTGTAAAGGTTCCGCCAAATTGTGGAATGGATGCGGACCCATTTTACAGATGTGTGAATGGACCCTATATGTATTTGACATGTATTTACCGGCTGCTGTCAGTTCTGGCTGATTTATGAAAAAAAATAAATTTTTTTGCAGTAAAAAAAATAAATACATTTTTAGGGCAACTTTTCCAATTGCAATACTTCTGTTATGACATTATCCATGTGTTGGGAATATTTGTGCACAGCTAGTAAGTCTTTTGTGGCTGCAAATATGACCTAAAGGTTTTTAAAGTTCGCCTCCCAATAAAGTCAATGGGGCCGATGTTCGTCCATCACTATTAGTCACTGGTCCCCAAAAAAGTGTCAAAAGTGTAAGTTAGTGTCCGATTTATCAACCGCAATCTCGCAGTCCTGCTAAAAATCACCAATCGCCGCCATTACTAGTAAAAATAAAAAATTATAAATAAAACTTCCATAAAAATATCCCATAGTTTGTAGATGCTATAGCTTTTGTGCAATCCAATCAATATATGTTTATTGGGATTTTTTTTTTATTTACCAAAAATATGTAGCAGAATACATATTGGTCTAAATTGATGAAAATATTTGATTTTTTCCTTTTTTTTTATCTTTTTTTTATATATATATTTTTTTTAGTAAAAAATATTACTATTTTTTTTTTTTTTTCAAAATTGTCAATTCTTTTTTGTTTATAGCGTAAAAAAAAATAAAAAACCACAGGGGTGATCAAATACCACCAAAAGAAAGCTCTAATTGTGGGAAAAAGGACATCAATTTTATTTGGGTACAGCATCACATGACTGCGCAATTGTCAGTTAAAGTAATGCAGTGCCGTTTTGCAAAAAATGGCCTGGTCATGAAGGAGGGTAAACCTTCCGGGGCTGAAGTGGTTAAAGCACAACTTAAGGCAACTTTTATTTTATTTTTGGATAGAGTAAGAGAGTAAGAGTATCACCTCTGCCAGTTGTTTTTGCTATCTGTGCCCAATTGGGGAATTTTCCGTTCACTTCCTGTCCCATAGCCAAACCAGGAAGAGAGAGGAAATCCATTCAAAGTAAGGGAATCCTTTTCTGTAGCCAAGGTCACCAGAACTAGTGTCCCTAGTAAATAGGTGAACGCTAGAATCTCTGGCAGCTTTTTATTGTTGCCTATTCCCTGTTGCAGATTTTACCTCACTCCCTGTTTGATAAACCCTTAAGAGGAGTTAACAGAAAGGGATAAAACAGAAGGGTAGGGGAAATTTCTCCAACAGAGCCCCATAAAGCAGTAAAAACTTACAGCAGTGACACTTTGCGGCTGTATATGTAAGTTATACTGTAGTCAAGTGGTTAAAGACAGCACCTGAATATTCTGATGAGGGGCAATCTTCATTTAAATAAAGCAAATCTATTAATCAAAACTTAGTTTGGCTATGACATAGAATAAAAAATTAACAAAATCGTGCTTCAAAATATAATTTGTACTATAAATATTTGATTAATTTGAGATGTTTGCATATTTCATAATGCTCTTGTGGGCATACTAATTAACAAGTCAAAATTCATGCTAAATCAAAGCTCTCTCCTGTTTTATAAATGTTAAACAAGTCCTTCCAAAATTATCTATTTGTGCTTGCAAACATGTAATATTATTGCAGAATACTTGCTGTCAGTTGTCCATGAAGGTGGGAGCTAAACGTTTGGAAGAAACTTCTGCTGGTAGTAGTCACTAGTGTTGGATTACAGTTCTTTAAAGTCAGTCCTTAAGTAAGAAAAGTTATATTTTTTTTTTTGTCCCCCCACAAGCAAGTTTTAGATTATTTCACACATGGCCTCGCCACGCTTGGCATCATATTTTTAGTTTTAGAACTAAAATATTCAATTTACATATGGACAGATTTATTTTTGAATATATTTCTTTTAATAATTTAGTAACAGTTTGCACTGTTGTTACAGACCATATTGCCATTTATGGGTGCTCACAAGTAGGAGTCAAAACCCAGACCATTGGGAACAAATCACTCTATCACCCATGGGTTGTTGTTGGCTAGCCTTTGTGGTATCCTCGCCACCTGCGCCCCATAGAGGGGGCTATTTAGCATGAGGGAGGGTACTGTCCCTATAGGGCTCCTGGATCCTTGACTGTAATTGGCAGAGCTTTATGTGTATGGACTTTTGCTACAAGGTATGTGCATTTGTATACTTTGGTCAGTATTCATAGACATTAGTAGGCTTGAGAGCACAGTTTAATGTTTGGCTTTATTGTGATTACAGGACTGTAGACTCCCCATAATCGTTTATTATACCTGTTGCAGTTATCACAAAAGTTTACTTCCATCTAAAGCCAAAGAAATGCCGCTCTAGGTGAGTGACCAACTCTCACACGTTCTGAACAGGAACCCAGGGTGCTGCACAGCTCATCTGTGAGATTCAGAGACATGCAAAAATCCCGAATATTGCTGCACTCCTTCGTAAATTTATTGAAGTATTAAAATCACAGGTGTGACTGGAACATAAAAGGTAATGCTTTTCACGCTAAAGTCAGCGCTTTCTCAAGGTATGAGTAAATCCGGATTTTTACTTCCATCTAGGAGAAGGCCTAATCAATGAAAGACTGAAGTCTGTTTTCTCATATCAGTTATCCATTATTAGGATTAAGTGGGTGTTCCTGTTTTATATGCTAGCATTTAATTGCAATGTACTCTGGCTAGTCCTCTTGAATATATATTTCTCTGTTAGATACCTCTAGTACATACTGGAGGATCCCATAGAATGCTGTGAACAAAGCTCTCTCCTTGCACTGGCAAGTAATGGAAATCTGGCCATTTATTTTACCCAGGTAGAGTGATTCTCATGGTTGTTTTTATTTTCTCTATATTTAGTTATGGTTTCTGGAGCCATGGGGTAGCTTCTCTTTGCCTTTGGTCCCCTTTTGTGCCTTTTTGGGTCACTATGGCTTAAACTGAGTGGCTGGGTCTTCAGGCCATATTGGTATGATTATATTATATGTATATTCATTTTTCTAGACCATATTGATACATTAAGTAGATTGGCAGCTCCTGTGGAAGTGGATATATTCCACGAAACGTGTCAGACCACAAAGGACCAGCACAAGTCTATAATGCTACTATGAAATTATGTTATGAAATCAATGGTTATATTGTATCATGGATCTATTTTATGATGTGTTGTATAGCGGAATAGCAAGTTTTTATATGTATTTACAGTAAAGAAAATGCCAAGAGCAAAGAAATATAGCCAGTATTTCTCAAAAGTTCTCCAGCCCTGTGTATGATCTAAATTCCAGGTTTTATCTTAAACTGGTTTTACAAAATGTATATAGTATGACTAGCCCAACAGAAGTCTGAAATATTAGTCTGATTTAAAAGTACTTTTAAAAATACTTTTATTATACGAGGTTTAAAAGTGCTGCATACATAAATAGATAAAATCATATAGGCCCATTTATATTGCCACATAACCAGAAAAAGGCAACTTCAGCTCAAATTCTGTCAAATGAAACCATATAAGTTTAGTGCAGTGTACGTCATTGATGGGATAGTGTTTTATTACGTGCTTCTTGAGAATCTATTCACTTTATCAGAACGCAGATGAAAATTATTTATAAAGTACAACAGTATATTAGTGGCATAATTGTAGACATTGGTTACATCTTCTCTATATTACACACTGCCATCACCTACTGTACATGCATGTCACCTAGACACTGGGCCTACAATATTTTTTAAAAGCTCCCTTTGTTGAGGCAAGCAGTACAAAGCATACAGAAAATCCAACCTCTTGAGCAGGAATATAAGAGCTACAGTCACATCCAAGTCAGACAAGTAAGCTGCAGGGACACCTTGAGGTTGGTTTACTAAAACTGGAGAGTAAAAACAGGTGTGTGTTATCCTGCACTCCCTAACGTAATGTGTCTCTCACTTCTAACCTGGGTGACTGAGGAATTCACGTGATCGTGACGATACGCGTGGGAGGAGACGGTTGACAGAGGACTGTGTTTGTGGAACATACAAGAGCATACCGGAGCTTTTTTAAAGCGCAATGTCTCAAGATTTAATGTAAGTGGATAATATGCAATAAATGTAAAACCTTTATTTAACTACACAATGGGAGTGTATCTTTAATATTGAGAGGACATGGAGGAAAGGAAGTCCAGACAAAGTCAACTCAGTGAGGAGAGTGAAAGGAGATTGAACAGCTGAGGAAAATTGAATTAACCCCAGCAGTAGAAAGCAATTTTAGACCTGGAAACAGATCTAAACTGGAGGTGAGCGCAGTAGTGAAAGGTGGTGGTAGACACCCCACAATTGTATTAACTGAAAACCACAAGAGTTAAGATGGAACAACTGCTGGATATGAGAAACACATTTAAAGGGAAAAATATTTGAAAGAAGAAAAGCACTACTAATTTAACTATAGTCATCTGGGACTGTCACATTTGTCTTATTTTATTTGATTGTACACAAGAAAGTTTGTCACTGAATACTGATACCAGTTTTTTAGTTTAAAAGTAAAGTTTTGTTTTAGAAACATTAATTGGATTGCACATGGATAGGCGCAGCCAACATTTTTTATTTTAAAACGGGAGAGTGCAAAATCTGGGGCAGCTGTGCATGGTAGCTAATCAGCTTCAAACTTCAGTTTGTTCAATTAGGATTTGACAAACCAATCATGGAAGCTGATTGGTTTCTATTCAGAGCTGTACCAAATTTTGCACTCTCAAGTTTTAGTAAATCAACCCCCATATGATCAAAAAGTCATCAAGAACAGCAATGCACCAGACCCCTGCTGTGAGCCTCGTTCAGACTAAGGGTGAACCAGCCTGAAAGGTGTGTGAATCTTGGGTGAAAACATTTATAAAGACCCCAAACAGTTTATACAATTAGGTAACCTACCATCCATGGTGTCCTGTTTGTGTGTTTTGAGTTGATACCACATCTCAGAGAAGTGTCTGTTTTCTTTTAGGTTTTAGCTCACTGAACTGAACGTTCACTACAGCATCAGTCTATATTGATGTTGAAACCTTCCTTCTTCAGCAGCTTTCTTGGAGAAAAAGAGTTTCAAAGCATACAATGATGCTGGCAGCCTAAAAGTTGAAATTCAGGTCCAGGGAAGGTACTTACATGAATGAAGAGTGTCTCATATGCTGGTGGCTGCTCTGTCCCTTGAAATCATCTGTCCTATGCCCACCGGTACCACCCCTAGGTTCCATTTATAAAAGCTGTACTATCAGCTTCCGCAATAAAAAGTGCTAAAGGAATGGAGCATGGGGGAATAAATGGAAGGTATGCCTCCATCATTCATAGAGCACATTTTATTGTGAGACTTGATAGTACAGCTTCTATGAATGCGAAACACGGGGATAAAAAAGGGTGTGCATAGTCGGCACCTCTGCTTGTGACAGCTGCAGATTTATTTGGTAAGGGGTGGCAGAGGACAGAAGATTTCAAGGAACAGAGCAGCCACCAGCACACAAGTCACTCATGATTCAAGTACTGTTCCTGGTGCTGATTTAAAAAATAAATAAATCACTAAGCTTTAGCTTTACTAAATGTACTAAATGGCTCAGATGTGCAATATCATCTACTTTTCTTGAAAACATGCAATTATAATGACCAATACCTGCATGTGAAATATTTTATATATTCATGCAAGTTAATGAAAAAAATAACTTCTTATTATCTTTTCCATGCTTTCTATTATTGCCTCCAAACCAGAAAGACAATGTTGTCACCACTCAGCATTAAATTTTGTGTACGCTCTATCCTTATACATTTCATACTCTACTACCAGATATTTATTATAGACAGCAAGAGTATGTCTATACAATGAAAATCTGAGTAGTTTAAACACTATGCCTGCAAAAGGGCAGAATTAATACAATTACTACTAATTATCTTTAATCACATATATTTCAGTAAAAACATGCTGTTTTATTGTGCTATAATTACTCAGGCATTGAAGCCAGACACACTGTATAACATCTCCACAAAATTCCCCTCAGAATATATTATTCCCCTTACCAACACTGTCACATAGCCATCTGTTAACAGCGGTCCTTGTGCTTTGTTATTTGTGCTTTGTCACAAATATGGATGTGAAATGGGTGCATGTGCATAATGTTTATTAGTGTGTGTATGATTGTGTCTGCCTAAGCTTGTCTCTATCAAGGAAAAATACTTAACCTGCGTTTATATAGGAGTGAGAAATTGATCTATCTTTTTTTAGCTTCAATTCTGTATTGTGGCACGTGAATATTGCAAAAACCCCAAAAAAAGTGATTGTAAAGTCAGAAGGTTTTTTTTCATCTTAATTCATTCTATGCATTAAGATAAAAAGTCTTCTGTATGCACCAGCCCCCCTCAGCCCCTCTAATACTTACCTGAGGTCCATCTAGATCCAGCAATGTTGTAGGAATGTCTTGGCTGCCCAGGACTCCCCTTCTCATTGGCTGAGACAGCAGCGTGGCGCCATTGGCTTCCACTGCTGTCAATCAAAGTTAGTCAGCCAATGAGGAGAGAAAGGGGGCAGTTCAGACACAAGGTGCGACTCAGCTCGGGTGCCCCCCATAGCAAGCTGCAAAATATTTGAAAGAAGAAAAGCACTACTAATCGAACTAGAATCATCTGGGACTTTATTTTATTGTACGTGAGAAAGTTTGTCACCGAATAATGAAAGCAGTTTTGTAGTTTGAAAGTAGGGTTTTGGTTTAAAAACATTAATTGGATTGCACGCGAATAGGCGCAGCCAACATTTTTTATTTTAAAACGGGAGAGTGCAAAATCTGGGGCAGCTGTGCATGGTAGCTAATCAGCTTCTAACTTCAGCTTGTTCAATTAGGATTCGCCAAAATCCTTCTATTTACATTTTTACCAGTGTTTTATTTACATTTACATTTTTACCACATTTTAGATTAGAGGAGAGGCGGTTTAACCTTAGGCTGCGTAAGGGGTTCTTCACTGTAATGCCTCGTACACACGTTCAGATAATCGTACCAAAATAATCACTTTCCACTTGATCGCACGATAATCTGATCATTGGTACACAGCTTTCGACAGCCGATCACGACAGTTCGTCCAACAAAATACAAAGGGACAAACATGAAAACTTCTGTCGTACGATAGCCTAGCGAACAACAATCGTTTAATCAGTACAGTATGCGTCCGCCAAAAATCGATCAACAAAGACCGCGCATGATCAGAAACACTAAACACAGGACTTTACCAGAGCCTCACCAATCCTATGGAACTCCTTACCCTTATCTGCCCGATTATCTCCTACTATCTTAGCTTTTAGATGATCTCTGAAAACCCTCCTCTTCAGAGAAGACTATCCTACCCACACCTGACAACTGTACCTCCATTTTCTCCATCAGCTCATCCCCCACAGCTATTGCCTTTTGTTTCACTTGACCACCCTTCTAGATTGTAAGCTCTAAATCCTCCTGTATTGAATTGTATTGTAACTGTATTGTCTACCCGAATATTGTAAAGCGCTGCGCAAACTGACGGCGCTATATAAATCCTGTATAATAATAATAATAGCACGGAAAAAGCCTGGCTGCCATTGTTTTTGTTTTGCACCATCTGATACGTAGCTAAGCAACCAGGAAGCTTTTCCGGAATCATACGTTTATATGCATTGTTGAATTCGATATTAGTATCATGCATTAAAATGCGAACGATACGAACGATAAGTCGTTCAATTATCTGAACGTGTGTACGAGGCTTAAGGGCGGTGAGAATGTGGAACTCTCTTCTACAATTGGTGGTAGCTGCTGGGAGTATGGCTACTTTTTAAAGACTCTTGGACGTGCATCTCACAAATCACAAAATTCACTGACACACACACCTGTACAGGTTGAACTGGAGGGACTGTTGTCTTTATTCAACCTTAACTACTATGTAACTATGTACAGTATCTTAAAATAGTGAGTACACCCCTCTCATTTTTGTAAATATTTTATTATATATTTTCATGTGACAACATTGAAGAAATGACACTTTGCTACAAAGTAAAGTAGTGAGTGTATAGCTTGCATAACAGTGTAAATTTGCTGTCCTCTCAAAATTACTCAACACACAGCCAATAATGTCTAAACTGCTGGCAACAAAAGTGAGTACACCCCTAAGTGAACATGTCCAAATTGGGCCCAGCCTTTTCTCTCTCTGGTGTCATGTGACTCATTAGTGTTACAAGGCCTAAGGTGTGAATGGGGAGCAGTTGTGTTAAATTTGGTGTTATCGCTCTCACTCTCTCATACTGGCCCCTGGAAGTTCAACGTGGCACCTCATGGCAAATAACTCTCTGATGATTTGTTAAAAAGAATTGTTGCTCTACATAAAGATGGACTAGGCTATAAAACGTTGGCCAAGACCCTGAAACTGCAGCACAGTGGCCAAGACCATACAGTGGTTTAACAGGACAGATTCCACTCAGAACAGGCCTCGCCATGGTCAACCAAAGAAGTTGAGTGCACATGCTCAGCATCATATCCAGAGGTTGTCCTTGGGAAATAGACGTATGAGTGCTGCCAGCATTGCTGTAGAGGTTGAAGGGGTCGGGTGGGAGTGTCATAGTCTGGGGCTGCATGATTGCTGCCGGCACTGGGGAGCTACAGTTCATTAAGGGAACCATGAATACCAACATGTACTGTGACATACTGAAGCAGAGCACGATCCCCTCCCTTCGGAGACTGGGCCGCAGAGCAGTATTTCAACATGATGATGACCCCAAACACACCTCTAAGATGACCACTGCCTTGCTAAAGAAGCTGAGGGTAAAGGTGATGGTCTGGCCAAGCATGTCTCCAGACCTAAACCCTATTGAGCATCTGTGGGGCATCCTCAAATGGAAGGTGGAGGAGCACAAGGTCTCTAACATTCACCAGCACTGTGATGTCATCATGAAGGAGTAGAAGAGGACTATAGTGGCAAAATATTGACACTTTGGGCCCAGTTTGGACATTTCCACTTAGGGGTGTACTCACTTTTGTTTCTAGCAGTATAGATAATAATGGCTGTGTGTTGAGTTATTTTGAGTGGACAGCAAATTGACACTGTTATTCAAGCTGTACACTCACTACTTTACATTGTAGCAAAGTGTCATTTCTTCAGTGTTGTCACATGAAAAGATATAATAAAATATTTACAAAAAAGTGAGGGGTGTACTCACTTTTGTGAGACACTGTAACTAAGTGCACTGTGCTGTATCAGCGGTGCGGGTAAACCGCAACATATCAGTGTGAAAGCAGCCGTAGGCCCCTTTCACATGATTGGTCCGATCAGGTCCCTCCATTCACCTCTATGGTGTCTGTTTACACTTGCCTACCTCTGATTCGCTAAAATAAACAGAAAGGGATCTGTCCCCTAATGTCTGGGCAGATTGGATTGAAGGGCTTGTAGAGTAGAGGGGGCTGTGTCCGTGTCCACTCTACATATGCAAAGTAGACACAGACCTGTGATCTGCCCACTCCACTTATTGTGGTCCATGACCAGTTACCAAGTCACATAAGTGACCTTTGCTCTTCAAAAGGTTGGGCCCCCCTGGTGCAGAGACTAGATTAGGCACAGATAGGGGACCTGCAGTATTTAGTGAAAGGGGTTCAGTGTTAGAAATTGCTAAACTAATGCACAGTCATTATATGCGAGAATAGTGCCTTAGACAAAGTTGAATTTTTCTTAGCCAAGAGAACTAGATGAATCACGTGCATGGAAAAAAAAAACAGGATCTTTGTTTGCACATGATTGACTGAATTCAACACAGCTTCACCACATTTACTAAGCTAAGTGAAAATTCCTTTTACTAAGTCAGCATGCTCTCACTTTTGGTAAACGAACCCCAAAGTCTCCTTAAATGATGAGGGTGTTAATTTTTAAAGTCTATCTTTTATTTAATTTTGAATAGAACAGGTTAGGTTTTTATTGCTGTCTGTTACGGTGAGAATAAGGGTTAGGACTTTTGATGATGTGTTTACCTCTGTTTACCTCTGTCTGTGTGTTCCTGTCCCAGGGACAACCACACCGTTTTGAGTGGTATGTTCCCTTTTTGATGATAAAAGCTATCTGTGAATAGGGTTTGCTGTAAAATATCAAATTGAATCAAGCACTTATAATTCATGCCAGATTAGCTCATACTGATCTTTCATTTTAAGCTTTGTAATTAGCAATTTTCTGTTTCCCTATGTTGCATGTAAAGCATAAATCCTAACAATAAAATTATACGGACATATAAGGAAGTCAAAGCCATACTTCTTGGCATGTAATTCTCTAGCTTGTACATACACTGCTATTATTTTATTGCTCTCTTTGTATTTCTCCAATTTCATACAAATTCTCTCACGAAGAAGATTGACATAGCAACCAAGCTTTAAATGCTTAACAGTAGATCAGGGAGGTGACAAACTGTAGCATATGGCCTTAGCATTACATGTTAAATGAGGTCATGTTTTCTTTCTTATGTAACTGGTTTTATTTATTTAAACTCTTTTTCTGAGTTATTCCATGTCTTGTAGTTCTCAAGCACTGCCTATGTATTTTACCCACTATATTCTTAATTCTGTCTGTTTAGCCGTGTGGTTTGTATTCTTTCCAATATTAGCCATATGGCAGGAGCATACTGTCAAATTTAATGATGTCCCTAAGGAATCCTTCATTTTTCTGAAGACATTTTGAATATGCTTGAAGACCTGGCAATGAGTTTCATTTTAATAGCTTCATTTTGTTGAAGACTAGACTGATTGTAAAGCCTTGCCCAGTCTATTATTAACCAAAGCCATCAAAACACATTAATGTGGTTACAATTCATTGAATATGAAGACCTCTGAAAATGAGCCATTAATGTGTAAATATGCTGAAATGTGATTTTGTGTAGAAAGATAAATGTCTTAACAGTACATTGGAGAGAAGTGATTCTTTTTTCTTTTCTCTAAATGTTTATTTTAACATTATTAAGTCATATTTTTACAATAATTTAAAGCCACAAAGAATGTTTATCGCTGATATCTGGTACTACCTCTGTTGTGGTTATAAATACATATCTCTGTTACCCATAACAGCCAGTTAAACATCTCATCTGCATCAGAGGCGTAACTAGAAACTTCAGGGCCCCGGTGCAAGAAACCATGAAGCGCCCCCCTGTGACCCCCAGCCATGGCCCTTCCCACTTATCCTGGGGCGCGAGGTCAGCAGGACCTGGATAGGAGGGGTGGCAAAGGGGGACATATAAAGCAACAAATCCCCTCTATTTTTCTCTTGCAGCCTCTAAATGCCTATGAGAGGGAGAGGAGGAAAAGCTGGCTTTTAGCAGCTGCAGGTGAAAAATGGAGGGGATTTTTTCCTCTATATGCTGCCCCCCCCCCCCCATCCAGGTGTACAGGGGAAACACATAGGCCATTGCAATTGTGACTCCAGTAGTTACGCCCCTGGGATGAGTGGCAGCGGTGGTGGTTGGGTGGGGATGGAATCAGTGGCAGTGGTGGTGGAAAGGGATGGGATGATTGGCAGCTGTGGTGGAGGGGGAATGGAATGATTGAAAGCAGTGGTGGTGGTGGGATTAGTGGCAGTGGTGGTGGGGGGGTGGGATTAGTGGCGCAGGGGGGGTGGGGACGATGGGATGAGTGGCAGGGGTGGGGGGGTGGGATGGACTGAGAGATAAGTGGCAGTGGTGGCAAGGATGGGATGAGTGGCAATGGTGGGTGGGTGGGGGGGATGGGATGAGTGGCAGCGGTGAGGGGGGCATGGGATCAGTGGCAAGGGTGGTGGTTGGGGGGGATGAGATGGGATGAGTGGTAGTGGTGGTGGGGGGGATGGGATCAGTGGCAGCAGTCGTGGTGGTGTGGGGGGGGGATCAGTGGCAGCAGTGGTGGTGGTGGTATAGAGGGAATCAGTGGCAGCAGTGGTGGTGATATGGTGAGGAATCGGTGGCAACAGTGGTGGTGATGTGTGTGGGGGGGGGAATCAGTGGCAGCAGTGGGGGTGGTGTGGGGGGGCTTAGAGGCAGCATTGGTGCTTGTGTGGGGGATCAGTGGCAGTGCTGATATTGAGGGATGGGATCAGTGTTACTCACTTAAAGATCACTCAGTTCCCTTGCCAGGTCTCAGTGTCTTCGGGTTTCTTCCTGTGTCTCGAATAACTCCTCTCCCGACATGGGGGTCTCCTCACACAGTGGAGAGCTCCTCCCCCTTCACTCTACTTGGCTGACCCGGGTCAGCTGATTTTCTCTTTTGGTCTCCCGAGTCCCTACAATTGTATCTCCCTACCCAGCTGAACTCAGTGGGGGGGGGGGGGCATAGAGGATGGAGGGGGCCCGTGTGCCTATGAGAGTGCACATGAATGACCAGTGTCCTATCTCCCAGGCAGCGGCAGGCCCCCCTACAGTGGTGGAACGCCAGGGCCCCATCACGAGTGCTACTGCTGCAGCCCTGGTAGTTCCGCCACTGATCTGCATGGTAAAATGGAATCTAATTGGTTTTTATGGACATTACTGAGCTTTTTCTTTTCTATTGCTTTTTATACATCTGCTTTTCTTACAGTAAAAACTTTTCCCTTGCATGTTTACAAAGTTGCAATGAAAATTATTATGTTTGGCAATGTTATAATTTTACTTATCACTGGTCCTGCTATTACTTTTAATTTTCATAATAAATATTACAAGCAGAAAATTCCCAAGCTAAACCGCACAATGAAGAAATACTTGCTGAGATTCAGGGCTCAGGCTTCAAGGCTCCCCACTCCCCTTTTTGAACATCCAAAGAAGAAATTCAGCTGGTAACTCAATAACTCCTTAGTAGTATTCTTTTTTTGGCTACATCATATGCACAGGATCAATGCTGACATATTTCGGCCATTACAGCCTTACTCATAGCATGATGAAGATTAAAATGGCATGGCGTATATAATATAAAACCAAAGAAAAGACAAACACAGTAACAAACCAAAATATCAAAAAAGTTGCGCTGTATAATGTGACAGAAATGAATAACTCATCATTGATAATAAATGTCCAAATTATAAAAATTTACCATAATGTGAAAAAATGCATAAATGTGTATTAATGAAAAAACACCAGAGATTATGTCCAAAAAAAAAGCCGCAATCTTGCTGTGCAGCTGTATAATTCTTCTGTGAAAAGAACCTTCACCACAAAAAGTGATTCCTCCTCCAAGCTAAATGGCCTCTTACCAGAAAAAATTACCTGCAAGGTCATCAACGCTTGTAACCCAACTGGGCCTCTAGAGTAGGAAACATTGTATTTATGAATTTTTTCATATTATGGTCAATTTTTATAATTTGGACATTTATATAATATAAAACCCACCCCAATTAATGGAGGAGGCAGGACTGAACATAATTACAATTAAAACCAACTTCCATCAAGTGGTTACACATGAAGGGTTCATAATAAATATTGTCTAGTTCTTTCAGGGGGAAATACAGGTTTTTTTTTTTTTTTTTGTTATAGGGATTTTAGATGTAGAGCCTGATTTACTAAGTCTGGAGGCTAAATAGTAGATAATACCAGTGAGGTCTTTCTCAGCTCTGTTGGCAGTAAGCTATTTGCTTGCACATGAACCATTGGAAGATTTTACAGCAGAAATCTTTCTCTACCTCTAGTTTTAATCTATTTTTATTCAATTTAAGAGAAAACAATTACAAAACAAAAAACATTACTTTAAAAAAGCCAATACAGTATTCTTCCAATGGATTAACATAACATATAACAGCATAAATACACAAACAAATATTTATAAAAGGTGTATCACTTAGGATTCCATCAAAATCGCAATATGTATCAAGTTTCTTTCCCATGAAGATAGCAAGAGATAGTGCGAGAGGTGGGGGGCCCCACATCCAGATACAAGAACTCCAGATAATCAAAATTCTAATCCTTGGTCCCCCAATCTCCCACTCCCCTGCCTGCTTGTCCTCCCCCCTTTATCATCTCCCAACTCCCCTAACTCCCTGTGTTTGTGACATAACAACAACATCAACCAGAAAAAGGAAACTTTTTGTGCCAAAAACAAGTGCCAAGTGTGATAACGTAGGAGGGAGAAACTTGGGAAATTTGGCACCTCCCTGGTTCTACCCTTACCTTTCTTCACCATTCTCATATCCATCCCTTTTATCCCTCCCTCCCTCTCTCGTGATGACCCAGTAAGACCCAATTTGGGCATTCTCAACCCATGCACTGATTCACAGAAAAAAAAAGAATTAATAAAAATTAAATTCCCCTTTTCCCGTTCCTTCCCTATTTCCCCCTCCCTTTAAAAATAGTGCTAGAGACCAACTGTGATAATTTAGGGGAAAAAAAACTTGTGAGGACTGTACCACCCTAGTCCCACCCTTACCTTCGTATATCATTCCAATACCCATCCCTATGTATCCTTCCCTCTTTGATCTCATTCAATCCCAGTCTGAGTGTTTTCTATCTGTGTACTTGTTCACTAATTCAACATTATTGTGAGGAATAAAAGAAAGAGAAAAAAAAATGAGGGGGGGAGGGCAGGCTCGGGGCAATGGGAAGCAATTACCCAAATGGGTTTCATTATATTTCCCATCTACTTCGTATTTTATATATTATGGGGTTTCCTCCACCGCAGCCTCTCTCACCTCCTCCCATAAGTTTTCGTTACCCACATATCCTATGTAAATCAAAGACTGTTTAAACTTAAACCAACTTTTCCTAATTCCATAGAATTTTGAATAAGAATCATTTTGTGAATGTATCAACTTTTACATCAGTTTTACAGTAATCTTGTTCTGTCTACCTCTCTAAACCATTCCAACATAATTGTTTTTTTTTATTTCCAATATTTCGGGATCAATACCTTCGCTGCATTCAGCAAAAATGGAATGATTGACTTCTTTTCCTTGTCCCATTTGTAACATGAAAAAAGCCTTTTCAGGGGTCTTCCACAAATTCAGACTTACTAATCATCCTAATTATATTCAAGACTTTCTTCCAATATAGCTGAATCATTGGGCAATGCAACAAAATATGGCCATCTGTTCCAACGCCCCCACATTCTCTCCAACAATCAAATGACAGTCTTGAACTGATCTTATATAATTTGGTTGGAACATAATACCACCTGGTTAACAGTTTGTATTTTTTTTATTTTATGTCTATAGAGGTAGAATGTACATAATCTATAACTTTATGCTTTAATGCTTCAGGGAAAAGTCAATTTTATTCATGCTCCCATCCGTTCAATAGACAAATGGGCCTGGGGTCCTGGGATGAGATTGGCATCTTATATAAATTAGAAATGTCATGTCTAGTCACACCCCCCACCACCGGTCTATGAGCCTCTCCAACGGATTGAGCTTGCGGATTGAGTGGAGAGGTTTTGGCAAGGAATTCACAAAATGCTGGAGTTGTCGATATCTCCAGGCATCCCATGGTGAGAGGCCATAGATATTTCTCAATTCTGATAATGAGCAAAAGGCATTCCCATTCAAAACATCCCTTAGTCTCAGAAACTTTGAGGTTGTCCAATTTAAGTAGGACTTATTCTCTTTCCAAGGGAAAATAGTTTGTACCTGACAAGGGCATAAAGGGACTATTATACTGCCATTTCATATTTTTTATAAAGGTTGTTCCAGGCTCTTAAGGTGTCCACTGTAATGGCAGATAAATCATTGGATAAGCCTTTGTATTGCCTTGGCAGCCAAATGGTCTGGCCCATGGATGTTTTGCTCAGGATATCCTCTAATTGTACCCAGTTTTTAAAAGGGACACTATGCATCCAATTGACGATTCTTGCCAGGACTGCCGCTTTGTGATAGTTCTCAATGTCTGGTAATGACAACCCTCAAGATAACTAAGGTCTAACAAGCATTTTATACACAACACATGGGCCTCTATGTTTCCAGATAAATCTCTTTAACAGTCCTCTAAGAGTTTTAAAATAAGCCCCCGGTATATTTATTGGGAACGTCTGAAAAATATACAGAGCCTTCAAGAGAGTCACCATTTTAATCACATTTATCCTGCCCAGCCAGGAAATTTTTATTAAGGAGAGGTAGATAATTATCCTGATATAAATATGTTGCTGACGCATATATATTTATGCCTAGATATTTCAAGCCCTTCTGTTTCCATTTTAAATAGTACAGAGGTTGAAGGGTCCTACTCTCCACAAAGGGGACAGATATGTTTAATATTTCAGACTTCTCTTAGTTGACCTTTAAGTTTGAAATTTCCCCATATCTTTTCAGTTCCATTAAAATATTAGGCAGTGTCTGTCTTGGATTAGATACATAGAACATAATGTCATCTGCAAATGCAGATACCTTATACTCTTGCTCATCTATTTCTTTGCCCTGGATATTTTAATTTGCCCGAATCATCATGGGGAGGGGTTCTAGAGATGGCACGAATAACAATGGCGAGAGTGAACATCCCTGTCGCGTCTCATTATAGAGGGCAAATAGTCATGACAGGGTCCCATTTACTTGTACTTCAGCTGCTAGTCTGTAATATAATGCCTCTATCCATTTATACATGCGCCAGCCCATCCCAAGGTGTCGTAAAGTTGAGAGCATATAATCTCAGTCCAAACTGTCAAAAGCCTTTTTTGCAATCATTGACAGGAAAGGGACTGGTTTCTTGCTTTGCTTGACTCCATGCATTAAGAGAATGGTTCTCAATACATTATCTCTAGCTTCCCCCACCACAGATGAAACCTACTTGGTCGTTCTCTATCCACTCTGCATATAGTTTAGTATCTTCATTATTTAGTGATATCGGCCTGAAGCTAGGGCACAGTGCTTGATTTTTCCCTTCCTTAAGAAGGAGTGATATATAAGCCACTAAAGCTTCTGCACACATTTCTGAGCCTCCCCCGATAGAGTTCATATATGCCTAGTGAGCTGTTAGCAAGATCCATAAAGACATGGATGAGCAAGTTAGGTGTGGAGGAACTTGACTGGCCTGCACAGAGTCCTGACCTCAACCAGATAGAGCTCCTTTTGAATTTTGAATTAGAGTGGAGACTGTGAGCTAGGCCTTCTCGTCCACATAATTATCTGACTTCACAAATGTGCTTCTGGGAGAATGGTCAAACATTCCCATAGACACACACCTAACCTTGTGGACAGTCTTCCCAGAAGAGTTGAAGCTGTTGTAGCTGCAAATGGTGGGCCAACTCAATACTGAACCCTACAGACTAAGACTGGGGCGTCCCAATACGTCCCAATACTTTTAGTAATATAGTGTGTATATATAAATATATATGGTCTTGATTGGGAGCTAAGCTCTGCCAGTCTTCCAGCTTCAAAGTTTAATGTAGCAGTGTTAGTTATTAGCACAGGTTCTCAACATGGTATGTCAAATAGTTGGGTGATATTTACTTCTTGGAGTTGGCTAGGCTTAGCTCTAAGATAAAAAGATGTTGAGATCCTTTGGGGCTGATTTACTAAATGAATATACAGTTCACTTTGCAAGGGAAGTTTCCCCAGAGATTAGTAGATGTGATGAAATTTCATTTAGCAAAGAATACTCAATAATATGCAAGGGAAAAAAAACATCATTTTCACTTGCACATGATTGGATGATGGAACCCAGCAGAGCTTCACCTCATTGTTCACTAAGCTCATGGAAACATTTCCCTGAAGAGTGCAACGTCCCTTGTAAAGTGAACAGTCTAATTGTATTTCGTAAATGAACCCCTATGAGCAGTGGGGACCTAGCATCCAGGGGCTTCTCACGCCTACAGAAAATGAGCTTAAGATCAGTAATCATAATTGCTGACACCACTGATAGCCTGATCACCTGACACATTTTCCTTCAGTCTAATTACATACAATGTTAAATATCTGTATTTGTAATTTTGTAAGTCACTATCTCACATACACTAAATTCTAAAAAAAAAAAAAAAAAAAAAAAAAAAGGTGTGGACAATGTAGGTTTTGCCCGTGGCATCAAACCCTAGTTCCCATGATTAATAGTCGTGAGCTACACCAATGATTTTCTTTTCCCATCCTGTATTTTGAAGCTAGAAAATGGTTATGAAACATTTTCTGAACTATTTATATTTGCCATTTTGCTTTGATTTAGGCTTTATATAAATCACTGGCAGACTGTATAAGGAAGCTCCCAGCATTACATAAGGCAAGCATATGCACTGTGACAGGATACTGTAGTGACTGGAAGCTGCAATCATATGCCGCACCACCATCTACAGTATAGAGTAAATGAATGACGCTCATAAACACAGCAATGTATTTTCTTCATAAAAACAAACTACATGCAGTTTTTGCAGAAGAACTTAAAGCTTTACCAAAACACACTACTATTAGGTAGAACTGGCTTATAAACCAGATTCATAGCTTTCGTTTCCGGGAAAGTTTGCCTGCATTTTTTGTGATACTCTTTTTTTTTTTTTTTGTGCAAAGTAATATATTATAAAGTTAAATTATTCCTAGCAGTTCCTTGCCTGACAGAAATATAATTAAATTGGCACGTACACATTAACATTTTTTGTAGATGCATTATACAGCCATATATTATTTTCAATTCATTGTATGTTTGTGAATGTCAATGAAAAATGTGGCATTGTGTGGTTAAAATTGCTATATTAATGTGTCACAAAGGGCAATCTTGACACATTCACATTTGTAGAAGAGGTATCATAGAAATCTGTAGGACCCCCTCCTGTACCCCCCCGCTACGCAACAGCTGTGTCACAGTAGGTGGAAAAATAAACAGCGATGTAATTCCTACTTTCCTTTTGTAAAAGCTGAAATAAAATTGATTTAAAGAAAGGGAATACTTGCTAGTTTATAATACAATATACTATAATGTGACAGTTTGATGAACATACAGTATTTGATTATATTGATTATAAAAAATAATTAAAAATCTTTTCCTGTTTTCTCCATATTTCACATTGTTTTTCTCAAACCTCCGGAAAAAGATACCTCTAATTTCAGTAGCATGCATGGGCGACTTAGTACTTTAGAAGCGGTCCTGTCAAAGGGTAGAATGTTACAGGATGTGATCAAAGTGGATAAAGAGAGTAGAGAATGGAAACTCTGGGCAGAAGTTTTGAGTGGGAAAATGAGTGTATGGACGAGTGGACTGGAGAGAACTGTTAGACAGGGTTTAAAGGACACCTCAAACATATATATACATATACATATATAAAAGTGAGTACACCTCTTACATTTTTGTAAATATTTTATTATATCTTTTCCTGTGACAACACTGAAGAAAGGACACTTTGCTACAATGTAAAGTAGTGAGTGTACAGCTTGTATACCAGTGTAAATTTGCTGTCCCCTCAAAATAATTCAACACACAGCCATTAATGTCTAAACCGCTGGAAACAAAAGTGAGTACACCCCTATGTGAAAATGTCCAAATTGGGCCCAATTAGCTACTTTCTCATGTGACTCGTTAATGTTACAAGGTGTCACGGTACTAACCATCACTATGAGTGAAAGACAGATAAGAAATGGTTTGGATTGCTTCAATATTTGTCAGCAAAATCTTTATATAGCAATATGAAGATTTAATACCACCTTACACAGTGTATTCCATGCTTGGCTGTGAGAGAGACACAAAGACTGTCATTCGCAGACTTCCCTATTGTTTGTGTATTGGAAGGGAATGTGTATTGTGTTAAAGTTTACCTGTCTGTTCCATTGTTAAATGTTAATGACCTCACATTGTTCTGTCTGTCTGCCTTAAGAGAAACTTATTATGAGATGTATATATGTATGTGGAGTGGATGCTAAGGGGGAGGGGGGATTGTCCCACATTGTATATTTTTGTATACACTGTATGGGAGTGTAAAACCCTGTTTCTATTGGATTGTGAATGTCACGTCCAGGCTTCAACAAGGTCCACCTGGGCGGTAACCTTGTGGGGGAAAAACTGTATATAAGTCTGTTTCTTGTTCAATAAAGTTAGTTCTAGAGTTACTTCACCCTCAATCTAGAGTCCTGTCCCCCATTGGGGAAATATGCTACAAGGGATTGCTATGGTCTTCCATACTCCCTTAGATAATCACTAAGCTCTTGTAAGAGCTTGTGTAAGAGCTTGTGTAAGAGCTTGTTCTGCTGCACTCTCTGGGGAAAGAGAGGTTCACCCACGGGAACCTGGAGCCTTGTCATAGGTCCAGGGTGGGTAGGAGACGGCGAGACCCTAACCAAGCTGCGGCGGTTTGTGGGGTCTGAAGTGGTTACGGTGTCTGGTGGAGTGCTTAGAGCCCTCGGGAAGCACTAGGAGCATCTGTCAATGGAGGTACCCAGTCAGGGGTGTCCGGTTCTGTTACACAAGGTCTCAGGTTTGAATGGGGAGCAGGTGTGGTAAATTTGGTGTTATTGCTCTCATTCTCTCATACTGGTCACTGGAAGTTCAACATGGCACCTCATGGCAAAGAACTCTCTGAGGATCTGAAAAAAAGAATTGTTGCTCTACATAAAGATAACTTAGGCTATAAGAAGATTGCCAAGACCCTGAAACTGAGCTGCAGCACAGTGGCCAAGACCATACAGCGGTTTAACAGGACAGGTTCTACTCAGAACAGGCCTCGCCATGGTCAACCAAAGAGGTTGAGTGCACATGCTCAGCATCATATCCAGAGGTTGTCTTTGGGAAATAGATGTATGAGTTCTGCCAGCTTTGTTGCAGAGGTTGAAGGGGTGGGGGGTCAGCCTGTCAGTGCTCAGACCATACTCTGTACGCCGCACTCTGCATCAAATTAGTCTGCATGGTTGTCGTCCCAGAGGGAAGCCTCTTCTAAAGATGATGCACAAGAAAGCCTGCAAACAGTTTGCCGAAGACAAGCAGACTAAGGACATGGATTACTGGAACCATGTCCTGTGGTCTGATGAAACCAAGCTAAACCTTTTTAGTTCACATGGTGTCAAGCGTGTGTGGTGGCAACCAGGTGAGGAGTACAAAGACAAGTGTGTATTGCCTACAGTCAAGCATGGTGGTGGGAGTGTCATAGTCTGTGGCTGCATGAGTGCTGCCGACATTGGGGAGCTACAGCTCAATGAGGGAATCATAAATGCCAACATGTACTGTGACATACTGAAGCAGAGTATGATCCCTTCTCTTCAGGGCTGCAGGGCAGTATTCCAACATGATAACGGCCCCAAACACACCTCCAAGGTGACCACTGCCTTGCTAAAGAAACTGAGGGTAAAGGTGATGGACCGGCCAAGCATGTCTCCAGACCTAAACCCTATTGAGAATTTGTGGGGTATCCTCAAACGGAAGGTGGAGGAGCGCAAGGTCTCTAACATCCACCAGCTCCATGATGTTGTCATGTAGGAGTTAAAGAGGACTCCAATGGCAACCTGTAAAGCTCTGGTAAGCTCCATGCCCAAGAGGTTTAATGCAGTGCTGGAAAATAATGGTGGTTACACAAATCATTAACACTTTGGGCCCAATTTGGGTGTACTTACTTTTGTTGACAGCAATTTAGACATTAATGGCTGTGTGTTGAGTTATTTTGAGGGGACAGCAAATTTACACTGTTATACAAGCTGTACACTCATATATATATATATATATATATATATATATATATATATATATATATATATATGTTGTACAAGCCCTTTTTGTAATGTAATGGTAATATAAAATACCTTTCAATTTCAGTCTGCAGCCAGGTATGATTTTTTTAAAGCTAGTAAAAATTTCTGCATGATTAGAAAGTAAATTAAATTCATGTCTGAGCAGGTATGATTAGGAAGTGAGGATTAATAAAATCAATGCGATGCATGTCACCTGGGGTGGATATTTTTTACACTTTAAACAGGTGTTGAGTTCATGGTGGTGTAAAAGGAGTGGATTGGAGACATAGGAGTTAAATGGTGGGCAATGAGGTGAAAGTAGCGCGGAGAGAAATGCAAAGCATATGTTTTGGTTAAATATGTTTGCAATCATTTTTTATTAAATCAATATACAGTATATGCATAAAAGAAGGAATGCTAAGGTGTCATCAGAACTTTGAATGAGGCCATAGTAGAAAAAGTTTTGCTGCAGTAGGCAATAAGCACACCAAGAAGGTGTCTGGAAGGACATGCAGTTTTAAGATTTTTGCCCAATACAACATCGTTCTCATATTAATATAGAAACTTGGATTGGTACAAGGGAACAGCATTTCTGAAAAACTATTTCCAAATGACATAAAGCATGGCTTCCTGTCATAGTCTTAGAACAGAGACCATTGTACGGTAGTCTTATCCAATAATGTTTAAAAGTATCGATCACCCAGTAGAACTGGGTGCATTTTTCTAAACAAAACCCTTAGCATGAAACCAATGGCTAAAATAGAATAAAAGGTGTGACAAACATTACTTGATATACACATCAAATATTAAGAAAGCAAAAAGGCGTCATATTCTGCAAAGAATGCAGTTCAACACACAGATAAAAATAAAAATAAAAAAAAAGTTAAGTAGCTTAATTTTCTGACCTCATCAGCTTTCCAATATTTGCCACCCCTGTGCCCTGACAATTAGGTAGACCGTAGAAAATGTCAATAAAGTTTCCATCTATTGTAGCACAACTGCCAACTAACCTGCACCCAGCCAAAGATAATCTGTGATATTTGTGTGTAGGGATGAGCTGGCAACCCTGTCTTGAAATGAATCATCAATTTACATCATGAGCACATGTTTTTAAAATATGAAGAATAAAAGGATGAACAAAAAAAAGAGAAAAATAAGTGAAATAAATAATTATTATTATTATACAGGATTTATATAGCGCCAAAAGTTTGTGCAGCACTTTACAACATCAGGACAGACAGTACAGTTACAATACAATTCAATACAGGAGGAATCAGAGGGCCCTGCTCGTTAAATTACCTGGTGAACCTAACTTTTAACTTTTTTTTTCCCCATCAAAATAGTTTATTGAAGTTCAGAAAAAGAGAAAAAGTTTAGAAAAGAGAGAGTTAAAGGAGGAGACGAGAGAGGAGGGAAGAAGGAATGGGAAGAAGCACGCTCTCTAATCCATTGGCCCGCCATGGGTGGAGAGGTGAGGAAGTGATGGATCTGCCTATGCGACCAGGGCGGAAATGATCTTGTGGGAGATCTAGCCGCCAGAACCGGCCCCCCCTCTAAGTTTCGGGAGAGTACGTTTTGAAAACCTGAGGCAGGGCTGGGACTGCTTCCAAATGAAGCCCGAGCAAGCTCTCCTATAATCTGAGAAAAAAGAGCCCGGTAGGGAAATCGGGATCATTTGCAGAAGGTACAACTCTCTAGGTAGCGCATTCATTTTCATAAGTGCAATGCGGCCTGGATCGTGGTCAAGAGCGGTTTAAAGTTAAGCTCGAACAGCCTATGCAGACGACGGGGGATTTGGATGCCCAGATAAGTAATGGCTTCGGGATTCCAGTAGTGTTATGTTGAGTGCATGAGATTTTGCATAGTTGATCTTCAGATTAGATAAAGAATGGAAACGTTTGAGGTCACTCAGTAGATTAGGCAGGGAGACGTGTGGGTGGGAGAGGAATAGCAAAAGGTAATCAGCAAATGCTGCCACCTTATATTCCCTCTTGTGCATGGTAATGCCCCTAATGTTGGTGTTGGAACGGAGTCTATTAAGGGGCGGTTTGAGGGTCAAAATATAGATGAGGGGCAAAAGGGGGCAACCCTGGCGCGTTCCATTCCTGATGCAGAAGGCGTCCAACAGGTGGACATTCACCCGCACTCAGGCAGAAGGATTGGAGTATAGCGCCAGTATGCTGGCGAGCAAGCGGGGGGGCAAGCCCAGTGCCCGCAGTACCTTGGTCATATAGCGCCAGTCCACCCTGTCATACTCCTTCTCAGCATCTAGGGAAAGGATGAAGCCCCCCCCCCCAGAGTGAGGGCATGATGGATGTTGAGGGCCTTGACCGTATTGTCACGGGCCTCTCTCCCAGGGACAAAGCCCACCTGGTCCAAGCCCACCATGGAGGGAATAAGGGGGAGAAGTCTGTTCACTATAATTTTCGCATACAGCTTGACGTCGACGTTAAGCAGAGAGATCGGCCTGTAGTTTTCCGCTCGCGTGGTGTCCTTGCCCTCCTTCGGGATTACCGCGACATGGGCCTCTAAAAAGCTGGTGGGTAGGGAGGGGGAGGACGGGATAGCATTCATCACTTCCAGGAGCTTTGGCGTCAGGAGCGTTTGAAAGCACTTGTAGTATTGGAGCGATAGCCCATCGGGGCCAGGACATTTACCCGTTTTCGAGTGCTTAATAGCCCAAGCTAGTTCATCCACAGTAATGGGCCGTTCCAGGTCTCTCGCTTGTGACGCCGAAATGGCTGAGGGGCTATACCGCGACAAGAATTGTTGTATCTGAGTGGTGTGGTCTAGCTCAGAAGGTGCAGCAGGACCATTAGGGTGAATGTTGTATTACTCCCGGTAGTACGCTTCAAATCAGCACGTAATCTCATTGTTTCCTGAGAGTAGCGTATCGTCTTGACCCGCAGTTGGTGGATTTGGTTTGGGGCTCGGGTGGGTTGCACCGCTCGGGCCAGCAGGTGTCCACTTTTATTTCCCTGTTCATAGAACAACCTTTGACTGAGCAGAAGCCTCCGCCTGGTGCGTTTGCCTAGCTCTTCCAGGAGCGAGGTGCGGACCTGAACAAGGTCCAAAAGGGTCTCCTTAGCCAACGATCATTTGTGTGACGCTTCAAGGTGTCTGAGTTGGGCCATAAGGTTGTCAACGCGTTTCTGTCACTCCTTTTTCAAGCGAGTGGCCACCTCAACAAGGGAGCCCCAAATAACACATTTAATGCGCCTCCCATGTGGTGCCTGGCATAGTGTTTTCCTGGAAGAAGTTGGAAATGACAATCTCCAACTTCTTCACTTCTACTGGATCTTTTAATAGGGTAGGGTTTAATCTCCATGTCTTAGACGTCGCCAAGCTCTTTGAGAAACGTAGAGTAAGGGTGATCAGGCGGGAGGGGGAGGGGGAGGGAGAGGAGGGATGGGGAGAAGGACAAAAGCATCAATGCAATTATAAAAAGGCACCATAACATCAAGCGTCAGCGTCACCTGGGCATATTCAGCAGGATCATGCCCTGAGGAGGAAGAGGCCCAGTGTGAGCAGCGTAGATAGAAAGCCCAGGGGGTGGTGTGCCCCCCGGACACCAACTCACCCCACCCCCGAAATCAGGTTAAGTCCCTTCATGCGAGACAGCTCTCGTCCATGTCCAGTTGGGCTTGTGGATTGCATGCCCGCAGGGGGAACCCCAAGATCCAAGGAATTCTGTACATATGAAGTCCTGTGTGACAAGGTGAGGAAGGAAGCTAGGTTAAGTTAGAGCAGAGTGAGAACATCAAGATCTTCAGGCGTCCGGGTGTCAACTGTTCCCCATGCACCTAAATTCATCCCCCTTGTCGTGTGGTCAGTAAGCTGTCCGGGAGAGTAACTGGAGCTAGGATGGAGAGGGATCTACAGCCGTGAATGGCAGGAGGGAGAGATCCCCTTCCAGCGGTTTGTAATCCCGCACACCCTAAGAACGTCCAACAGGGGATGAAGGGCCCTCCTGTTCTGGAGGGTTAGCTGGGACAGGTCTTGGAAAAGTTTTACTTCTGATTCATTAAAGTGTATACGGCCTCTTTCCCTTGCTCTCCGCATAATGTCCTCTTTCAGGGGGAAATTGACAAGGCAACATATAATGTCCCTCGCTGGTTCCGTGTCCCGATGTTTGGGACGCAGGGCCCTGTGTGCCCTCTCCATCTCCACAGGGGAAGCAGGGGGTCTGTCCAAGAGGTCATTAAAAATGGCACACGATGTAGGCTGGATGGCATCATTCTCTACATTCTTAGGGATCCCACGGACGCGGATATTATGCCGCCGCCCCCTGTTATCTAGGTCTTCGATATGTCTCTGCATATCTAGTAAGTGGGCAAGCTGGGAGTCATAGGTATGTTGTACCTGTTTAATGGCTTCTGAGTGAAGGTGCGCCGTCTGCTCCACGCCATCCAGTCTCGCCGCGACAGCCTGGACCTCCACCTTCAGGTCTGCAATGGCCGCTGTGAAGGTGTTCTTAATGTCACTCTTTATGTCCAGGGCTATCCTCTGGAGGTCCAGGAGGCTTGGCGGGGCTACCAGCAGATGTTGGAGAAGAAGAACCGGCCCCTCGATCCCCCCCGTCGGATTCGCTCCCAGGCAATCGCGGGGATGAGGCCTGCGAGGCTTCTCGATTGGATAGCTGGGAGTGGAACAGCTCGGGGATGTTGCGGCTAAGCTGGGTGTTGGAGGGCTTAGCGGGTGTCCTGGAGGCCGAGGCGCTTCTGCCCACCTTACGGGTGCTTGTCTTGTGTATGCAGCAGAACCTGTTCGGCTTCTTGGCTACCCCTTTTAGTTAAAAATATATTTTTTAAAAATGCATTGTTGCATTGATTTTCTTTTGCTTGGAATTCACCTCTAGGGTACCTTTGTCTTTACTGAGGTTGGAAAGTATTGCTGTGACATGTTATTTGGATGTACAGTAGGCTATATTTTTATCATTATTATTACTAATATTATTATTATTATAATATTATTATTATTATTTTACTTGCTTCATTTTCTGGTGAGATGGATTTATTAAAATGTTGGTTTCTACATTTAATTAGACATTATTTTTCTACAAAGGTTGGCTTGCTATGTTTATTCTTTAATGCTTGAAATAAATCCTAGATTGAGGTGTTCTCCACCTACTGCCATCTCTCCTTACATTAAACCACTGGCTCTTGTCAAAATGTCTTTGCTTAACAGCCATCTAACCATCAGGGCACACACTGTCACTATAGTCCTAGACAGTCAGCCATTCTCAAATAATTTGATTGGTTCAGGTGCCTTTTTTTCCCACTCTCAGCATACATCTCAACTGTTTGTCCGTCATCTTCTAGATATCCCATCACATGTTGGAAGTTTTAGAGAACTTTTAGGCCAGTGGTGGATAGCTAAACCATTTTTTAGTAGGAACATCTCCCTTCCAGATTTCCGCACAACAGTGAAATCAAGGTAGGGTTCACAGTCACATAAAATTACTGAAGCAAAGTTTGAAATCCACCTAAATTAGGGAACTTTGTTTTAGGAAGAGCTTGTCTATATTAATCCTGTCTGATAAGTCTAGTGCCTCACTAAAATTGAGTGTATCATAACATGGTCAATTTAGAAGACTTAGGCTGGCCATAAATGATTCGAACCTCAGCCTTTTCAGCAGGAACTGGCCGAGATTTGAATCATGTATGGGCAGGCTGAACGTATCAAGTTGATTGATCAATTAACTTGGGTACAACTAGCTTGCCAGATCTTACATGCAATTATCGCTAGCGGCTGGTAAAGCCACTAGCAATAATCATTGTCTTCTCCTGGCGGGGGCGGCTTACCCCTCCCTTGGGAAGATACAATGACTCGGCAGGAGAGATTTCCCTCTCCACACTGTCTGTATTGATGGGGGAATCAAGCAAATTTCTTTCCTGCAAGAAAGAATTTTGCACCGTGTATAACCTGCTTTACAGGTCAGTGATGCCCAGGAGCAGCTCAGCCATTGTGCACAGAGTAGGGGCATCTCCCTTCTTTGTTTCTGCACAACAGTGATGCCAAGTTGGGGGTTGCACTCACATGAAATGACTAAAACAAAGTTTCACCTAAATTAGTGAACTTTGCTTTAGGTGGAGTTGGTCTATATTAACCCTGTCAGATAGCATATAGTGCCCCACTAAAGCTGAGTGTATCATATTATATATATTGGTATATTTTTCACTGCACTGTTACATTTTTGATTTGCCTGAATATGTAATATTAAATTCAGATTTGTTCAAAAATTTTTCCAGTTTATAATTAGGGCTATCAGGTGATCACATTTAGGCAACCTGAAAATGTGATTTATCAAAAAAAAAAATGAGGTTTGCTAAGTTTGCTATATTTGCTGATTTCTGAATTAGTTCAATTCTTTCTAGTAGTGAGTAAAAAAAAAAAACATTCATTGTGTTTATTGAATTGTAACGTTTCATAACATTTAGCACTGAATTAGAAGTGTGCATTTTATTAAAACCCATTGTAAGGGTGAAACTGAACAGTATGAACCTGTCATCATATTCTGTGCAGCTGCTGGTTTTCGTTAAATAATTGAAGAGATATATTAGGAACTGCTGCTTTAATTAATAATCATTTGCAATTAGAACTCATTTATCAAAATGTTAACTCTGGGGCTGCATGTTTTCATATTCATAAACTATCTCCCTTTGAGCTGTGTCTAGCCATATTTTTAAGTTGGCTTCTCTCCATGTTAGTCTTGCCTCATCACACCACAAATCCAGATGTATTTGCAAAGGTCCAGATGTCTGAATATGATTAAAGGAAAATGCCAGGCATTTTCTAACGAAATGTAAATAGTAAAAATTGAAAATAAATGCTTTTTGATGCTGCTTTTTGAAACACAACCCAAAAGCTAAAAATCTTTTTTTGGACCGCTGGGTAGGTAAATGAATATGTTCTTGAGACAGTATGCATTTTAGATGTAAAAAAAAGGTATAGATTAGTCAACCACCATGATAGACAAGATGAGATATATTTAAATAGCATGTGTTGGCTGTTGCCAAAACTGCTCCTGCTACTTGAGAAAGTACAGAAACTCAACACCTGCCTCTAGTTTTACTTTCTTTAACTCCTACCAGTGCCAAAAATTCAGCTCATGGATTATGATGGCTAGTATGTTGTACTGTGCTGCTGATGATTTAGTCTTAAAGGGGACTGAAAGGGAGTACACCTATGTAATAGATCAAGTGCCATGGGGGGGGGGGGGGGTATGGAGAGTATATTCCCATAGAACAGAATATCATTCCCCAGTCATTTGTAGAAATTACTTCTTGAAACAAAATTCAACTTACCTTAATCTAAATACAAGCAAAAGTAAAGTAGGATAAGGGGATCATTTATAACAGAGAGAACTATTCATAACCTGGCCTATTCAATTCATAAATAGGGCAGCGATGTGCATGGGTTAGATTGTAAACCAATACAAGGCTACTGAACCAATATGTACTAGGTGGAAGAGAAAGAACACAATGATTTGAGCACATACTCCGGCATTGCCCAAAGTTTATCAGATATTGGAAAAATGTAATATGTGTTTTACAGCAAGTATTTCATGTCCAAAATTCAAAAGTGAGAGTTTTGGGATAGTCTGTATTCTAAATTCCAAGAGTGGAAATTGAAGCAATTCCAAATTCTGTAGGAAGATGTGAAAGAGGTACAGGCATAGAAACAAAGACGTCCAAAGCTTCATCTCCTTGTGGTATCTTATTCAAAGAAAGGAAAATAATCTAGGCACTGTACTGCTCACTAGATACCACTAAACTCAATAACCCAAATATAAATTACCGTATTATGGTGCCGATGTTACACATATAGTAAATCATAAATCCATTATGAATAAATCAATAAAATCTAAACAATATAAATGCATATAAAGTATATTTATCCACTTGATGACCGCCCACAGTACTTTTACAGTGGGCAGCACAGGCAGGCTGAATCACGTACATGTACGTGATCCAGCCTGTTCCAGGTTAGGGTCTTTCAGCGCACTGCAACCCGCTGGATTCTGGTACCCACGGCCCGGTTATCATGCGATCACATGATTGCAATATCAACAAAGCTGTTATAAATAAATGAATTCACAACAGCTGTGTTTACTAAGCTGTGATTGGCCCAAAGCTATCCCATAGTACCTGGGCCAATCACAGCCCCCTGTTCCATGTGATTAGCTGTAGCCAATTGCATATCACTAGTAATCACAGCTGTTATGAACGTAACCCATTCATGACAGTACAAAACATTGCTGTTACAATGATCATCACTGTAACAGAAATCATAGATAAAAAAAAAAAAGTATGTATGTAAAAAGTAAAAAAAAAATGTGTCAAAAAAGAAAAAATTTTTTAAAAAAAGGTAAAATTTTAAAAAATAAAAAAAAATGCTGTATCCAGTCAGTGTCCCTGATCACTGCTACACCAGTCATATGATGAGGCTATTCCAGTGTGAGCTGAAAGCAAAGGCTTAATCAGCATCTTGTTTGGCTGCCAAATAAGCTGCTGATTGAGGCTGTGCTTTCAACTCACACTGGAATAAATACCATTGTAGGTCCAGTTCACTACTGGTTTGTTCACTTTGTTGCCAGTCAAGTCCTGATGAAGGGGGTACTTAGAACTCCAAAACACGTTGGCTGTTTCTTAAATCGTACTCCTGACCTTTAATGGAATAAAGTTGAATTTGGACCTCTTAGCAGCGGTGTGGCACTTTAACTTCAACTGTTGTTGAAATTAAGGGAATCGTCATAGTGTAGTATGATAAATAAAACCTTCATTTACTGTATTTTAGAAAAAATGCACTTACAATTATACAGCAAAGCATTGCATATGACTGTATAAACACAACATTGAAATACCAGCATTAGACATCACTTTCATTTCTGCAAAATACGTCACCTCCCTATGAGTTACGTCACAGGTCACATGACTTTGTGTTGATTAGCAATTCAAAATTAACACAGATTCACATGATTCATTAACTTTTTCTTTGCAAAGTGAATATTTTCAATGAACGTGAACAGCCTTTACTTCTAAAGTAGTACTTCTAAATCAATGCCAGTATGTCAGTGCTGGCATCCATCACCAGCATTGCATTACATACTAGAAACACTGGGCTTCGCCCATCCTCTTCCCCTTTGTCCAGTAGAGCCATTCCTATTTCCAGACAATTCATGCATGTGTTGTACAGAAAGGATGTACATACAGCTGGTTGAGTCAACCAATTTTTATTATTTTTCTCAGAAAAGCATATTTGTATATTCTTGCAATATCTTTACTATGTCCTGAAAATGGACCTTTCAGCAACTTTACAAGTCTACAAAAATAAATTCCTGGCATATCAAAATAGAAAGCAGCAGTACATAGCTAAAAAACTGTAGCTTTTGAATTATTTTAAAGCAGTCTTTCAGCTTTAAATTTTATGTAAACAATTTTTTTTATGCAAGAAACATGTCATACTTACCTGCTCTGTGCAAGGGTTTTGCACAGAACAACCCTGATCCTACTCTTCTGGGAAGCCTGCTGGCATTCCTAGCTCCTCCCCACTGCAAAGTGCCCCCATAGCCACCACTTCCTATGGGAGCACTAATGTGGGCTTGATCCTGAGCCACATTGCGTGTGTCCATTGACACACAAACTGCCGCTCTGCCCCGTCCCCTGCTCTCTGCTCACTGGCTGTGATTGACAGCATGTCCATGTCCAGTGAGGAGAGAGCGAACGCTGTTGGTCTTGGACACAGCGTTGGATTGAGATCAGGGTCAGGAGAGTATAAAGGGAGACTGGGGGGGGGGGGTGCACTGTACAGCGGGGGGGGGGGGGGGTGTCAGGACAAGTCTGATCATTGGAGGAGAGCAGGCTGAGTTCCCAGCATAGCTAGAGTGCTGACCACAATGTGCTCTCCTGCTTAGTGTGGTCAGTTTTTATTAGGAAAGCAGAGGGACTTTCACAGATTTTCACACAAAGGAAGCAGCACAAAGAGAACAGGATACTTCTTCATACGAGTACATGGTACAGCAGCACATATCAGGAATATGAAGTGTTGAGGTAATAAATGCTTTAAGGTAAAAAAAAAAAACTTTACAACCACTTTAATCAAGTGCCTTTGTTTGGGTTGATGTAAACTGTTTGCTGCAGGAACGAGGAAGCATTTGCATATTATACAATATTACATCTTGGTAGCTTGTCATAAGGTCAGAGATTTCAACAAAGGGCAAACTTGTGTCAGACATAGTGAACATAGTCAAGAACTTCACAGTCCTCAGGATTGACACGCCTGTATGATCTCAGTTCTGGAAGTAGATGCAGACCCCGGGTTGCCTCAACAAAGATTATTCCATCCTTCTAAAGAAATGTTGCGCTTACACCCTACCTAACAATGCATACGTACCTCCTAATTTTAGAATATAAGTAATAGGGACCTTGGAGGGAAAGATAATGTGGCTGTGGTGAAAAGTGGGTGTGGCTACTTTTCCACACATGTCCTGGACCCCTAGGACACTAGAAATTTGGTGAAATCCCAAGACAATCCTGCAGGATCTGATATGGTTTGAAGGTAGGAAGCGTGCACTTAACTAGAAAAAAATGTTTTTGATGCTAGGTCTGCTTTAAGTAGCATATGCACTATATTTTCAAAAGTATTGGGACTCCTGCCTTTACACGCACATGAACTGTAATGGCATCCCAGTCTTAATCCGTAGGGTTCAATATTGAGTTGGCCCACCCTTTGCAGCTATAACAGCTTCAACTCTTCTGGGAAGGCTGTCCACAAGGTTTAGGAGTGTGTCTATGGGAATGTTTGACCATTCTTCCAGAAGCACATTTGTGTGGTCAGGACAAGAAGGCCTGGCTCGAAGTCTTCACTCTAATTTATCCCATCTGTTGGGTTGAGGTCAGGACTCTGTGAAGGCCAGTCAAGTTCCTCTACCCCAAACTTGCTCATCCATGTCTTTATGGACCTTGCTTTGTGCACTGGTGTGCAGTCATGTTGGAACAGGAAGGGGAAATCCCCAAACTGTTCCCACAAAGTTGGGAGCATGAAATTGTCAAAAATGTCTGTGTATGCTGACAACTTAAGAGTTACCTTCACTGGAACTAAGGAGCCAAGCCCAACCCCTGAAAAACAACCCCACACCATAATCCCCATCCACCAAATTATTTGGACCAGTGCACAAAACAAGGTCAATAAAGACATGGATGAGTGGGTTTGGGGTGTAGAAATTTTACTGGCCTGCACCGAGTCCTGACCTCAACCTGATAGAAGACCTTTGGGATGAAAAAGAGCGGAGACTGTGAGCCAGGCCTTCTCGTCCTCACCAGTGCCTGACCTCACAAACTCGCATCTGGAAGAATAGTCAAACATTTCTAAACCTTGTGGACAGCCTTCCCAGAAGAGTTGAAGCTGTTATAGCTGCAAAGGGTGGGCCAACTCAATATTGAACCCTACGGACTAAGACTGGGATGCCTTTAAATTACATGTGCCTGTAAAGGCAGGCATCCCAATACTTTTGACAATATTGTGTATTTATAATAAGTAGAGTGCAGCTAAAGGATTTTTTAATATATTTTGCTCTGGCAGTTGCCTAACTCTTTTAATATAAGCTTTCAGTTGAGACTAGATCTTATGCTCCTACCAGGTGTGTACTTCAAAAGGATGTCCCAAAAAAGTACCCACTTCTCAAAATAGTTGATACTGATCTGGTGATTTCCTTTCTACACCACTACTCTCAAAGAAAGACGTAAATCATGGGAGATTCACAAAGTCTCCTTCCAACAAAAAAGTAAGATCCAGCATGGGACAGCAAAGCAAAAATAGACTTCAATTCCTTTTTATTCACGTATTTAATTTTAAAATGGCTATTGTGTTTATTTCAAAAAGGTTTTCTCAAGTCACGTGTTTTTTTTTTTTTTTTTCAACTCCACATGCTCTGTAGTAAACAGGAAAGGGGTCAAGTACATATGAGCTGGTGCCCATCAGCAATGGGCTTGCATTTTGATACAGAATATGTTATTTTGTGACCCTCTTTCCTGAAACCCCCCCCCCCCCCCCCCCAGGCATACAAATACAACAATAAAAATTGTGAATCATCCTTATGAACGGTTGAATCTAATAAAGTTTGTGGATCATTTCCCTAATCTCTATTAATGAATAAAAAACAAGCACAGAGAATACTCAAAGTAATAAAGGCAAAATGGCTTGCCAAGTTTACTTAATTCAGTCATCAGCATTAAAATAAAGGATACTCTTTTTGTTTTTCTGTTCAATTAGGAATTTGATACATTTTTCTTGGCTTGGATCCTGGCAGGAGAATGCAATGCTTCTGTTTTTATTCCCTATTCTTCCCTTGTGCTCACTCCTAGGAATTTACTAGACAACCTGCATGAACCCCTTACAGGATGAATACATAGGATGAATACAGTGTGTGCTGTTTAGTGGTCCTGACACCTGCTTTTCCAAAGCCCTCGCAGCTGTTATGGAAGAAATGTCCTGAGACAAACGAATGTTGATGACATACTTCAATAGATTTATTTATAAGGGAGTGTTTATGACTTCATACCATCTGGATAATGTTTTCTCTTTGATATAAGTAATTTAAATAGTAATATCACAGTTAATAGGCAAAATATACACATATGAATTTATTTCAGTGTTTTTGCATAATGTAGATCAAATGCAGCTGTGACTCAGAGTTAGTGACAACTCTACATAATTGCAGTTTTGAGGTTACAAAGAGCTTTGTAATATTTGTGTCATGTATTTTAGGCAAGTACAGAAATATTTAAATAATATATAAGAAAAATGACATTCTTATAATAGGACTACACCAGTGCCACATAAACTGTAAAGACTATCAGTTTTGACAGAGGGACTAAAAGAAATTTGAATCTGTATGGGTAAATCTGAATGGGTAAGCGATGTCAAAACCAAGATTTGGTGACAGGAGCAGAATATTTTCAAAAAGCACTTAAGTCTTACATAAAATCATATTACACGTTGAGAAAGAACGGTATAGAGGAGAGAAAATAAGTGGAATAGGGGGAGTGGAAATTAGACCTGATAGGGTTGGTAAAAGAGAAGGAAGAAAGAGGAGAAGAGGAGAAAGAAGAGAGGGTTGAAATACACTGGTAAGTAGCATGTGATCCTAGGATCCCAAACGTTGTGTAATTTAGGCAGCAGGTCATTTAGGGCAGTGTGTAAGCAGGGGTTAGTACCCCTTTTGAGTTCCACCCCCTCGGTGAGTAATATTTTTTCCTTATAAATCAGGGACAGAGGGAGTTAGCAGCAGAAGGTTAAAGGAAAGTGGTAGCCTGCAGATAGCCATCATGTAAGCTGCAGACTAGTTTAGGGTAGGCCAGAAATAGGGTAGAATATATAACCCATTTTCAGGGAACCTACAACAGAGGGAAAGCAGAATTGCTGGTTGACACCCCCTTGTTAAATTGGAATGTGTAAAGAACAGTGTCACAGTTGTTTTATGGGAAGGAAGAGGTGAGGTACAACTTTGCAACCCGGTTATGTTTTCAGTAAAACATTGAAAAGTCTGATTGTGTGGACGAAAGTTTTTTCTCATAAGATGGGCCCCAGGCCTGGAGCATATGAGTAACAAGGATGGTAGAATTCCTCCAAAATACAGTGTTTGGTGCCCTATTCCTGTTGCAAGAGGATGATGGAACGTGCCCGGGGCTAGCATGACAGTTGCTGGTGGTGATTGAGGGGGCCTGCTTACAAGTGACAGGTTTATCAAAAGTCATACAGTGTGTAGTATGAAAGGGATCCCCAACACACTCTCAAGCTATCCAGCAAAAAAAATAATAATATATATATATATATATTGTAAGGGATTACTCATTGGTAGGCGTATGGGTGACCCCTTTGGGGGTGCGTTTTCACAGAGAGATAGCCGAGCAGAGGTTGAAAACAAGACTGATTTATTCATGCAATTTACTTCACACAATTGCAAGCATCAAAACAGCCAAAATAAAATAAAAGACAAAATAAATCCTTGCCTCTGTGGGCGGCTACCTTCTCACGCTGGAACCTACCTAAGAAGTCTTCCCAACCTACTGTTGGGCCGACACTGCTGATCCTACAGCAGACACTCAAATGTCCATTTGTTTGCTTTTCACACAGCACAAACATTGTCCATTGAACATGTCCCTTTGTTTTCTTTCACACAGAAACACTTCGTCTTCTCACCTTTGAGACGTCTTCACTCTTGGTTACCCTCCTTAGCTTCACATCGCTTTAGGGGGTCTTCTCCCATGCTCACCAGCTTGTCGGGAGGCACACATCCGACTGTCCCCCTCTCCCAGCCCACACGGCGACAGGAGGCAGCAGTCCTTCTCCCATGCCCACACGGCGTCGGGAGGTACACGTATGTCTGCCTTCCTCTCCCAGCCCACACGGCGACAGGAGGCAGCACTCAATAGATTTTCTCTGGACAAATTATAGAGGCCTTGATCTCCTCATTCTGAACAGCTGAATGGTTTTCAACTTCCTGCTGGCTCTTTTTGCAGCCAACACCCTATAGTATCAGTGAACTTTTCAAAGCAGGTGGGAATGTGTCTCCTCTCAGTGACTACATTCCCAGATTTACCTGACTTCCTGTCACATACCCCCCCCTCTTGTTTCAACCCTAGGGTTGGGACACAGATTTCCAGGCACGCATGTGTCAAGCACTGCTGACTCACTGATAAGCCTCCTATTATCCTCAAGCTTCCGGATGAAACTGTTTTGTCATCTTCATTGACGGATTTCTCATAAATGCCACACAGTTTGTCTCTCATCTCATATACACATTCTTCAACTGCATTTTTGGCATCATTTCGCTCCTTCTCGTTTCTGTCATCTTCATTGACAGCTTTCTCATAAATGTCAGACAGCTTGTCCCTCATAACCGTCTGTCCAATCCACCACGGAGGACCGTGATCCATAGGCAACTCAATTGGGCTAGTCTTAATGTCTTCAACATTCTTAAGACGCCTCTCTCTGCAATCCATAAATGTTTTCCACAAAACTTTGAGAACCTTTGCTTCACTAAGCTTTGTTCCAAGTAGGGACTCTTGACATCCCTCTGTGACTTGAGTTGCCTCTCCATACAGCTGTACACAATCATTGACTTTTTGTTGTAAAAGGGAATGATCTTCCTTCTTGAGCTTTGCTTGCTCTAAGATGCTGTGCAGAGGATTTTCCAATTGAGACAACAGGCTGTCACACATTTCTTCAAAGTGACCCCCGTTCCTTTTCCCAGAGATATCAATATCATTCAAACATTTCATATTCATAGGCAGATCTGAAGCATTTGCACTCATCAACTTCTTAAACTTTTCGCCCTCCTGAGCGAGTCGCAGTAAAGGCCTACTATTTGATTTGATATTCAGTTTATATTTCTTGCCAAACTCTTCACAGAAGTAGCCCACCAGAACATCATCAACTTTCCTTCCACCAACATAGGGGTCAAAGGCAACAACACAGTTGAACCCAGCGATCTGGGTGGTATCCATTATAGACCTCCTCTCTGCATCAGTGAAGAAGCATGGAACTGCAACACATTCTTTTACAGGTTTCTTCAATGCACTTTCTGCTGAACTATTTGACCGCTCAAGGTCACCTAGTTCTTTTTCTCTATCTGAATTCCACATGGAATGCATCTCAAGATCACGATCAAACTTCTGCCACCCGTCTTTCACCAGTTCCATTTTGGAAACACTCCCTGAAAGGCACTTATTCATTTGCTTCACGTTTTCACCAACAGCCTTAGTTTTCTCCACTAGGTTTTCAGCCTGAACTGAGAAATCACCACATTTCTTACTCAGCTCCTTTGTTTGCTGAAGCTCTAATGATACATTTTCCAATGCTTGAAGTTTTTGAAGGAACGGTTTATTCCAAAGGGGTGATTCAAGCCACGTGTCATCACATTTCTGAGGCTCACTCAGGACAGACCCCAAAACACTGATCCTTTTAAAAACTGCATCAGGCACACTATCCCCTCTTTGGGACAGATCCTCTGTTGCCTGGAATTCCTCTTCCAGTTCCTGCAACGGAATCTTCATCTCTTCTACTTGCTGTTCTAAGGCTCGTTTAGACTTTTCTAGCTCCTGAACGCTTTTCTCAACCTCATCCTTGGAGCGGACCAAATCTTCCATTTCTGTACACAGCTGTTGGTTAACTCTTTCTAGTTCAGCCTTACACTCTAGAGCTTCCTCCAAAGAGCGAGCCAAGAACAGGGCTTTGCTCTTGTTATCACGCACCTCCGTTTCTTCACGTGCGCGTTCTTCTGCATATTTTGCAGACACAGTCTTCTCTTCACCAAGCATCTGATCAAACTTCTTTTTCACATCTTCAACACACTGTAATGAACCAACGCTTTCTTCCATGCGTTTTTTCATATCCGCTATCTGAGCTTGCAATGTTGCGACTTGCTCTGATAGGTTTTTCTTTGCTTCCGCCTCCTCTTTTAATTGTTCCAGGAAGCCATTTTTCTCATCTTCCATTTGTTTGAGCTTTGTGCTAAAACTCAGCCTTTGACACCTCTCTTCCTGTAAGAGTTCCTGCGTGTCTTGCAGCTGCGATTCCAAGATAGAAAAATCTTCCGCAATTTCTCTAGATTTGCTGTCTGCTTGAGAAAGCTGATTTGTAACATTGTCCAACTCAACCTGCAGTCGGTTTGCCTTCTCTGACAGCTTAGCACACAATCGGTCACCTTCTGACACCTTCACTTGCGATTCCAGAAGCTGTGCCTCTACTTTTTCCCTCTTATGTTCACAATCTCCTTTTCCCTGCATAAGAGCTTTCACCTCATTGGCTAGCTTCTGGGAATGAGACTGTAATTCTGCCACACAGGCTTCTTTCTCTTTTAACTGCTGCTGGAAACGTTGGGCTTCACCTTTCCAACTTTCACAGTCTGCACGTAATTCATCTACCACATTGCTCAAAGTAGTGAGCTCATACACAGTACTCAGTAATTTAGCCTCTCTTTCACTTTTCTCTTTGTCGCTGAGAGACAATGTCGCTTTCAGAGCCACATTCTGTTCCTGCGACTCCTGCAGGTCTATTTTTGTAGCTCCCAAAGACTGAAGACTTTTTTCCAGCTGATTACGCAACTCCAACATATCAGCCATACTTTGCTTCTGCAAAGTCTGAATTTCACTTTCCTTTTCCATGAGGATGGTATCTTTCTCCATTATAGTCTCTCTGCGTTTTTGCAACTCGACCAAAAGAAGAGCAGTGGATTCTTCCCACTGTAACACATGAGACTTGAGTAGTTCATTCATTTCCTGCAAGTTTCTATGCTCCATTTTAAGCAATTCCAAGGCTTGTTCCTTTTCTTCCATTTTCCGTTGCAAGGCATCCAACTCAGCCCTGCACACATACTCAGTTTCTTTCAAACCGATGGCCTCCATTGGCTGCTGGCGTCTCTGTTTCCAGCCTGCCATGCTCTCTTGGTGATCCTTTTGTTGAGCTGCAAAGCTCCGTTGTTTCAGCATCTCCCCCATTTTGGGTTTACTTTTCATCTGAGAACCCTGCGTCTCCATAGCAGTTTCATCAGTGTTGCTAGGGACAACACCCTTCCTCTTTAGTAGACTCTCTTTAGGCATGGATGGGGCTGGTTCAGACGGTAGCATCCCCTCCATCCATAGAATCCGGTCTCTCATTTCATCTATCTTTGCATTTTTCAGGCGTTTTGAACGCCCCATCTTCAATAACTCCACAAACAAATTTTTCACAGTCCAGCAAAAACATTTTCAGACCACTGTCTCTTTAACACATGTAGTTGTTCTCTCTCTTGCAAGATCGC